>NC_069711.1:29952405-30270738 GCF_027358585.1 Pangasianodon hypophthalmus | reverse complement strand
ACTGCACTTTGCACCTTGTATTTTTACTACACGTAACATACTCGCATATTTTGTACGTCCATTTCTTGCACATTCCCTGCTTATTTTGTATACCCCTTTTTGCACATTCCTGTACATATATTTCATATTTCTTATTTCTTATCTTATTTCTTATTATTTCTTATTTCTTATCCATTCTAATTTTTTTATGCACAGTCTAAAGAGCAGTAGGCCAGGTTCTCATTTCACTGCAAGTTATATACTGTATATAACTATGTATGTGACAAATAAAAATCTTGAATCTTGAATCTTGATCACACAAGATGAGACTCTGAATTTATGACACGAACAGACACAAATCAATCAAGATATAGGAACTCAGTGATCAGGCTGGATTAGACCATACATAACTAGAGACAGAGCAAAAAAGCAGCAGAACAATTCACAGCAATTGAAATCTATATGCAAATTGTGTCAAGCAAAGCCCTGTAAAATCTAAAAGCATTTTGGCAGGATGCAATTTTTTTTTTTTTTGGCAATGGCAGAAAATATTCAAAATTTTAGAAAATGCATTATACATGATTTAATCAGACGTTTTTCAGGACTGCGTATAGGTTGTTTTGTGTGTTAAGTATCAGGATTGCATCCAGAAAGGGATTATCTTAAAAATAAATAAATAAATAAATAAATAAATAAAGGAAGGAGGAAAGGAAGGAAGTACAAATCCAGTGTGGAGGTAACTGTAAATACATACCTAGCATTGTAAGTAAGTGTAAAAAAAAAAAAAAACACTTGTGGTGAAATGTTAGTGGTTCAAGAATAGGACAGCAAGAACAGGACACACACTTGCCTACATAATTGCAGTGAACTTTAGACTGCTTTGATTCAAAGTTACCCTTAAGACAGTGAGACCTTTCAAATGACACTGGGGTTGACGTCTCTTTAGATCCCCCGGGATCTCACAAACACACATATGCCCACATCTTCATCCATCTTCTCACATATTGTACTCCATCGTGACCATTACACAAGACACATCAAGGTCAGAACAACAATTTACCCATCAGACCCTTCACTGCCACATTGCCCTCACACTGTGAAATACAGGCTAGACAAATGGAAATGAAGAGAGAGAGAGATTAATGCAGTGGCATATCACAAACTTCTAGCAACGTTTTGCTCCAGACACACACCACCACAGCATGAATGACTACAGCCCCATTTATGCTTTCTGCTTCATTAAACCCAGACACCCAAGCAAATGCTTCTAGAGTTAGTCTTTAGCCCCTGAGTTGAGGCTAGTTTTGTGAAATACCAATACAACTACCCCCCTAGGATTGCACTTGAACCAGGAGCTGATGTGTTAGAATGGATCCCACATAGCTGAGCAGCTTTCTACTATAATGGGAAAAAAATGATTTTTTTTTGCCCCATTGCATTTGACCAAGAAATTACTGTGACATGGCGAATTCCATTTTTCATTTCAATCTTTTGACAGAAAAAAGAAAGACTTGATTCCACCAAAGTAAAAGGTGCCGCTGCCCAAGCAGTACAATGATTCTCATAATTCCTTTCCAGATAGAAGCTAAAGCCCTCACCAACCTCACATAGCAATGAGACCAGCAAAATACGTAGAACCCTTATTTTTCAGGTGATTTATAGGTATTCATTTAGGAGATGCTTTTATAAGTGAGGCAGGATCTAATCTAAGCCTACAGTACATCTATGATACCAAGGATTAAGGGCCTTGTTCAAGGGCTCAAAAGTTGCTCTCTGGAAGTTCTGGAATTCACACCCACAACTTTTCATTTACTGGGGTGGACTGACATCCTGTTCAGACTGCCCAGGGTTTTTATGATTGGAAGAATGAATGACCGTTTTGTTTACTCATACAGGGTACTGAGTGGTTTGGTGGATAGTTAAAGGTTCTTAAGGTAATTGAGCCTTGGTGTGAATGAGTATGTGAATGTGTGTGTGGAAGGTGCCCTGCAATGGACTGGTGTCCACAATCACGATGTATAACTGCCTTGCGACCAGTGCTCCCGGGATAGACTCCTGATCCACTGTAACCATGACCAAGATAAAATGGTTACTGAAGACAAATGAACAAATGAATTTTCATAGAGTGGTCTTACTCTAGGATGGAAACACTCTGTTGTTGGCTTCTACAAAGAACTATTGTAGGTTCCCCCACAGGAACAAACTAAGAAAGTTTTTAGGATTCTAGTTGAAACTTTTTTTAAGAGTGCTCAGAGCTACCACTTCCCCAAACTTTGCCAAAGGGAATAAAAGATGAAATGGAAGGAAATATAAACAGTGGTTCATAGTCAGGCGTGTTCCAAATAAGTTTTTGGTCCATATATTTATGTGGTCTCTGTGGGCTCCCTTCCACTTTTCTTGAACAAGTTTTTAACCCTGGCTTCTTGAGGATCTGCTCTGCCTAGGAGCCCTGGGTAGTCAGTTGCACTATCCTTCCCAACCCCACACACTGTAATACCCTGTTCGTAACTCTGTACCTGTATTAAAGATTCAGATGTAGACTATATATTCTGATTAGCATATGCCTTACTGTGCACCCCTCCAGAGCCATCAATCATCATCACCATTACCGTGCTTGCTCAGGGGGTTGCAAAGAACTGGAGGGCCATTAGAGTACTACAATCTCCACAAATACATCTCTGTCATATGTTCCAGCTGTGCTCTGTGATTGACTAGCATCCCATCCTGGGTGTATTCCTGCCTCACACCAAGTGATCTGGGGAAAGGCTCCAGATCTACTATGACCATAACCAGGATAAAATGCCAGGATAAAGATGAATGAATGAATGTTCCAACTTCTTAGGGTAATGAAGCTGATGATTTATCCAAATTAAACATGATTTAAATGATTTAAATAAACCCTTACAACTGAGGACAACTACTAGATGACAATCTAGATATAAAGCAGGTATTTTCAAATATGTATCATTGCTGTCCAATGAAAACAGGTATCTCTTCTTGGTTTTCAGTTTGTTCTTTATATGGGATGTTCTGTAAGCAAAAACCTACCTACCCATAGCAGAAGCCACCTAAATGACCAATGGAAAGATAATAAACCGCACCATTCTTTTAACTAGTATGTACATGGACTGCCTGAAGTGCGAAAAGTGTCAGTTAACTGTGACTTATTGGAATCCATCATTAGAAAACTGTGTATTTCAGTGTTTATTGTGTACAATCCACTTAAATCCATCTTACATTTGACCTTACCTTATAAAAACATTTTTCAAATATATTCTGTATGATTTGCCACTATAAAGGAGTTTTGTTGTGCTCCTGAAATATTGTATTTTTTATCAGATTTTGGGAAGAGATGGGATCAGAGATCAGACAGCAGATTAAACACGTTGATCAGAACTGGATTACAGCGCACGTCATCTACAGATGAAAACCGAACAAAAGCAGCACCTCAAAGCACAGGTGTCAGCAACTGAAAGCTATATGCAAATCATGTCAAGATAAGCACGATTCAACCTAATGGCATTTGATCTACAGCTACAAAGATGCTGCTTTTTTTTATTCAGAAAGCAGCAAATTCACTGATCAAAGGAGAAAAAAAACAGATCTGGTCTCTAAAACAGTGCCAATTACAAATCTGTGACATACAAAGACTAGAGAGGCATATGAATGATCCTTTAAAAAAATGTATCACTCAAACTCAACAACAATGCAGCTCAAATAAAGTGAAATACAGCCTTTAAAGGCAAACAGCACTCTAGAAATTGAAAGGATTTCATAGATCCTTTCACACACCGATCCTGAAAATTTGGGGTGTTTCGCAGCTCTAAATACCCAAATGATCTCATGAAAGACTTGACTGTAATTAGCTGAGGAGCTTAATCAGGTTTGTTAAATCAGGGAATGATGAGTGCTGCCTGGAGAAATTGTTACTTTTTTCCTACTAAATGCTAGAATGTAGGTCTATATTTTACTTAGAACCATGTTAGAACCTTTATGGGGTCCAACAGAGGAAATTAAATTAAAAACAGGGTGCAACAGGAAAGTTTTCACCCTATTGTATGGAGATTGCAAGTTTGAATTCTGATGATGCCACAGACATCCATGGCCGAGAGTCCTGGAGAGCAAAACCATCCACGCTCAAGGGTAGGAGGGACATCGTACTCTCTCTCTCCCCTGTCAATCATAGCGACACTAACCAATCGTGGGAGTATGTGAGCTCAGGTATGCGGAAGAAGGCGGATAGCACATTCCTCAGAGTGCGATACAGTACACTGCCCTGTGACGCAGCATGAGCAGCATTTTGAAAAAATGCAGTTGGCTGGCTGCAGATGAAGCATGTGTTAGCCTTCAGCTAACTTGGTTGGTAGCTGTCATATGATGGGGAGAACTGGCTGGTGGGTGGGAACAAAAAAAAAACAAATTAAAAGAAATACAAAATTAATAAATACATTTAACATTGCTGAAGACTCTCTAAGCTGTGTATTTACATTTAATAAAGCATTTTTTAAATGTTTTTTTTTTTTTTTTTACGGCTCCTACTTTTTTGTTGTCTTCTGTGGGATCCCAGTCTAGATGCACACCTCTAATCCAGATGCCCTGTGAACCTTTTTGGCAAGCTTCCTAAAAATGAATAGTGCACCTCTTATTCATATCTGTAATTGTATCTGTTTAGAACACATTCACTGCAAATAATGTATTCATATTCAGTTACATTCCTAACAGGTATACTTTAACTTGTTTGCTAGTGTTTTATCAGAAGAGATGCGTGGAAGCAGCAGTGAAAGCATCAGGCTTTAGGCTAACATCATGAACGACTCAGAAAAACAAATGAACCCAATCCAGAGACACTAAGGCACCAGACCAAATCATATTATCTCCCACTTTCAGCAAGGCACTTAACCCTAATATACTCCATACGCTACTTCTATGGCTGACCTAGCACTCTAAAATATCAAATATATGTAAATAAAGAGATGTGAAAGAACAAAATGCAGGGTCTCAGATCCACACATATCATATGGTATACAGCTACAAACCAATTGTTGGCATGGGAACTGCAGAGGAAGAGAATGAGGCTTGTAATATTGATGAAACCTGGGCAACGAGAGGAAAGAGAGGTTTTATGAAATGGTAGGTTAGACTAAGAAAGTGATTTGCATTTTTCAAATTTAGATTTATAATCACGCTTTATTGAGCTCTGAGAGAAGGTTAAATAGAAGCACTTCGTCTGGAGGAAGCAGGAGCGAGACAGAGAGAGCGAGCATTCTTGAAATACAATGCAATTAGAAATATATTCTCTAGGGAAAATATTTGTCGCATCTCCCCTGAGGAGTGTATTGACAGAGATAGACGTCTATGCATTGAAGTCTAGAGGAGTGACGGGATTCAGCCAGCAGCCATGCTTGTGGTGTCTATCCTGTCATAATTTGAGGAACAGCCAGTAAAATGAGGCATTTTATATGAATTCTCATGCCCTTAATAACTTTGTTAGTAAGTTTGTTCTTTCATTTTCCAACACCCCGGGGTCGGAGACTTCATCACGCTGTTGTTTGTTTATCTGTTCCTCCAAATCTTCATGCAAATCAGCAGCGCCTCATTTGGGGACATGCTGAGACACCTTTTTGATGAAGTCGAACATTATACGCATCCCTAACACTGAAGACTTGTAATTGAATTTATGAACAAGTAATAGTTGTTGAGGAAACGGGAAAAGCAATATGACTTTTGGGACACTGTACACAACAGTTGCTAGAAAGGAGAAAGTCATAACTAGCTAACAGCTCATCTGCTAATCAGCTAAATAGCAGTTTCTAAATAAATCACCATGCACTGCTCACTCTGCTGGAGAAACAAAACTACATTATCTTACTTTTTAATAGGAATTGGTGTAATGATTTCAATTAAATATTTTTCCATCAGGATGTAATCGTTTTAATATTTTCCAAGCGTGAGCTCATTCTTCATCTAGTTAGAGATCCAGAAAATATTCAGTGCTTAATTCTCTTTTTGTGAATTAAAAGTTTTAAAACTTTTTTCATATGAATGATTACATCCTGAAGTGTTTTATTCCCCTTGTATAACATTTTGCCAACAATTACAATTCTTTTTAATTAAAGAATCTAAGAATTTAATTTCTATCCATTTATAATTACATTCAATGTTGTGGAACATCCAGGAACAAGTTAGTTCCTGGTATCTCTTATGTTAACAGTTGCTCCCCCAACAGCCTTTCTTTTAATAATCAACTCAAAGTTACAGCTTGAGCTCTGTTACAAAGCGCTGACACCGAAGACTCCTTTCAAGATAGCTAAATTTAAAAAATCTCCATATGTACAATTACTTACGTTGCTGTATAAGTTGTTACTATAGATTCGTTAACATTTAAGAACAAGCACATTAATATAAACCATAGGACAAAGCTACTATAAGAGCTGCTGATAGATAATTAATCAGCTCCTTCTGACCAATCAGAATCGAGCATTTAACAGCCTTGTGGCATAAGTTGTATAACTGTGCTTAGTGTTAAGGAAACCAACAGCAAAAGCTTTTTTTTCTTTCCAAGACTATTTAATCCAGTGCGATAAAGTGCATTTTTTCCTCTCTGCTCCTTATCGGTCTCGATCTTCTGAAGTGTGTTTCCTTAAATCATATTGATTTTTGGAATAAGGCAGAATGTACCTGAATTGACTGAGAACTGCATGCTCCTTTTTTTATTTTCCACTTTCCAAGAGAGCTCTCCAGCCATGTGAGAGAGAAAAAGAAATGAAGAGGCTGAGCTGAGGGACTCTAAGCTTAGGACCAAGGTTCAGTTCTTATAATGCTTTTTTCCCTCAATGACTAAATAAAGTTCACTTACTTGGTGTGTGTGTCTCTGTGTGTGCTAGACTCCTGGTCAGAGTGACACAGCTCGTAACTTTTCTTTTGCTTTTTGCAGTCACAAAAAAAAGTACGGAATTGGATACAAAGAGCACAAAAGAGACCATAAGATTCAACTCTAAATGTTTGGCAGAACAGGGTTATTACTGATGTAAAAAAAAAACTACTTAAAAATGGCTATGTGCTGTATTTATAATACGTTTTTTATAAATGGCCTTTCTGTGCTTCTCCAACTCTTCCCTGAAAGTACCTACTAGTCATTAATATGCATTAGTTGATGTATTCATTTAAAAATTGTAAAGGTCCAATTCCATAAACTTCCTTACAAACACTGAGATAAGTAACTAACATGACAGTCCTTCTAATACGTAACCACTAATGATTAGTTTATGGCTATGAATAACACCATTCGAAATGGTTATGGTTCATTTCTTAGTTTGTTTTGTTACCACTATTGACTAGTGCCACCGACTCTCAATAGATGATGCATATCTATTTTGAGTTTGATGCAGGGAGACCACATGCACAGCCTAATTCTTCGTTCAATTGTCTTTTTGTCATTGACTGTTTTTAAAAACAATGCTGGCAGTGTGCTAAAGAGACCAAAGATGGCAAATAAAATGAAAAATCTATGAAAGTCTATGAAAACTCTTCCATAACTAAGCTAATGTCTCTAGCCCTGTAGCTAGTCTCTGGTCTTTTGAGGTTCTTTAGGTAAATATTTTACATAAATGCATATGATGCATGTAAGTCCCACCCACCAGCCAACTCTTCCATATCATACAACTACTACCATGTTCTTCCTCCAAGAAAGAAGGAATCATCTTTTCCAACTGCCACTCGTGCTACGTCACAGGGCAGTGTGACAATTGGAGGAAAGCGCTATCTGCCTTCTTCCACATACGTGAGCTCTCAATTAGCTAGCGTCACTGTGATTGACAGAAGAGAGAGAGTATGCCCCTCCCTTGGCTCTCAGCTACAAATGGTTGTGAAGTTGTCAGGATTCAAACTCTCAACAATAACACTTTTCAGTTGCGCCATTCGTGAACCAAGCTAGGTATTTATTATACGTTTATACATTTATAGTCTTCCAGAGTATCTTCTCAAGGTCTTGGATCAGTTCACTGAAATATTTAATCTTCTTCTCTTTTGTCATGTCAGTTGTCATGACAAGTTTTGGATATTGAACTTTTCGAAAATGAAACTATTAATCTATTGTCTTGATCAGTTATTGTATTAATCTATTGTCTTGAAATAAAACATTGTCTTGACTTGAAGTTATTGTCTTGAATTGACTTTCAGTTGAAACAAAAGTTTTCTTCAAGTTGAGTTTACTCACGTTTTTAAAGCAGCACATGAACTTTTGTTTCTAGGTTTAACCTACTTGAAATGTCTTACAGTGTGAACATCTGGACTGCGGTCGCCAGTTGCTGATCCCTGGTGTAAACTATAGGTACTGTCATTAAAATAATTTAAAGTTGGAACCGCCCATTTTCTCTTTTAGGTCTACACAGCAGTGCTGTTTCTTTTTGTAGATTAACTTGTAGCTAATGACAAGGAGGAAGGTTTAAATCATAATAATAACAGACAAGGGGATGAAGTCAGGATATATTCTAAATTCTAAAGCCTTGAAACACTTAATGGCTTTCCACTAAATTAAAACTGTAAAATGTTATAATTTACTAAATGCAACATATTAGTACATTGAAATTAATTGAACTAAATAATAAAACATTTCTGAGGAAGCATAAACCAGGAAAAAATATGGTTCTTCCCCATTTCATCATACATACGTACAAAGTATCTGGCTGACCCCTACATTTTGTGGAATGTCCTGAAGTAATTCAGCTACTCAGAAACTTAAAAAGCCCTTGGAATAGACTAAAAGCAGAAGATAGAGGTCAGAGGTTAAAGGGAAGAAAAAAGCATTAATCATAGCGGATCATATCCGATCACGAAGCAAGTATCAGCTTTAATTTGTTATGGTGATGATGCATGACAACACAGCCCAGGTCAGAGGTGAAAGGTCAAACTCACAGGGTGAAATTCTTATCAGGATAGCAGCGGTTGCGCAGAAGCCCCGCCCACAGTTGCACGCCAATGATGCCGAAGATGAAGAAGACGAAGAAGCAGAGCAGGAGCACATTGCCCAGCATGGGTAGGGTGTCCAGGAGCAGGTTTACCAAGATCCTCATACCTGCGTGCACACACACACACACACACACACACACACACACACACAAACACATGCACACATTCATGATTACACAAATGCACACACATAAGTTTAATATGATCTCCCATAAATATGCCTATTGTACATTTTAAAACTGTTTAAACATTTCTTGATTCTTGGTTTCTTTTGCAACGTTGTTTAATCTTTAACTAACACGATGCTAATAATCACCAGTCATTGTGGTTATGCAAGGACATCTGTCATGAATAACTGGCAGCATGTGTCAAAGAAATCATGCCAAATAAATTAAAATCCCTCAGTGACTATGATCATTATCCCAATGCTGATAAATTACTCAAGAAATTATCTGCAAACTGCACACAGAGCGAGAAATGGCTTGTGAAATGTTAAGTGCAAAAAAAGGATTTTTATCTCATGTTACAAAGTTAAAGCCTTAAAAAAACAGATAAATAAAATAAACATTACACACAATAATTCAAATTTTCCACTCAAACTGTGAGAACTCTTTATCTTTGTTCTAACAACAACTTTTTTAATACGAGGGTTTTCTCACAAGAATATATGTGCCAAAATTTTTGACACCCCTTTTTAAAAGTTTAAACAAATGCAAACTTGCCTTAAAAAAAATAAAATAGAAATTTCATTTGCGTTCTGTCTGCAGAAAATTCATTATTAAGTTTAGCCATGTCCGGTTTCCCTGAGATATAAACACGGTTGCATACATGTAATATCCGCTTGTCATCTATTACCATGGGAAAATCCAAAGAGCTTTGAACACAAAAGAGACAGATCATTGTCATTAATTAATTAATTAATACATCAGTGAGGCATTAGAGTGAATAAAATGTATATAACAGTGTTATGACATAACAATATTAATCCAAAAAGAGATGGATTTATGTCCCTGGAAAGTTAATCAGCTAATTAGAGTGTAATAATGTAATAATTGAAATAAAAATTATATAATTAATAATCTGAGTGCAATTCCTCATATCTGTGGCATGGTATGTAATGCATCCAACATTATAATCTTCTCCATTGTAGTGTTTGACAAATATTCATATTAAATATGACATGACACCTATGTAAAAAATAATTATATATAGTATTCTGATATTATACCCTAATTCTCTGGCTGTAACATATCCGTTTGCTCTTATAATGCACTGTGACTTACAGAACAAAATGAAATGTATTCTATTCTTTCTACATCAGCTGATACAGGAGGTCCAGTCACACGTTCCATTCAGCGGTCAAAGGAACAGTCATCACAGAAAACAGAAATTGCTAAATTATAGCCAAATGTGGCATAGATCTAAATTACAGACATATTTTTTTTCTGACATTACCAGGATGCCTCTTATACTCTGACGTGATGTAAAATCCACTACGCAATAATACATCAGCCAAATTTTCGAAAAGTATGATTAAGAGTGAACCTGACCCCAACTATGGCCAGTGTGCGTGTTTGCCTGTGAGACTGAAGATCAGCAGGCGTTTTCCAGATCTCATCTATCAGATCAGAGAGCCAAAGTCAGCCTTAATGCCCATAATTCCCATAATGGCTTAATGGCACTTATTCGCAGCTGTTTAAAGCAGAGTGGTCAGCCATGTTTATCCTAATGGCACACAGAGCACATGCCAGAGGCAGAGAGCTAATGGCATAGACAAAAAAAAAAAAAAACAGGCTTCATGTAGACAGACAAACCGTTTAACTGTGTCCTCTCGGTCAACCAGAGTAAATCACCAATCTGTTAATAAATCCAAGCCTATTTTTGTGATTCTAATGAAACTATTTCAGACTAGGCAAAGCCAATTCTGCAATCAACTGCAAATTGTATTAGACTATGTTGGGGAAAGTCTTTTTTTGTTGTTGTTGTTGTGCTGCTTTAATGAAACATTATGATTTTATATGAGGTGTCGAGGTGTACACAGGTCTATTCTTTTAATTTGACTTTTACTACTATCCACTTCCAAAGGAAATCCTCCCATAGTTATGCTGTATAAAATTTAAATAAAATTCTTGCACTGTGGCACATTGAATTCCATCATGACCAGTGTTCAAAAAGAGCATACTGATCACAGCGGAAAAACCTCCCAAATGCTGCTGTAGACATCTTCCATTGAAGGAAGGTGGCTGACTGAGCTATCAGGAGAGCTTTGTTGACGGACATGAGCTTCCATGCTGCACACTCTCAGTTCCAGAATCAACCATGTCAGCTGATCCACACAACTTCTTTTTATTGATTAGTATATCCTTAAATAGTGTAATATTCTACACAGATTTATTATTTTGCACATTGATTGCACTTATATATTTATTTTCATCATTAAGAGTGTATCCTAAACAGCACTGAAGCTGGAAACTTCGTACTTTGTAGTCTTTGTATGGCTGTTAATTGAAGTGCAGTTTGACGTATCATTTGCTGCTTGCTGAAATACTGTTTGACTAGTACAAATTAATAGTTGCGTAACCCCTTGTACACTATAGCTAAAAGTATGTGGACACCTGACCATCACTCCCAGGTGTGGCTGTATGCTTTGGGCCATATAGTCCATCCATCCATCCATCCATCCATCCACTCTGTATCACTTATCCTACACAGGGTTGCAGGGAACCTGGAGGCTATCCCAGGGGACTTGGGGCACAAGGTGGGAGACACCCTGGACGGGGTGCCAGTCCATTGCAGGGCACAATCACACACACACACACACACACTCACACACCCATTCACACACTACGGACAATTTTGGACATGCCAATCAGCCTACAACATGTCTTTGGACTGGGGGAGGAGGGATTCGACCCCCCAACCCCAGGGGTACGAGGCAACAGTCCTAACCACTAATCCTTTATTATTTTTTCTGCATCACTGCAGGTGGTAACCTAATGAAGAGTAGAAGTGATTTTAAAAAAAAAGGGCTAGGTTTGAATTAATGCTTTATAAAGAGGTATAGCGCTGGAATATCCATACAAATCAGCACCTCTTATTCCCTTGCCTATCCTCTTATGTACATGCACTCAACACTTTTCACTCTCGGTTATCAAGTAACATAAAAATGAATAGCAACTCACTTAACTCACATAAATCCTTGCCTCTATGATGAATAATCTTGGCGAGTCTCCCCAAGCACATCAGTGCATATCACAAGTTCTTTTCTGACCTTGGAAATAGAAGCTGAGCAATAATCAGAAAACGTTGGCTTAAGACCAAACAAATTAGTAATACGTTGGCGTTGTACTTCCTGTACAAAACTGCAGCCCGGAATCTGTACCTTTTACAGTACAGTAATTTTAAGAGAGAATCTGTCACAGGCAACTACACTACTGAGGCACAGTAATCCCAAAAGGGTGACAACTAATCTTTTGTGGACTTTTCAAATTTGAGGGGAAAGTGGATTTAAAGTTAAATATTTAAAGTCCTTATATAGTTTGTTCTATAGGAAACTTATCTTTTCAGTGGGGAGAATAGAGTAAGTGGGAAACATGGTCTTTTCAAGAGTGTACATGAAATAAAGAGAGAGAGAAAGAGAGAGAGAGAGAGAGAGAGAGAGAGAGAGAAATAACTGACTGAATTAAAAACTTAGTCTTTATTGACATGAAAGAACCCGTAGGGAAGGATGAGGCACAAAGTTCAATGTGAGTGAGACAGGGATAAAAGAAAATGATAAATGAGATAGACAGTCAGAAAAAAAAATTAAATATAAGCAAGTCCAATGCTAATCAAATGATCATGAGTATGTCAGAGAAGGAGAAAGAGAGAAGTTTTGCAACTGAGGGCAAAGGGTTCATGCAAAATTGCAGTGAAAGGAATACTCCACCATTCTCCTACCTATACTCTATCCACTGCATCTTTTAACATGTTGAGAAAACACAATGACTCAAGTTCAATTATAATGGAAGTCAAAGGGCACTTGTTCATTTATCCAATATTCAGGTAGCACTTTATTCTGGTCAGGGTCACTGTGGATCCCGGGAACACTGAGTGCAAGACAGGAATACACCCTGGATTGGATGCCAGTCTTATCATAGGACACAAACATTTGCACATTCTTCTGCACAGTAACCAATCCACCTACTAGCATGTTTTTGGGAGGTTGGAGGAAACCAGAGAACATGTTGGAAACCCACATGGACACATACCAAACTCTGCATTGACGGTAACGTAAGCTTAGGATTGAACAACCTACCCTCAAACCGTGAGGGTTTACTGCTAACCACTGTTCTATCATGCTGCCCTTAAACATTAAAAACATATTTTTTGTAGAATACTAAAAGAAGAACAGAATACTAAAGGAAGTTTTAGGTTAAAATTTTACTTTTTATATCCATAACAATATCTAGTATTAACCACATTATACACATATAGCTCATACAACAGTTAATTCTAGTCCACTAATTTGATTGGACACAGGCTTGTCTGTGTTCGCTACATAAAATTCTATTTCTAGCAATACTTCTTTACATTGAAAAGGTTACTACACTTACTACAAGCTGTTAGTCTGTGCATTGCATGGCAACACAATGCATATTTGCCCATATTGTGTCTGAAATTGTGTCTAATTTCTTGTAGAGATCTGTTGTAGAGATCTGAGATCTTCTAGAACTTTGGATAAAAGCAATATCACATGCAATTGTGCTGTTTTATTGAATATTCAGCATGACTTCACTCTTGTTTGTGCGATATTACTTAATTATTCCTTAATGTAAGTTGTAAGACACTCTTAACTTTATTGTACTGTAATATGGAAACACTTGATTTCAGAATAGTTACAAAAACACATACAGACACATTACAAAACAAAAAAAAAAGTTAAATTAAAAAAAATAAATGTGCATTACAAAAAAAATTATGGGTGTTTTTTCCAAAAGCAAAAATCAGGACACGCATATGGAGTACCTGCTTACGGCTTGTCAGTATTGGAGGGATTCAGTGATGACGTTTTAAATATTTATAATGTTTTTATAATTGTAAATCAATATTACACTTGCTTTATAATTATACACAGGTATTTATTTATTTATTTATTTATTTATTTATTTATTGATTAAGGATGTATATCACAGCATATGGCATCCTAACACATAGTTATAACTTGTGTAATTATTTATGGATTTATTAAGGAATTATTTATATAATATTATTAGAGTTTATAAAAATGATAAGAAGGAATCATTACCGATTTCCAAAGAATTATAAGCACATATATAATGATTTATGACTCTGTTCTTAGGGAGTGTCACTATATGTTTATACATCTGCCACTCAGTAGACGCCAAAGTTCTGTTTGCAGTGAGCAGTGAAGATTATAAAAAAACACAGAGGATATGATTTTAATTAACGTTCACCTTGTGAGAAATACCTGGCAGTGATAGGCATCTGCACTCTTGGTCCTCTCTAGTGATTTACTGAATAGGCCATTGTGCTGAGAGCTTGTGTTTGTGCTAAAAATGACACTCCTTTTTTAGTGTGCAATCTCCTGGCTCCACTGTCCATCCCAATCTGTGAGCAGAAGAATATGTTTCTCAGCACGGAATGGCTGCTGTCAGAAAATTGGCTTTAATTAAATAGCCGATTGCTTCTTTTATAAGCATCTAAATAAAGCAGGGAGAATTACAGCAGCTGGGCTCTGTACCAGCCTCAGACTTCGCAGCGCTATAAAGCATTATAGGTCAGCACTCGGCTGTCTCACTAATGAAAGTTTTTTTTTTTTGAAAAGTTTGGGGCAGGACTGGGGCCAAACTTCTATAGATCACTATTAATAGCCAATGCTGGGACTGCTGTTCTGCTTGTTGTGGCAAATTTGTTTAGTGTTAATGACCAGATTATTGGCGAGGGACAATGTGGCATTGCTGGGATTTAATCTGTGCTCCGCGTTGCAGCCCTAAGAGCCATATTGTCACAGAAGCCTTGTGTTTACTTCCTGTTTTTCATCCACATCTGTGGTAGTTCTCATGTTCATGCCCTGAATCACTAGATCATCATTTCCACTAGTTTGTCTTCACATGTGTCTTGTTCTGTTGTAACCCCTACTGCTATATATATATATATATATATATATATATATACACATAGAGAGAGAGGGGGGGGGGATTATCTGTATTTCCAGAAATGATTCTTTACTTAATGACTCTTAATTCAATGAATGATTGAATATGATATCCAAATGACTATTATACAGTGTAAATAAATCAAATCTGAATAATAGAAATGACAGTTCATTCAATGACTCAAATGCAAATGACTCAGTGTTCAAGAATCATACTCATATGCCTCTATACCCTAACATACATGAATCACAAACAAACTAGTGTTATAGGAATTATCTACACTATCTATATAAAAGAGACAAGGATTATCTGCATGTTCAGAAATAATACTTTGCTTAATGACCCTTATATAAATAAATGACTCTTAATCCAATTAATCAAACGCCAACAACTCAATGTTCAAGAATCATACTCACATGACTCTAAACTCTCTAAACTCACATATAACTCTCTAAACTCTTACATATATATATGCATATATATATATATACATATATATATAAGAGACAATGATTATCTGCATTTCCAGAAATGACTCTTTGCTTCATGACTCTTATATAGTGTAAATAAATGACTCTTAATTTGATGCATCAAATACTAATGACTCAGTGTTCAAGAATGATAATCACATTACTCTAAACCCTAGTATACATGAATCATAATCAAATGAATGTGGTAGTAATTATGTACACTGTATATATGAACAGGAACAATGATCATCTGCATGTCCAGAAATGGTTCTTTAATTAATAACTCTTACGGAGTGTAAATAAATACAATCTGAATCACAGAAGTGACTCTTCCATCCATCCATCCATTTCCTATACCACTTATCCTACAGAGGGTTGCAGGGGAGTCTGGAGCCTATCCCAGGGAACTTGGTGCACAAGGCGGGGGACACCCTGGACTGTGTGCCAACCCTTCACAGGGCACAATCACACACACATTCTCACACTACAGACAATTTGGAAATGCCAATTCTTTCGACTGAGGGAGGAAACCTTACAAAGCATGAGAAAACCATGCAAACTCCACACATACAGCGAGGCAACAGTGCTAACCAACTAAGCCACCATGCCCCTAGAAGTGACTCTTCATTCAATGAATCAAATACAAATGACTCAGTGTTTAAGAATCATACTCACATGACTCTAAACTCTAGCATACATGAATCACGATCAAATGACTGTGATAGGAATGATTTTTTTTACTAAATGAATCAAATAATTTTACAACAGAAATTAAAGTTAGATCCACCAGTAATTAAAGAAAGGTACAGGATTCCTGTATTCCTATACATAATCACTGAACATAATTCAATGAATTAGGGTTAGAAATCTGTAGGATGAACACTGTAGGGTTGGAAAGGACACAAAAATGTAGAACAGGCCAGGAGTGGAGAGTTTGAAGTTGATTCACTGAATAAAGTCACTAATCCCTGTGTAAGGCTCTGTCACTAAGTACAATACACTGCATTCAGTGTATCATTACTGAACTGAAGTCTTCATGTAAAGAATTAATTTTTTTTTCTGTCAGAGTCATTTGAACTTGAGTCATGGAACAAAAGTACACTCCTAGAGAAATATAAGAGTAACCGAATTTCTGCAAGATGTTATTGCTGTAACTGCAAGCTGTGATTCCATTTATCAAGTTTCTTCTTTCTCCAGTTCCCTAACCTCGTATTTGCTCACTGCTTTCTGAGTAACGGGTATGAATTTGCCTTTGGTGAACAAGACGGCATGTGATCTGATCTCTACCATCTGCATTCTTGAATAAGCAATTGAAATTGCATCCACCTGCTTCTGGGGCCCGTGTGTTAAACATACGCGTGGCTTTCAGCAGTCGTTCTGGTTACTTTACACTTTACAGGAAAGAAAAGGAGAGAGTGGAGTGGAAGAAGGGAATGTTTGTTGTATAACATCAGGAGGTCATACCAGCTGGTGTGAATTGGCCTGCAGCACTAAGGCCTCCTGTCTTTCAAAGGTAAAAAGACATTAATATAAGGTTTAATTTTGAGAAATGTCATTCTCCGCTTTTCCTACTGAAAAAGTTAATAGACTTACATATAAACAGACTCTGTTAATAGACTTGTGTACAAACAGCCTCAAAAATACCTCCTTCATAATGGTTCATAATACCAAATAAAGGATATTATGAAGGTAATTGCCAAATATCCATGAACTGAGTCATGAACTGAGTCATTCTCACTCTGATCTCACTGCGTCTACACAACACATCCTAGCATTGCACATTTCACTTCACTTTATGATTCATCGATGCTGCCATGACCCTGACGGCTTCATATACTGTAAGAGTGTGCTAATGTTTACGATTAAATGAAGTACAAATGCTGTAAATATTACCTTAACACTTAAGCCGTTAAACTAATCATACAATCAGAATACAACTGAGGTTAAATTGCACATATGATATATACATTACATGATACTTGTATTGTATTAATAATGAATGATATTGAAAAGTCTGTATATGTTATGAATTATGTATGCATTCTTACTGTTGTTAGGGATTACACAATGGTATATTATTTATTTATATGTTTTTCTTCAAATTCTTCAAAGTTCATGTTTTCTCTATGGGTGGAAGCCTGATGAAAGCCTTTTGACATTTTTTTTACTATATATAGTTATGATTTTTTGTGATGGTACGTAGCTATGCAACAACTATGACATTCTCTATGACATTCTCTCTCATCCTTCACACTTAGCCAGAATAATTAACTAACTAAGTAAAAAACAATTCCACACAGCTTTGGTGAAAAATATTTATGTTTTCGGATGCAGAGAAAAAATACATTATTAGTAGGAAAAAAAATTGTTATTTTTGGCTGTTTTCAAGAATTCAGCCACAGTGATGTCCCAGAATATTATGCATATTCATTTAAATTTTATAACAATTTGATTTACCTAGCACTGTTGATTTTACATATATTTGAAGCAAACCTCTTCTCTGTATTGATTTCAACAAACAAGGCTTCTTGTTTTTGTTGCATATGGCAATAAAGTTGTTTGGTAGGTCATTTCTCTTAATAAAAAAATATCTCTTCCAATTACTCCCCCCTGGCCTTCCCCTCCACAACCCCTACATTGCTAAATGTAATAATTTAATAGGAGAAATCATTTAGAAGTGTAGCATAGTACAACATAAGTGATTAATCTGAATACTATGTGCATTTGTGTGCACATTTCCCAACTTGCATTAACGTCAAATGCAAGGCCGGCGCGTGTTGGCTGTATTAGATTTATTGGTCCATCAATAGCAGTTCATTAGGATTGAATGTGCTTTAAATGTGTAGTGAGAGAGAGAATGGAGGCAAGAGGAGAACCAGGCAGAAAGAGCTCTAAATCACATGCGGTTAAACTTCCTGAGTGTGACATTAATTAAGATGCACGTGATGAGTTAAGAAAAAGCCCTTTAGCTTCTTTATTGAACTGTAATTGCTGGCATGTCTAAAAAATCTCTTCCAATATTCCACACTAAAACACTCTCATCGAGTAATCCTGCACTAATTTATCCGTTAGTAATATCTCTTGTGCTGTCTTACTTCTTTTTCTCTCCTTCTTTCGCTCTGAGTTTCTCTCTCAGTAGCATTACTAATCCTATACTTTTTCACCAAAAAGCAATAAGATGTGATAGAATTTTTGTAAAGAAATAATACTACACTTTCCTATCAATCAGTTTAATAAATTGGTATAATTTTCTCTATTTGCTTCTGTAATTAGCTAATAATGATTGTAAACATTGTAGAACATCTTATTCTTCTTATAGCAGTAAGTTTATTTTTATATAAGTTAGTGTAGTAGTAAGTTTATTTTTATACACTTGTTAGTGTAGCAGTAAGTTTATATTTATGCACGTTAGTGTAGGAGTAAGTTTATTTTTATATACATGTTAGTGTAGTAGTAAGTTAATATTTATATACACATTAGTGTAGTAGTAAGTTTATTTTTATATACACGTTAGTGTTGTAGTAAGTTAATATTTATATACACATTAGTGTAGTAGTAAGTTTATTTTTATATACATGTCAGTGTAGTAGTAAGTTTATATTTATGTATATTAGTGTAGTAGTAAGTTTATATTTATATACATGTCAGTGTAGTAGTAAGTTTATATTTATATACATTAGTGTAGTAGTAGGTTTATATTTATATACATGTTAGTATAGTAGTAAGTTTATTTTTATATACACGTTAGTGTAGTAGTAAGTTTATATTTATATACATGTCAGTGTAGTAGTAAGTTTATATTTATATACATTAGTGTAGTAGTAGGTTTATATTTATATACATGTTAGTATAGTAGTAAGTTTATTTTTATATACACGTTAGTGTAGTAGTAAGTTTATATTTATATACATGTCAGTGTAGTAGTAAGTTTATATTTATATACATTAGTGTAGTAGTAGGTTTATATTTATATACATGTTAGTATAGTAGTAAGTTTATTTTTATATACACGTTAGTGTAGTAGTAAGTTTATTTTTACATACACATTAGTGTAGTAGTAAGTTTATATTTATATACACGTTAGTGTAGTAGTAAGTTTATTTTTATATGCATGTCAGTGTAGTAGTAAGTTTATATTTATGTATGTTAGTGTAGTAGTAAATTTATATTTATGAACGTTAGTGCAGTAGTAAGTTTATATTTATATACATTTTAGTGTAGTAGTAAGTTTATATTTATGTACAAGTTAGTATACTATTATGTTTATATTTATATAAATGTTAGTGTTATAAAGTTAATATTTATATACCAAGTCCATAATGTCCCTGAATAAAGAGTCAAATGGTTCAATTAAAAGAAAATAAAACAGGCACTTAATACAATTTACATGGTAAATCGAGACCTGTAACTACATTTCCTCGTATTCCCTATTCAGCTGATTTGTTTTTATTTCTATACATATTTTCTTAAATGTGAATGTTCTTAAATCTCCAAGTTTTTCATATTATCTAAAGCTCTCTTGATTCTACTTTGGTACTGTAAACTGTTGTACATTGACATTGCTAAGAGACAGGATGATGCATAAGTCGCTCAGGTTTAATAACTCCTTTATGTGTGATTAAGAGGAGTCGGTGGTCTTATATCTTAATCATCCTTGAGACTTTGAGCAAATTAAGTCAAGGGCAATCATGTCTAACTGAGGAGGCTCTCGGGTGCCATACTCCAAGGTCTCATTTTGCTTCATCGGATCTGTTTTGCAAGTTAAACAGGAAATATCATTACTTACTGTTTAGTTTTAATGCTTTTATTACTGTACCCTTGAAATTTGACTGGCTGATCTTGTGCAAATTGTGTGCGCGATTAGCACTTGAGTAATTGAAGAACAAGTTATTTCATATAACTGACATTTTTTCCACAAAGTAGAGCAAGAAAACTGCATATGTGTTGCTCTCAAACAATGTTTCAGCTCTCAAAAGACAACATCTTAGACTGCTGTCAGTTAATATACTAAAAAAAAAACTCAAACTCTGATCATTCAGCATTTCAGATTGATGGCATATTGTCACAAGGTTCCCCAGTGTGTCATAAGCAAGCAAGTGTAGGCAAGTGTAGTGGTTACAGAAAATGAATGAATTAACTAATTAATAAACTAATGTGAAGTGCTGCATTTTTGTTGACGGGTTGCTTTGTAGTGCAATCTTTTCTACAAAAAATACAGGTTACCCTTCCAATTAATATTTGGGACGCTTCCCTTGGAGAGAATAACAACACTGAGTCTCTTCCTGTGATGCCTAACAAGGATGGAGACACTTGTAGAGGATCTCAGTCCACTACTCTATGAAGAACAGTTTAAGATATGCTATACTCTTCTGTATGATGAATCATTTTTGTGTTGTTTAACCATCTATGCATTGAATTGGATAAATTTTTTGGCTGAACTCTCCTCATGCTTAGAAGAATTCATGAACCACCAACCAACAAAACAAAATAATCCATTATTATTTTTTTTTTTACAGTATAATGGATTATTTTGTAATAAACACACACAAACGTGTGTTTCCTTGAATGCAGTCCACTTTTGCCACCAAACATGCTGATAGTGTACACAAAGTTTGATTTTTTTTCTCATCTGACCACAACACACAATGCCAATCAGCGTCAACAGGGGCAAATACAGAAATCAAAATAACAGATGAACTACAATCAAATCTATGAGATCAATCAAGAATACAAAGGCTTAGTAACGTCACTAGTATGCACCAGGAGCAAGACTTCACAATGATTGAGAGTTTGTGTAGTCCTTCTGTAATGTAGGGTTGATTATGAACAGGTGTGCATAATCAAGAGTTTGATGAGCTAGAGCATGTGATCTGGTTGTAGTCTGTGAGGCTGATGGGAAATGAAGTTTAAGGCAGGCAGTGACGTGACATAAAGAGAATGATTTTTGTTAGAACAAAGAGAAATTGTTTGAGTGGAAATTTTGAATTATTGTGTGCAATTTTGATTTTAAACATTTTTGCTCATTTTATGAAGGGTGCCAACATTTATGTAGAGAGCTATATAATATGAAAGACATACTGCGCCAGCGGTGTTTTTTTTTTTTTTTTTTTTTTTTTTTTTTTGGCCTATCTGCCTACAAATTTGAATAATCATGACATAAAATATTGAAAGAAAGAAATATACTCTGAGAAAATTCTATGATTTTGGAGAATATTAGAGAACGTACTTGGGACTCTGTTGATGGCTTTGAGAGGTCGCAGAACCCTGACTGTCCTGATAGCCGTAAAATTGATGTTCTGAAGATCCAGAGAGTATTCCACAACCCTGAAGAGAAAAACAGAATCATGATACATGTGGCTCAATAACAATACAAAATACACAAGTTATGGGTGTTCCTCAAGGCTCTATTTAAAGTCTGTATTTGGTTTGGCTTGCAGACTTTGAATGTGGTTCATCATGATGTCAAACACAGAGAATAAAGAACAACAGTTTATAGCCTTCAGACATGTATTAGCTTCCACAATAAGCATAAGCTACCAGATGTATTCATCATATACTGTAGATACTGTGCACTTATTGTCTACTTTAATATGAACGTCTTTACGCCTGCTTATTCATGCAATTATCCAATCAGCGTTGATCCAATTATCCAATCACGTTGCAGCAGCGTAATGCATAAAATCATGTAGATACAGGTCAGAGCATCAGTTAATGTTCACATGAAATTTCAGAATGTGGCAAAAATGTGCTCATTGGCTTTGACTTTTGGCTTTTGCTACACAGGCTGTTTTGAGTATTTCAGAAACAGCTGATCTTCTCGGATTTTCATGCATAACAATGTCTACACAGAATGGTGCAGAAAACAAAAAACACCCATTGAGTGGCAGTTCTCCGGGGACAAATGCCTTGTTGATTGGAGAGACCAGAGGAGAAATGCCAGACTGGTTCAAACTGACAGGAAGACTATAACTCAACCACTCTTTACAACCATGCTGAGCAGAAAAGCATCTCGGAATACACAATATATTGACGCCAAGAACGTGAATTTACAGCTACGCTAGGGCACATGCTCACTGAAACTGTACACTTGGAAATTGGAAAAAGACTAGGAGATATTTAGGTACCAAAGAAAGATAATAAACAGCACACGGATGAACCTAGTGCCTACCATTTTGCAAACATATGTGCACAAAAGCGACATATGGAATTGCGAAAGTAAAACAGCGATTATGATCCCCACCTTCAAACGAGCCCAGAAGAAGTCCTCAAGGGTGAAAATGCCCACAGACAGCTAACTGAAATGCAGCTTACAATGTAAGTTGTTTTCCAACACATGATTCCACAGCATATTTGGATGTCATATATCCTGGCTTGTATTTTCTGTCAAGAAATGCTGTTTGCTCATGATAGTGATATGTTTGTGCCAAGTGTGAAAAGAGAAGAATTAAAGTAAAGAGAACAGAATGTGTTAAACACACACACACACACACACAAATCATCACCATAAGCATCATTTGTCATGCAGTTAATATTGCATGACATGCCATATATCATAACCGAGTTCCACGTAGCACAGCACTATATACTGTAAGATCCACTTCCCAGCATTCCTTTGAAGACAGCGTAATGCATCTTTAATCTAGAACCCGGTTCATTTTCACCTCGAGCGATGTACCAAATATAGCATTCCGTGCAAAAAGGAGCACAGAGGAAACTAATAACTCAAAGCCAGTGAATTTGGAGAAAGGTGCTTGACTCTGCTAGTTCAGGTACAACACGAGCCTCAAAGGAATCGCTATCCATTTGAACCATAACAAGGTACATTTCACAGCAATTCCAGATATACTCTATTCATCATTAGGGACCAGGGTTCCAGTAGAAGTGTGTGTGTGTGAGTGTGTCCACCAGGTAAATTCAGTCAGACAGGTGAGTCTGCTGCCCTAGACCTGCTGCAGGCTTTCTGAGATTGCGTTCACACTGTGCCATTCAGAACCACCAAGTGAGCCACTGTCCATTCCCATCTGTGTGTGTTCCTTGACACTGCATTTATATAACTAGGTGCTGGCAAACAGACGCCGCTAGACTGCTGTTTCTCCTCCGAATGGTGGCATAAATATTTGATTTGACGCTCAGGCCTGCCTTTGAACTGCTGGAGGTTTTCAGGAACTCACAGCGGAGAGAAGACTGCTGCTGTCTTTCTTCTCTGCCTTCGCTCAGTGTGGGTATGTGCAGTGCAGTGCTTCTGGAGGTTGGGGGAAAAAAACACTGACGGTGAGTCAACCACTGTGCTGACAGATGCTTTACGAGGTGTGGCTTGTGACTTTCGCTAATCAGGCAATTACTGCAGTTTTGTTCCACACCACCTGTAAATATTTTAAAGAAGCTCTCCTAAGCAGCAACAGTCATTCGTATTTCATATGGTGTTACCCTCTTTGTAGTTCAATACAGTTTTCAACATGTCCTTGCTGACTTTCCCTTACGACTCCAAAGTGTCCATCATGGACTCACCAAGGATTCGGTTAGTGGGCCTCATTTATCAAACTGGATACAAACAAATTTATGCGTAAATTTTTTGAAGGAGCATTTACACAATAAATGTGGTATTCACGAAAATCCAGTTAGTTCAAAACAAAAACGTTCATATCCTACAAGAGGTGGTTTTACGAAGAAAATCAGTGCCACCAAAACTTCTGTGAATCTGATGGTAATTTTTAGCATAGTTTGGCCTACAAAATATTTACACACAATTTTATGAAAAGACTGATTACTGAGACCCAGGTGTATCGCTTCTTGCTAATTAGACTCTGAAACAAAGACTTGCAATTTTTTAAATTTATTTTATTTCTTTTTCTTAATTACTCCATTTATATGAATATTTCTGAAGATTAAGGTTAGGGTTTGCAGCTGGGTTAGTGAATATAACTGAAATTAAACAAAAGGCAACCACAATTAAATTTTCACACGTCCATGAGATCAGGTTCGGGAAATGCTTTTGAACATAAGAGATTTTATAGTTTTGCTTGACATTCTTTCACTCTTTTGAAAAGGAAATGAGATCACAATGCATTTTGGCAAACTTTAGCTCAAAGTCTGCAGCTGTGTTGACTCCTTCCCTCGGGCCTCCAAGTAGTCATCTAACAAACTGCATTTTGCTGATAAAGGATTGGGATGGACGAGTGACAGGAATTCCAAAATGGAAACCGTGATGGCTGTGAAGTTCAGCAAATTAGTGAGAAATCACTGAAACACAGCCTTGGTGTTCGGTAAAGTAAACTTGCTGCATTTTAAGTATGCTCTGTATATTACACACCAGCAGAAGTTAGCAAAGTCTAAGCTCCTCCTGTCTTTTAAAGCTAAAAAGACTTCAATCTAAGGTTTCATCTTATTGTTTGAAGTTAACTAATATCTTAATGCAGATTATTATGGACTTTAGTGGTACCAAGCTCAACAACACCACCAATGGTCATAATAATGGTATGAAGTACAGTCTGGGGCTGATTTTTTTCTAGGCCAGAGAGTAGATTTGTTCAGTGCCAGTTATGTCAAGTGATTGCAAAGTGAAACGCCCCTTAGATTTTGTGTGTCATTATTTTTCTGCCAACTTATTAAAATCTGTTTGGAGAAGAAATTAAAAGTCAATAGATAACGCGCACACTGTCCAATCAACGTACAGATAACAGAACTGTAAGTTTATTGTTTTTTTGGTTTGAAAAAAAAGGGTTACAACTTTTTACCGTATTTGGTATTCAGGGGAAGCATGATATGAACCCAGGAGAGTATTACAACCTGGAACATTCTGGGTAAGTGGCACTGACAGACAGCAATTCCAGAGCTGAGGGACGTGCACTCCAAGATCAAATCCCAGAGTTGGCAGGGGTTGTTGGGAGCGAGCCTGCAGCAGGAGAGATACCAGTGCCACTGCCCTTGAGCAAAGTTCTTAATCCGAAACAGCTACAGAGATAACCACATGCTCTTTTGCCAACTTAATTTCATGTGTAAGAAGGGGAAGTGGAATAAGCAATGAGTAAAAAAATCTTGCAGGAATATTAAGAGTAATAAAAGTTCAATATTCTTCTATTGCATTGAGAGCAGCTATTAGATATACTGTATACACACATTTCTTTTTTTCTAGCTGTACTAGCTTCAAACCCAGATTATTAACTAGAAAGTTAAAAACATGTTTTAAACCTAAGTGCATTAAATATATATATATATATATATATATATATATATATATAGAGAGAGAGAGAGAGAGAGAGAGAGAGAGATCATATTCTAGTGCGGCCAATTGAAGTAAAATGAGGCTGAAATTGATGTAGTGCTGAGGACAATTGGTTGGAGAGTTAAAGGACAATTGGAGAGTCTGAAACTACCTTTAGGCAAACTGTGTGTGAGTGTGTACAGAGAATACAGAATGCACCTCTGTAAGTACACAGTGCCAGTATGAATCAATACGAATCAAATTAGATACAAAGCACACACAACATCGTTCACAATAAGACAACAAATTCACCCTCAAATAAACACTCCAAACATTTAATGCATTCAACCACAAAGCAATTTAAATAAATAATAGTAATGCACGAATAATGAATATCCAATTAGAAACATAAATTAGAGTGCTGTAAGAAGTATTCCTGTTCAAATCCACCACCTGCAGATCTAAGTAAAACCAATCAATATTAATATAACTTTTCAAATGGAAACCTCTATAAAGGTTTCAATGTCAAAAGGAGAACAAAAAAAAATTCCTTTGCTCACTGTTAGCTAATAACTCTGTTCATCCTTGAGGCGAGTATTAAAAACACCCTGAAGATGTAAAATTAGAAATGTAGATTTTTCAACAACACACCATTTTTTTCCCTATAGCACTTAACCTTCCACAAGCAATGCATTTTTCCAACCATTATTTATTGATTCAACTTCAATAAGTGCTTTATCCTAGCCATGGTCGTGGTGGATCCGGTGCTTATCCTGCAAAAACACATGGCCCAGGGCAGGATACACCAGCCAGTTTAAGAAAATTATCTTTATTTATTACTGTATGTTTCAGGATGAGACGCTTTGCCATGCCTGAGAATGTCTGAGAAAAGGATTACTGTAGGATCATACAGTTTATGATCTTCTGCAACGTGCACATGACCAGGATAAGTGAGTCAGACACTGCCTGTCAGATCTACTGAATCCCTTGAGTGTATGTTTCAAAAGATTTGATATTACACGCCACTTGCACATTAGCAGAGACAAGAATCCTTGTGTTTTTTTTGAAGGGTGAGAGTATCTTTCTGTTTATTTTTTTTTTTACCAAGCATATTTAGTTGTATGCATAAACACATGCACGCACCGACATGAAGTCTGATATCAATTAAATCCATCCATCTGTTCCAGTCCTCACTCTTAAGCACGCATGCTGCCAGATCACACAGCACGGCTCAGAACCTGCCAGCAGAAAACACTGCTCGAGAGGAGCTTCTTGCAGACGTATACAACATCATCCACCCACACAGACATGCCAACGCAGGCGAGGATGCATATGCACGTGTGCACACAAACACACATGCACCTTGTATACTCTTGTCTGCTCTCTCACGCATCTTTCACTAAATTTACGATTGGCCTTTTTACATACACGCCTGGGTGAGGAATACTCTAAGCTGTGTCAGTCACCTGAAGTGTAGAGGAATATGACACAAAATAGTCTCACACTCAGTGGTGCAGAATTCCTCCATCTATCTCTTTCTCTTTACGTCATCATCTGGATTAAGATGAAAACTGAAAAAAAAAAAAAATTGCTAATTCCTCATTCCCAAAGAATTAAAGTTTGTCTAGTATAGAAAGATTTTCAACGAATGGTCAAGATGCATAGGCATTTCTTTAACCAAACCTTTTCCATGATTATGGCTGAAAACTAGTTTCTGAAGTGTAACTTTTAACACTGCATAGCTAGCTAACTGGAGCTAATGTAAATTAGGGAGCTAGCTTGCTAATTTTTTCATCTGAAATCTGTTTTCATCTGTCATCATGGAGAAAGATTGGGAATAAAATGCCTATGTGCTGTTATTGTTTCTTGAAAATTGATCTTTTCTATAATAAATAGCTACCTAAGCTAGCTAACAGTAACTTGTTCTTGAAGATGAGTCAAAGCTAAACTCACAACATTAGCAAATTAGCTCATGTTTGTTTCAGTTGGCTGTATAGCTAGTTATCTAATATTGGTATCTTATTTCCTCAACACGGCACTGATAAAACAGCTTGCTAAATTCTCCTTTCTTAGTAAAAAAGTATGTTATATCCTGCACCCTAGATTATGTGAGTACTAGCTCCAACTTTTCTTGGCTCTAGATAACTGCAAATGTGAGAATGTGACCTCAGCTACTAAAAGCTACTGTTCGTTTGCAGAAATGTTAGCTTTTTTTTTACATCTGTTAATCTTGTTCTCTAGCTTGGTCTAGCATTTTAAATTTGCCTGTATTGACACACTGTTACTCTTCATGTCTGCGACTAGCATAATAGTACATTAGCATGCTTTCCATTTCACCCAGCTAGCATCTTAAATGCTTCAGCAGCACAAATATCTAGCATCTGGGGTCTGTGTTGATTTCTTAATTACTGTCAGGCTTGGACAGGACAAGCAGAGACATGTGCAGGTTAAAATCAACATGCTGGTTTATTACCAAGCTTCCAAACTTTCATGCTAATAATCACCATCAACACAATAGCACTCGTCATAGCTAAGTAGAAGAGCCGAGTGTCTGCCGTAACTCGGTGCAACTGCGTCGTGTAGCAGTTGGATTTCTCATTAATACGACTATGAACGTCAGTGGAAGATAGTGAGTAAGAGAAGAGAAGCTTTCATTTTTAATAACAAAACCTGACTGCTATCCTTTATGTTTGGGATTGCTGTTTTTTTCTCCTTTTAAACATCATTGTAACTGCGCTAGCAATGTCCTCTTGTGATTTCAAATCTGACAAGTAACTCTAACTTTTTACAATAACTGCTAACTTCTCACAGGATTAACAAAAAAACAGCACCAAAGCACATATTATCAGGAGAATCATTAGTTTTTTTTCCCCATCCACAATCTGTGTCAGTTTCTGTGGTTATTTTTTTGGTTTATGGACTGTTTCTCAACTCAGCAGTGATGCTGGAAATGATCCAAGTCAAGTCAAGTGGAGTTTATTGTCATTTCACCCATATACACCCAGTTAGTACATAGTGAAACGAAACAACGTTCCTCCAGGACCAACGTGCTACATAAGACAGACACAGAACAACACAGAACTACAAGTGACTTCATACATTTATACATAAAGTGCACAAGTGCAAACGTGCAGACAGCACAAGACAGTACAATGACTACCGAGATAGATAATGAGCACAGTAAGTCCCAGTGCAGCGCCGACCAGTATACAGTTCTATTAGTAAGTGAATCCAGTGACAATAGTGCAAAAAGAGTACAATATAAATTGCTGTAGGTGTAGACATAAGAAGTAGCAGCCTATGTACAGTATAAGTATTTGTAGCAGCATAATCTAATGCAGAAATGTGCAAAAAAAATTGCAAAGAGGTTGGAGGATGTACAGTTGTGTGTGTGTGTGTGTGTGTGTGTTCTTTCAGTCCAGTTTCTGAGTATTGAGGAGTCTGATGGCATGGGGGAAGAAACTGTTGCACAGTCTGGTCCACACAATCCACCACAATAATGCTGGTCCTAGTAAAATGATGCATGTATAGAAGTGAATTGTCCTGATTGGTTGAATGTTGGTGGTCCATGTCGTTTTTTTTTTTTTTTTTTTCATAGCCTTTGAGAAGATATTTTACTCACAGCTGCTGGAATCACTGACCCAAATTTTAACCCCATCATCATGCTTTAAATTTCAGTGTATAGAGGCAAACAGCAACAATTGTGTCACTGTGCAATTGCTTTCAGTACATGTGTCTAATATCAGTTTGATGCACGTCAGAAAAGTTTTTCAGGTCCGACTTCTGTGTGAATTTTCAGCCGAGCTGTCATACATGACAATTGATGAAAAGAACAGAGGAGTACAGTGTGTGTGTGTTGAGGAAGAGATAGCACTGAAGAGGGAAAGAGACAGAATGAGAGAGCAAGGAAAAGAGAAATGTGTGTGTGTGTCAGTGTAAAGCCTGTAGTCATGCTGCCAGAGGGATGTGAAGTGTTCCTGCATACGTAATGACCTTCAGCAAAGAAAGTAGAGCAGGAACGGTCATGGGTCACCAAAAAAAAAAAAAAAAGACAATCTATCACAGTGAGACAGAAGGACAGAAGGATGAAAGAGAGAGATGTACTGCCAGACAGAGATTCACTAATTTTCTAGCGAGACAAGCAAAATAGATGGAAATAAGCAGATAAGGTGCAGAGCTTCTGATACAATTGAGCTGCTGTTTGTATGAATTATCTATGCTGTGTTGCCAACAAGCTGATCAACACTGCTTTAAATTCAAACACGGTGTGTCTGGATCACAAATTCATCAAGATACCACACACACACTCACTCACACACACATGAAACTAAGCCGCATTCCCATGGTGCATCAAAATCCCACGGAGACGTTTCCACAATCGGGAACTGTGCCACTTCTGTTGTCTACACAGGTCACGACTCGATCCATGTTCACTACAGATCACTACAGTGCTAACAACGTTCTCAGTCACACATGTGCACAAACAGTATAGAAAGAAACCCTCATACATGCATAAACACTGCAAGTCTTTCATCTAGCTGCACTGAAAGTGCACCTGCAGAGACCCGTGGCACGGTGCTGATACATTATCTATGTTACCTACATGTTACCTATTTTATTCAATTCAATTCAAAGTTATTTGTATAGAACTTTTAACAATGGACATTGTCACAAAGCAGCTTTACAGAAATAAATACATTCAAATTAAATCAATATAAATTGTAAATATGTGAATTTATCCCTAATGAGCAAGCCAGAGGCGACGGTGCTGAGGAAAAACTCCCTTAGATGATACGAGGAAGAAACCGTGAGAGGAACCATACTCAAAAGGGAACCCATCTTCATCTGGGTGGTAACAGAGTGCAATTATAAATAAATCCCTTCTGTAACTGTGTGCTACATGGACAAACAGTGCAATTGTGCAACTAGGAAATTCGTTCAGCATGCAGACTACACAGAAACACGGTGTCTGTTTTAATCAATTGAATTTTTGCTGTATCTGTATGATCAAACTCAAGAAAACTTTATCAAGCATTAATAATGATCTTTTTCATAAGAAGACATAAAGTATCTTTGGAAGGAGTCTCCAGTGTCAGTGCTATTGTACCATTCAGAAGTAAAGCTGTAAATTTACGTTTTACAACAACAACAAAAAAGTAAGGCTGGTGACTGGATTGACTGTTTAAGCTGTTATAGTGTAAGTGATAATGTTTCACAACGTCAAGTCTAAATGGATAAAAAGTGTTGTTCTTCTAATGATGGCTCTACCATCCAAAGGTGGGATCCAAGCTAGCAAAGTTGGTCGTGCTCTCTGGGTGAGAGGGATGGCATACTCTCTCTCCTCTGTCACAGTGACGCGAACCAATCGTGGGCATCTGTGAGGTCATGTATGTGGAAGAGGGCGGATAACACTTTCTTTCGAGTGTGTTACGCTGTACTGTGATGCAGCTCGAGCTGCAGTTTGAAAAGATGTGGTTGGCTGGATAAACATATCTCAAAGGAAACCTTTACCCTTCCTCGTCATGTAATAAGGGAGAGCTGGCTGGTGGGTGCGAATTTACAGGTGAACAAATTGGGGGAATAATAGTGTCGTTCTTTAATAAATAACAAATAATCGATTTCAGGGCGGTAACAATAATTCCACTTTGAATCAGGCCTCATCACATCATCTCTTCATTTAGTATTTTCCTATAACAGCACCCCTACTGTGATCATCATGTACAATGTACTCATTTGGATTCCATATGACTCCACACATTAATCAATAATCAGATACAGCTATCTCAGCACTCAAATCTACACTCATATCTAGGAAAGTTTAATGAAAGTCTTTTCTCACAGTATTGTGCATACTGATACACTAATATACACTTCTTATTTTTCTACCCAATTATATCCAAGTTTAGTTGTAGCCAATTGCCACCTGCAGCTACCAATCTGGAAGGGTGAAGGCTAGCACATGCTTCCTCAGAGATCCATGTAGCCTGCCATCTCATCTTTTCAAATGGTTGCTCATGCAGTGTCACAGGGCAGATGAACCAATTAGAATTTTCGGAGCGGCTTTCTCAAACCCACAGTCACTTTACAATATTGGGAAAAACAAACAGTCAAACATACAAACCGGCTGGTTTTCAGTCCTTCAAATGCTCTTGAAAGGATCAAATTTCAAAGGAACAGTTAATCATAGTCCCACTGATGGCTGATACTGGCACACACCCAACACTATGGATCCAGAAAGCAAGCACAAGCACATCATGGGACAGAATATCAAGCATCCCCTAGACCTCTCAGAACAATGACACCAAAGTTAAAGGAGCAAAGCAGAGCAAACTACTATGTGATGAAAGCAAATCCGCAGCTCAAGCGTAGCTCTGGCGCTCCACCACAACCAGTGAACTAAAACATTAAAACAATAAAGAAAAGCTAGATGCAAAAACAAAGATCAAGCAGATAAATGGAAAAAAGGAGTGAAAGAAAAGGCTTGGATGAGAAACGGCATTAAAAACGCACACAGTGTACTCTTAACTGGAAATGAAAAGCATGCCAGGACAGTTATAATTTGTTGACAATGAATTGACTGTGTAGACAAATGCACTAATCAAGAAACCACAAAAACATCCACTCATAACAGATTCCTGGGCGATCACATGATTACTTCCTAACACCAGAACAAGACCACGAGACAATATCAATTCTTAAAAAAAAACATCTTTTTATTATCTGCCTGCAGAGCTCAAATTTTATTCAAAGTCATGCTTCAGGGCAAAGATTGGAATTAAACATCTGGATTTAATGCTGTTCATTAATTGCCTGCAGAGTGGTGTAAAGCCATCGCCTCACTTACTGAGATTTATTCCATTTCTGTTACATCTACAGCCAGCGCTGCTGTTTCTGACTGCTTATGTGAGATACGCAATATGGCTGGAGTCCAGCTTTCGAGAAACTCTTTTTGCGCATTGCTCCATTATGCCGTTTGTTCGAGTCTGTTTTTCTGGGAACCTCTCCAAGAGGAACTCTGAACTTTCTTTCTCGAAAGCAGGGAGGACACCTCCTCATACTTGTGTTCTGTACTTTTGTATCTAAATGTATGTTGCATGGAGATAAAACACCAAAAAAAAAAAAAAAAAAACGCCCTGAATTTTTTCTCATATTTCTGTATCTGCATCTTCAGGATACAGTGACTTGAACTGAGCCAATACTGTTCAAGATACACTGAGGACAAGATCACAATTCCATTAATATAATTTTCTTAATCATCCCACCTTTTCTTTTCATTCAACTTTTCTATGGTTCCAACATTTTTTTCAAATCCATTCTTAAAGAAATATGCTGGTTTAGCATAGAAGAATTCAGTGCTAAAACCTCACACTCCATCCATACATATACAGATATTTTGGAAAACAGCTGTATGTTAAAAAAAATGTCATCCACATGTACAACTTTGTGAAAAATGTCTCCGTCCATGTGAAAAATGCAAAAAACGATTTTAAAAAACTGTTATGCCAAAAGCTCAAGAATAACCTTAAGAGCACGCGTCTTGAGTGATAGAAAGCAGAAATGCGTAAAAACATCAAAACAACCAAAAGTGCTAAAAGGAAAAATGACAAACACAACGATTCATATGTGTGGACGACAATTGTGAGGTAGAACTACTGTCTGAATACAAAATGCCCAGGTTTGTGAGGAGTGGTGGCTTCAGGAGCAGTACAGCATGTAATATATTCTGCGCCAGGGAGTCATAATAAAACAAATAAAACAAAGCCAAATTAAATTGCAAACACTTTATTAAATAAAAAAAATATAGACCAGAAAGCAACAACCTGGTCAGCAGCCATGCTAAACAGAGTCCTAGCACATCCATAGCATACACAAAACTGCAACGGGAATACACAGGTTCATGCTGTGACATCAGCGTGTTTTTTTTAAACATACAACAGGCATTTTTCCTGTCCACACAGAAGTTTTCAAATTGTCAGCGCATCGATTACAAGATTAGTATCACTAATAAATTGATATCCTTGCGTAAATCCTAAGCTGCAGTCATGTTGCTTCTCTTGTCATATCTCCCATGCCCTTTGTTTAAGTCTGTATCTCGATTAAGACAGCTCCATTAGGAAAGCTCACCTCCGCTCACACAGCCTGACACACCACAAAGAAAACTCTCAACAGACATCACACTGCATTTTAGCTGCTATGACCTGTGGACACATTAGGAAAAAAAAAAGAAAGAAAAAGAAAGACTGTCTTGGAGGTGGAATTTTCTCAGGAGCTTTCCATTTACATGAGAGTCTCAACTGCTGGAAATGTTTGTCTATCCCTTTCATGTCAGTCGGACCTTATATATTGGAATTTTACAAAATTTTACAAATCGGACCTTATATATTGGAATTTTATTTTTTCTTGGAATTACTTTTGACAGTAAATATTCATATTTACCACTTTAGTAGTTCAGAGAATTAATTTTACTTACCAAATCCAATGAAAATTTCCATAACATTTATTTATTATTAAGTTGAAAAATAAAGTAAGTCATGCTTACAGCTCCTGTGGTTACAGCTCATGTTAGGCCTCAGGTGAAGTCCTCATTTTACTTTAATAGTCAGCATAGTATGTTAAATTCAACCCTTAATTAAAGTATCATCTCTGATTAAGATTTCCAGCATGTGCACCAAATTAAAAAAAACTGTGGCCAATTGAGACAATTTAGGGACAATTCATACAATTAATTAACATATATAACATCATAATATTGAATCTCTATATATAATATTGCCATTCTGTAATTTTTCACATTATCCAAAATGTGTTTCAGGGTGCAGTAGTGTGGTTACAACAAACTTCCAGACAGTGGCACTGGACTTAATGCTGCTCCTTGCTCATGATGATATTATGGAAAAAAAATATATTACGTTCAAAGCCAGACTTGAGAGTGTATCTAAGATACACCTCTGTTTTAGCACTAAATTAGCACTAAAGTCAGTAATAACATCTGAGGTCTGAACAGCAATGTGTGAAATTTCAGTATTTAGTCCTCACCACAGACTGTTACTCAACTGTTAGCACAGCTCTTAGTGTATATATATCACAAATATCATGTGTTCCTAAAGAATTATCCACGTTTTTCCACAATCCTGTTAGAGGCTAGCTTAACGCTGCCTGGCTTGTGTTAGCCCCGCCCACACTCACCCTGCCATGACGATGAAGAAGTCCAGTCTGTTCCACGTGTCGCCAAGGTAACAGCGGCGGCCAAAGATGCCGAGAGCCACCATCTTCACCACCATCTCCACGGCAAAGAAGATATAAATAATTGCATCGAATGCCTGGGAGGCAGAAAAAACAAAACAGGAACAAGACAGAATGTTTAATTAAAGTGATAATAATTCTCTTCATATGATACATGGAAAAAAGTCAAAGGTTTGAATGACATCAAACTGAGGGTGATCATGAGGAGAGTGATATTGATGTTTATTTACCTATCAATTCCAGCATATAAAACTGGTGGAATAATTAATAGTGTGTGAATGCACTCAGACATAAGTATACATCAAAACAAAGAGTTAATTAAAAAGCAGGCAGATCAAGAAATCTCCGCTTCTACATATCTGGTAAATTATTTATTTGTTCTTTCTAAAACGATTGGCATTGGGCCACTTGTATGCTCCATGGATCCGTGTATGTTTCTGCATATTTGTGTGAGAGCAAGATAGCAGCAGTACATGTGCATCGATAGAATTTTAATCAAATTCAGACGTGACTACAATACATATCTGACTGCAGCATCTGCACTTGTGTTTAACAACTGTCTTATTAATTATAAAATACTGTTTAATTACCAGATCTGAATGTGTAAGGAATTTCGAAATTCCCCAGGCTACACACTGATTCAAAATTAGCTGCAGATAATAGCTCAAGAGGCGGTAATCTACAGACTAAGTGATGTGACATTTCTTTATGAAAGGCTTCAATAGCTTATTAGTAAGAATTAGCTGGAGCGATTAGATGAGAGGCAGGGCAGAGCGGTCAACGTGTCTCATGAGAGAAGTAACAAAAGGCAGAGCTGTTACAGCTTTTTTTATTTGTACCACCTGATGCCTAAAACATTTAAGGGAACATCTGAGGCTGTATTATTTCATTATGTGTACTATTATGGAAAGAAATGAAGCCTGGATGAAAGGAGTAACACTAAATAATAAGCACAGCTTTCACATTCTCATGTGTGTATCACCAATGCTAGTGTTTTATTAAAAAAAAAAAAAAAGTCTGGGGGAATTCAGGGTTTGACCCATCTGATATATTTTATGACAATCCCAAATGCTTATTTGTGGCCAGTTATCATAACACACATACTATGCAGCTAACTATATATCTGTAAAACAGCATTGCTTCACACAGTATGTTCACTGTAATTATGTCTATAAAATCATTATAAAGTTATCATTATGATTCCTTGATTATTAACTAGCCCAGACTTCAAACAAACACGTCCCTTATTTTGTTTACTCGCATTTTATTGGCTACCGGCTACTATAGTGTGTAACAAGATTAACCAGTGGGCTGAAACACGATTAACCGCTGCCTTTTTGGTGTTAAACTGGTGTATTCAGGGAATTATGGATAATACTCATGGACTACAAATGGTCCCTCAACTACCAAAAAAGCCATTTTTTTCCCTCCATTTTATCCCTAACTACCAGTTCCCACCAGCCAGCTCTCTGCTACCATATAACATGCTTCTTCTGAGACACATGAGGCCAGCCAAAAACATCTTTTCAAAATACTGCTCATGCTGCGTCACAGGGCAGTGTAACACACCTAAAGGAAAGTGCTATCTACCTTCTTCTGCATACATGAGCTCACAGATAGCCACAACTTGCTAGTGTCACTCTGACTGACAGCAAAGACAGAGTATGACATCTCTCCCATGGCCAATTTTGCTATCTTGACTCCCAGCAATGGATGGCTCTGGTATCATCAGAATTCCCATGTGTAGTCCACTACTGACTGCTTTAAAACTCCTGACTATTACGACAAAAATATAATCTTGTAATGCTTAGTCAGTCACTGCTAAGAAAGACAGCCTAGGACAGGAAGTGGTAGGAGCCCCACCTCCATCTTCTGTGAGGAAAACCCCACAATCTCTATGAATGTGCCTACCAAATCATAATCCCAGAGACACCAAAGAGGGGTGGAAAATGAGCCCCCTACCAGGACACACCTAAAGAAGATGACCCATGAAATAGATTATCAACTACAAGGTCAAGATGCATTTGTGGCAAGGTCTGCAAAAACCTCCCATGGCCTCAAGATCCGACTGGCCACAATGAAATGCTTGGCAAAGCAGAACACTGGATCAATTCCTAGTGACAAAAACAGAGCAATATGTTTTCCTAACCATTAGGAACCACTGTAACCTAATAAAGTGCATTTAATGGAAACCATTAGATCCAAATAAGTAAACCTTTAATGGAAATTGCTAGGCCAATTCAAATTAGGAAGGTAAACCATCAGTATTTACACCTATACTACCAGACAAATGTTTTTGAACACCTGGAGTTTTTAATATTTTAGTACCACCCTAATCACTATTACTGCCACAGACCAGACAAAATGATACAGAATAGCTATAAAATAAGGAAAGCTAAATATTTGTGAAACCTATTAACTGCTCAGTTCCTATTAAGACTGTAAATGAGTGCTTTATAAAAGGCAGACACACTTGGAGGATATGCCTGTTAATTGTACAGAAAAAAACCTCAGAGACAGAGCCAGTATTCCTTGTAAAACAATCTGTTCTAGCATTTGGAACCAAGCCCAGACCATGTCCTTGATAAGGCTGACCCCATTTTTTGATTATTGGCCTTGCTTGTGTATATACACTATTTGGTTAATGTTGTTACTTCATGAAGTCTTGCATATGTTACCACATCCTCCTAGGAAGTTCCCATGGTTCTCTCTAGACATAGTTTTGATTGAGCTTGCCTTGTTTGTGGATAACGAGTACAGATTTGCCTATAAAGTCTACTTCTGCCTGTGTTTTGACCCAGATCATGGATTTGGCTCAAGATACTTGAAAGAGCCTGGATAAAATGTCTTCCCACTCAGACTCTCAAGTGTTACATCAGCTCAAAGGTTTGAGAGAATGTTATCCTGCAGACACCTGCACATACCGTCTAGCTAACTAAAGAAACATGTCTGAAGGAAGGATGTGCTCATGGACAGATTGGTAAGGGAGTTCCTTTCACATTACCAGTATTCACAAATCTTTACAGCTGTACTGTGTGTGTGTGTGTATGTGTGACAAGATAGTGTGTCCTCTTCTTTGGGGAATTCATGTCTGAGCAATTCTTTCCTTTGTGAATGTAGTGTGCTGGCATGTGTGTATGTGTGCTCTGATTGCACAGGGCTTTGAGTGTCTGTATGAAATGATCACATTGGGGCCTTGGGTGTGTGTGATTCTCAGTGGAAGCTTGCAGACTCAAAGCAGCATCAAAGCAGAACAGCACAACATCAGGCCCTGTCACTATTCTCAAGTGTGTGTGTGTGTGTGTGTGTGTTTATAAAAGTGATATGTTCAGTTTCAGCAATCCAAACACTGTTGAAGTCCAAGTTAGGCGTGTGGACTGGGATCCCACAAAACCCAACAAAAACATCAAATTCATTAACATGGGGACATATGGGATGTGAAGGATTGCTCATGTTATGTCATGTTAGTTTAATAACTAATTGTTTTATATTGGGGGAGTGGGGAGTTAAGAATGTCAGCAGGAGCAGGTTTGACTGGTCAACCTTTCTGCGGGTGTGGCCAGTTTTGCTCAAGAGTGTCTGTAGGAGTGGGTGGGAGTGATCAAACTTTCTCAAGTGCAGACAGCATGGGTCAAACTTTCTGCAGAAATGGGATGGACTGCTCAAACTTTCTGCAATATCAGACAGGATTAGTCAAGAATATCCGTGGGAGTGGGAGGGTTTGGTCAAACTTTCTGTAGAAGTGGCTGGGATTACTCGAACTTTCTGTGAGAGTGGCCAATTATTTTAAAAAGTGTATGTGGGAGTGGGTAGGATTGGTCAAACTTGCTGTGGGAGTGGACAGGATTGGACAAACCTTCTGCAGCATCAGGCACGATTAGTCAAGCATGCCTCAGGAGTGAGCGGGATTGATCTAACATTCTGTTGGAGTGGAAAGCATTGGTCAAAATTTCTTTGCGAATGGAAAGGGTTGATCAAAATTTCTGTGGGAGTGGGTAGGATTAGTTAAACTTCCTGCAGAGTGGGCAGGATTGGACAAGAGTGTCTACTAGACTGGATAGGATTGGTCAAACCTTCTGTGGAAGTGGGAAACATTGGTCAAAATTTCTTTAGGAGTGCACGGAATTACTTCCCGAGGAGTGGAAGGATTAGTCAAGAGTGCCTGCAGGAGTGGGCAAAATAGGTCTAAATTTCTGTGGGAGTGGGTGGCATTGGTCAACAGTGTCTATTGGAGCAGGTGAGAGTGGTAAAACGTTCTGTGGAAATGGGCAGGATTGGTCAACAGTGTCCTAGGGAGTAGGCAGGATTGGTGAATTTTTATTATTATTATTATTTTATGGGAGTGGGCAGGATTGGTAAAACTTTCTGCAAGACTGGTCAGGATTGATCAAAAGTGTCTACGGGTGCAACTGGGATTGGTCAGAATTCTTCTGGGCGTAGGCAGGAGTAGGATTTAAAAAGTCTGCCACATTCATCTAGTCCAAGTGTTACTTTCACATAATTGCATCCCACTAGAGGAACCATTGCTATATCAAAGCCTGACTGAGCTGAAGCAGAAGGGCCTGTTAGTTTTGGACTTCTGTCAAATCCTTACAAATCTGCCTGAGTGCTTTGCCTTGACAGAAAGACAAAAGAATACATAAGGCCTGGATAAGAGAGTATAAGAGATATGGGATAATTCCTACACATGTCTCACTATACCTAGCAGCAACAGAAGAGCAGCTTTAGTGGAGTTCTGTTTGATCGAATTATGATAGACATCAGCAGCCTGGGGTTAAAGCAGGAGTGATACAGCTACAGATAACACACCAAAGGCTTGAATGGAAAGATATCCTTTGTGAATGTGTGTGTGTCTGTGTATGTATGTGTGCTTGGATTTCTGTTTTGATCTCTGTGAGGAACAGATGTCTTCAAAATGATAAAAAAAAGAACATTCTGGTGTACTGGGACATTTGGCGTTCTCAATCGAACTAAATGTTCTATTTTTGTGTGTGCACATGTGTAGGTTAACTGTATGATTGCTAATTTGATTAGATGTAAACCAATTCTCATTCTTGTTCAGTTGTTGTACTAATGGCCAGAAAAGACTGTGCAGTCCTGACATGGGTGGAGTGGCGCAACAGGGGGTGTGACATTCAAAACCTGTAGGTACCTTACTGATTTGATGCCTTGGTCCACATGTGCGCTAAGAGAACCTGATTTGAATGCATAACTATTGCAAGATGCCTATCTGTACCTCTCGATGATGTATTTATTCGAACCCCATCTCTTTTTACGACCATTCTACTCCTCGCCTGGTTATCAACTGCACCGAATGTCATGAAAAAAAAGAATATATTCTATCTGTCACACCCACATACCCCAATGTCATGATCATGTGCCTTATATTTATGGTTGTGTTATAATCAATACTATATGCTTCCATAAGTCCTAGCTTAGGGTTTAAGGGTAGACATATCCATAGCTATAATAAATCAGTGGAATAGCCATGAATACGAATAGTGTGTTTATGTGAAGGAAAACACCATTCACAATAACAAAATCTACAATCGAGTACTTCTGTATGATAATGAATTTTATACCACAGTGCTGTTGAATTCTTGAGTCTGATTGGTCAGCAAGGGATCAGGACAAAAGAGTTTACAGTTTCTCTGTAACATGACAAGCTGCATTCTTAGAAACTTCAGGTTATATAAATAAAACAATCTGGGATGTGCGGTTATAGGAAAATATTCGGCAGCCATCACATTGATTATTTTCCCAAGATGTTTTATTCCATACTTTGTAATTGAATGAGTGAGGAAGAGTATTCAAGAAAGTTAAGGAATTCTCACCTGCAGTATCTGACAGCGTTGGGAGGAGCAGTCAATGTTCTCACACGGTTGGTACATTCCCAGGGTCACACAGTTCAACAGGATCACCATCATACTCACTCGCTCAAACCATGTGCAGCTCACAGTTAAGGCCAACTCAGCTGAATTCAGTTTAATTCATTTCAGTTCTATTACAATCTTAATCCACCAATCATTTTGGCTTTAATTAGTATAATATTTCCTTGATATTGCTTCATATGCAAGAAACTTTCAGGTTAATTTTCAGGTTAATAATGTATTGCGTATAATGTAGAGTGATGCGCACAGTTGCTCTTTCTGAATTTGTACAAGTCTACAACGCACACCATATCCACAGGTTATTCCATTATTGTGGCTACCACATAGATCCTTTTATAAGATCACCATATCTGCTATTGAACAGTAAATTTCAAGGGTTTATATTATTGTTTTTCAAAGCATGTTTCCATTTCAGACATTTAGCAAATTCTGTCATGCTCAATATTCTGAAGAATGCAACAAGATGATCAATCAAAAGACCACCAACCAGTTCCAGAGAGAATAGAACTCATGCTTTTGCATCATTGATTTGAAATATCTGTTTTTGTTACCATTACCTGCATCTCCTTATTATCCATATGCTATATAATATCTTCCACCAAAGAAGAAAGGAAAAATACTTTTGGAATATTTAAACATATTTTTAATTTGCTGCATTTACATTCAGGATCTTATTCAAAAATATAGACATTGCTTGTGAAAATACCATTAGCAATCAATGTCAGACAGATGCAAGAGAATTAAAGTCCAGATGAGGAAAATGAGAACACAAAAGTAATTTTTTAAAGTTTCACTTTAAAAGAGGAACAAGAATAAAATGTTCTTCTTGCATTTAAACAAGATATAAGAACAAGAACACCCAGGGAGGAAGTGTGAAGCTTAGAAACAGAGGAATAATGAACAGAAAAGAGATCCTGACTCATATGATTGTAAAGATAGCAGGAGTTAATTACGTCGAATCTAAAAATCATTGGCAAAATCCACAGGGACAGACAATCAAACTAGGATAATCCATAATCATAAATGGAGAAAACAGGTGAGGATCAGAACCAGGAAACATAAAACTATGGAAAAAAAAGCACTAGGAAAATGAGGCTTAGAAATTTTCTATAACATTTAATGAGACTTTGCACTGAAACAAAGAAACAACGACGTATACATAGACAAACTAATTAATGACCAAACACAGTACAGGTGACCACAATCAGGTAACAGACCAATGACAGGACAGGGGTGGAGACAGGAGTAGAAGAGAAAAAAAAGCTCATGGAAATGTAAACAAAAGCATGTGACTTAAAAACAAAGCAGACGACAATGTGACACTCATTCAGCTGATCCATGAGCCAAAGTTAATTCGAGTCATTAAAACACCAACACTGACACTTCATTATCTTCCTTAAACCAGAATAAAATTCATTCATTCATTCATTCACATATCTTCAGTAAGCACTTTATCTTAGTCAGGGATGTTTTAAATTTCAAAACAGAGTGTATAAGTTGGAACTTTATTTAGACCGTTTAGGGTTTTGTTTTTTAGTTTTTAGGAACATTAAAATGTTCGCCATACTGTGCCTTACAGAAAACTCACCTGACCTGCGTGTTGTTTCACACCTTTTAACATGCAGTCCATGTGTTTTTGTATACACGTCTTTTTTCCCCACATGATTCATTAATTTTCAAATGATTTTTTACATGAATCGTTTATTTACACATGTAATTCTTTTACACACAATTCATTTATTTTTACACAACTAAATTACAATGATATGATGTTCACATGACTATTTTCTAATTTACTTGGGATTTTCTGTACTTTACTTTTAGATTCATTTATTCACACGTTTTTTTTTTTACATGATTTGTTTATTCTCACATGTGATTTTCTTTATAAATGATTCATTTATTTTCACATGTGATTTTTATACATAATTTGTTTACTTCCACATATGATTTTCACACAATTTGTTTTTTCACATGTGATTTTTTAAAATGATTTGTTTCTTTTCACATGCAATTCTTTCATGATTGATTCATTTTCACAAGTGATTTTTATAGAATTCATTTATTTTCACATGTTTTTTTTTCTCACGTGATTCATTTGTAATGTAAAAAACTGGTAATTTCTCACATGCAGGACCAGTGATTTTATGTATCACATGATAATAAATGATCTCAAATTATTGTTTGAGCTCACATGTGTCATTTCACATTAAACATATAATCACATGTGAAGAACAGGTGATTTTTTCCATAAGGGATTATTTTATTATTCTTTTATTTATTATTTTATTATTAATAATTTTTTATTATTTTATTATTTATTATTTTATTATTATTATTTGTAACAGATACAACAGAGACTGCTCAGAGACAAACTGAGCATTGAAAGAAAAAATGCATGGAAAAAAAGAAAAATAGAAATGATAAGAGGATATAGGGACTTGTTACGCTTTAATACACATCACCCACATCCAAACAAATGAATTCCTTTTTTCTCTCTGGATATTAAAAATGCAGCAGCACAGAAATATGGAGAGGAAGTGGAAAGGCGAGAGTGATCGGTGAGCAGTGTGGCAAAAAAAGACTGAATTGAATGATACGGATGAGATGTAGAAAAAAGAATTAAACAGTCCGTTATTCCAGAACGTTCTAATGTGTGTTTACTGAGCAGAACTGAAGCTGTAGCCTTGAGTCAGACCAAATAAAATGCTACTAACACAGTTTATGGACTACACTTTCTTCTTTCCTCATCTCACTTACTCCATTTGTTCATAAAGGTCACAGAAGGCGATGGCAGCCTGAAGTAAAGTGAAAATGGAGTTAGATTTTTTCATATGAATGTTTATGATACAGAAAAGTGACATGACACACACACACACACACACACACACACACACACAGTCAGCATCACCAGCACTTCTACACTCCTACAAACATATTTCAGTTATTGCCCTTAGACAAACAGAGCCATACATATACACAGAGATGAATGAGCACACACACACACACACACACACACACACACACAAACAATTCAATTTAATTTTATTTGTATAGCACATTTAACAATGGACAATGTCACAAAGCAGCTTTACAGAAAGAAAGAAAGAAAGAAAGAAAGAAAGAAACACACACACACACACACACACACACACACACTACAGCTCAGAACTATATCTGTAAACCATTTTATCGACCATACCGGTTCCTTCTTTCCTTCTGTCGCTTTCCCTTTTTATCTCTCCCTCTCACTTTCTTTCTCTTTCTCGACCCATATACGTGATTTTCTGAAGCCACACAATAACTCACACACTCCACTCTAAATCCATTAGAACCAATATCCTATAGACAGAACACTGAGGTGGTGACAGTGTCAGTCTCCACCCACAGATATGAAAAGGCAGGTGACTCATTGAGCTAAACAACAAACACACAAGCTATGCTGTCATCACGGAAAGAACGATTTTAAGGTTACGCTCATTGACTTGAGAGAAATCAATTTGTCCTCCCACCTCTCACATCCTGAAACATGCTAGTAGGTAGACTGGCTATGCTAAATGCCCTTGGTTTGTGTGTGTGTGTGTGTTTGGTGATGGACTGGTGTCACAGCCATTGTTCCCATGAACAACCAAAACCCTGAAGCTTACTGAGGATGAATGAATAAACTGTGTGGCATTTAAATGTAATGATCGCTGACATCTTAAAACAAGAGAATGAGGGATCTGAGGGGTAGGTGTTAGCTAAACTGCTAACTAAGTGGGTTTACAGGTTGCTACGATTTAGTTATGTTTTTAGCTAATGTTCTTATTTGGGTGATTCCATGACTGCGGTGCCATTTGTGTCCAACTGATACTAATTTGTTTCGCAGACATTAAACATAACTAAACAAGAATAACCAATGAGCATCATGTATCAATTTTTTTTTGTAAAGTTGTGTTTATATGTTTGTGTAAGCCAAACCAGACTAAAAATTTCTGCCGGTTTTACAAATGTTTCAGGAAACGCTGATTTTCTTCGTACTTGCTTGCGTATATCGATCACCATTAATGTGCACACAGTTCATTTGCATGTAGTCACACCCACAAAACACACCCACAAAAGTGCACAGACAGCTGGGAGCACCTAATGAATAATCAGGGTAAAGCCTGGAAGACAGAAATAGAATTTTTTTTCTCATTAAATCTTGAATAATTTATAATAGTTATAACAATAAGTGAGCACTAAATCTTCTGTCAGCTGAGCCATTTGTTTACGGCTTATGGCTATGCGCAGACAGGCTGGCCCATCCTCCAGTTATACATTGCCATTTCTTTTCTCATAATTGCATCATTAGTTTTATTTGTCTTAATTTATGCAGTAATCTATCAGGAGTAGAATACGAACGCTTTTCTGAATTTACCGGATATTCACGAATACCAAATTTCTTGTGTAAACGCTCATACAAGCTATTTATATTTATAAATGTAAAAAAAAAATGAATCATCATGTTTCATTCTTTACTTAAATATAGCTAGCTGACTAAAGTGAGTTAAAAGTAGTCTGATAGCTATAATGCTCTAAAACAAAGCATTGAATCAGTATAAGTGAAATAGCTAGCTAACACAGAACTGTACTTAAAATAGGGGCCCTCAATTCCCCAGGGGCCTTTCTCTCAGTCCTGTCCTTCAGTATAAAAATACACTGCAATAAGACTGTTTTTCTTAATAGCCCTGTTTCCTTTTAACCCAATCCTTTATTTACTTTGGCCTTCTCTCATTTAAAGAAAATTACCTGAATTCTTATGGACACTAGCTTATTCTTTAGCTCCCTCTCTATTCCTCTCTTACTCAAAATCTCTCTCTCTCTCTCTCTCTCTCTCTCTCTCTATCCTCCTCCTTCCCTCATTCTGACAGCTCATTAGTAGTACTCTAGGTGTTGGCAACCTTGGCCGGAGGAGTTGGGAAGCCACTGAAGTCCCTCCACTGTAACAGTTTAGTATACACTGCCAATTTATGCTTATGCTCTCTTAGTCAGCCTTCCACCACAGCAAATTAGCCAGACAAGGTGCTTGGCTTTGAAAAAAAAAAAAAAAAAACAATAATAAAATAAAATAAAACAAAAAACAGGTACAGATATTATATAGCAGTCACTGTCAGTGATCCTCTACTATTTCTAAAATGTAATCCTGAATGATGCAGTAATGATGAAGTCAATGCCTAGGGTGAGTTTCAGTCTGAAATCAAGAGTCCCACACACATCTCATCCTTACTATAGGATTAGTGACAGCTGAGGCTGGGGGAATCTGCCTCAGAGCAAGCAGAGATATACCCGGGGTCAGAGTACTACCTCGCGTTAAGTGGATGAAGACAGGGTCAAAAGAGGGAGAGCCACTTTTCCGAGATGGGCTTTTAGTAATAGAGCAGATGACACCCACTGGTTTGTGATGGGGTTCTATCTGAAATAGAGTGTCTACAGGAACAGATTGGGTGCCAAAATAGAGCCAGGCTCTAGGAGATCTGCCATCTCGGTGGAAAAATGAGTCTATTAAACCTTTGCTAGAGTGACCTAACATTCCCCGACATACACAACCAGTGAGGCAGTGTATGATGTTGGCTTTAGAATGGTCTGAATAGGAAAGGCTATGTTAAAGGCAATTGTTGTGAAGGAAAAGTTCACCCTGAAACACTTTAAATATGTTTATATCAGAGTAGTTATGCTGTGCTTAGTGATTCTGATGCTAATTTGTTGACTGCTATTTTAACATTACAAGAGGACATTGCCAGCGCAGTTACAGTGGCGTTTAATAGTAACAATTTCAATCTCAAGCATAAAGAATAACGATCAAGTGTCACTGTTAGCCCCTAAGAACAAAACAGCAAGCACATCTTTACTCACTCACTCACTTTACTCACATTTTCCAGCTATGTTCAAATGAGCAATCCAAAGTAGAAGTATAGGAGAGGTTGGTGCTCAGAAAGTTCCAGAGTGCAACGCAGCTATACGTAACAGAAGTGAGTTAGAGCAGAGAATTGGCTCAGCTAGTTAGCAATCAATGAGATGACAAGCCCGATGGTGTTTATTACGGCATTAGCAAGGAAGTCTAAGCTTTGGAAGTTTATCTGTTTGAGCTGAGTTGAGACTAATGCTGTGTTCAACTAAAGCTCATAACATGGAATTTCCAACCTAGAAAATGCCCCTCAACTTGAAATATCTACTCGGAATATTTGAAAGGAATCTTCAGCCCTGAGTTCAGGATATGATGTCATGTCAACATGGCTGCTCATACCATCAACAGTAAATAAAATTTCACTACACTACTTTAAATTACTAGTCATTCTTGTAGTATTTACTATTTATCAATAACATAGACACATTAGGTGGTTAAATCTATAACCCTGACCATATAGTTTTGTTAAGGTAACTACATTATGAATAGATGATCACTAATGTTACCTGGTTACTAACAAGATACATGCTTTCATTGAGGCGTCCATTTTTTTTGGTCACTTTGTATACCATGAACACAAAGATCTCAGAAATGATATAATTCCGAGTTCAGACTTCCCACTTATGAGTTAAGTAGAATCCAGTGTAAAGTGCTGCTGCAATACCTTCTGGAACTTTGAGTCCATAATTTGTTGTTGTTCTACTTTGGACTATATTGGATTTCTCATTAATACATAAATGAATATCACTGGAACACTGAGATAACAATTACAGTGGTGTAGACAGGTGTAACAGCATGAAAGGTTAAGCTTTGGAACCTTTTCTTTTGAGCTATGTTGAGACTAAAGTGCTGCTGCATCACTTTAGGTAGAGATGAAGCAAGGGCTAATTCCCACTGGCGCCACTATCAGGGGGTAGTCAAACAACATTGTGGGAAATGCAACTGTATAGTAAAGACAGTAAGAGAATGAAGGTGTGATTGAAGCTGTGTTTGTCTGCCTGAACCTACTTCCTTTTCTCACTCTGTATCTGTCTCCATTAGCGTTGACAAGAGTGCCCACTCCACAGGCCCGCTTAGCTCATTTGCAGAGCTTGCAAAGACCACGGATATTTAATTAGGAAACACTGCAGGCAGAATTAGGAGGGACTGCTGGCTAAGAGAGCCATTAACCTCTGTCTGGGGTCACAGACAGATACAGTCATATAGCCATGCCACATGTTTCCTTGGTTTCAACAACCCCTTGATGGTGGTCGCTCTGGACAATCATGTTCTAATGATTTGTAAGTATTCACAAGTACACAAGCCAACTCGTTTAGTTACAGGCATTGGCCGGATTATCAGTTGTATCATTTAGCAAAGTTTCATAGTTTTTGCTACATAAACAAGTTTAAATCTAGAACCCTGCACAACAAGCTGTTACAACTGCTGGTGTTTTAATGGGAGTTCCTATAAATTATCCTGCACACTGTTCAGATTGCTTTGACACCTGCTGTTCTTCGTCACCTACAGAATTGTTCTGGCTGACCTGATAATATGACCTGGCATCAAGGCATGCCCTGTGAGTTTATGCCTGGTTTTTCTAGTGATCCAATTACAACTGGATCAACAAAAATGCATGTTAATTTTAAGTGTAACTGAAGATTTCTTGATCCCCCATTTTCTCCCCAATTTCTTGGTCAACTGCCAGTTTCCATCCAACAGCTATCAACCAGGAAGGGCGAATGCTGACATGTGCTTCTTCCAAGAAACATGAAGCTAGCCAATTGCATCTTTTCAAGCTGCTGCTCCTGCTGCATCACAAGGTAGTGTAACACATTTGCAGGAACGCGCTATCTGCCCTCTTCGGAATACATGAGTGCACTGTTAATTTTGTTCCCTTGGTCCCTAGCCATAGACAGCTTTGACAATGTTGGGATTTGAATTCACAATCTCCCGAAAATACAGCGAACGCTTTTCTGTTGCACCATTTTTGAAGTCAATGAAGTATGGAAACCATCTAATCGTATACCATGACAGCCCTATTATAATATGCAAGAACAAAATAATTAATTCTTTCATATATTGATAGAATCCCTAGTGGGCATTACACAATAGCACAACTGCTAAGAATGAGCTTGTATTCAGGGAAAAAATGTTCTTCAATGTTCAATGTTCAAGAACACTTCTGGGTATTTACCTATCTTGCATTCTTGGGTAAGTGAACCTGGGCAGTGTAAAAGAACACAAGAATGAACATGTTGAAAAACACCCATGACCTATAATGACAAATTCAGCTCACCAGGCTCCCTTTGTTTCTGTGGTGACACATTCGTATGAACACGCTGATCTCTGATCCCCATGGCAACAGAAGTTCTTGAAGAAATAACTTTAATTGTGAGAATGGAAAGGAATTGATGACATGCTCCAGGGCTACAAGTTGTCTCAGAGGTGCTCTTGTCAGTAATGCTCTCTCAGCATGGGACACATCAATAAGCAAGCCCAGAAAAACACTATAGCTATATATATCCATTATCCACTATCCACTATATATGTCCATTTCACAGTTTGTAATGGCAGACATTGCTGTGGATCTCATGTAAAAGTTGAGTTGATACAAATTACATTGTAGAAAAAAAGCTATAACCAGGCTTTAAAGCTATAACCATTTTTTTTGCATTGTGTGTATAAGCCATTTTTTTCCATTTGATTCTATGCATCATCTGTTATAGGTTATGAAAAATGTACATTTTAGTTCCACAACATTGACCTTGTTACATCAACATATTCACCCCTATGAAATATTTGGAATATTCTACAAGTCTCATCTTCAGCATAATCCAAATTTTGTGAAGATCATGAGAAGAAGAAAAGTAATTTCTTTAATTCTTTTTGCTTTCTTTTCAAAGATATTGTGATATTGACTGACAAGCTCACTTTGAACGTCCAATCTTGTTACCCAAATTAAATATTGAATGTAAAAATGTATTGTAAGTAAATCATTAGCATGAATGTTAGTGTATTTGCTAATACTGTAACCCTGTTACTTTCAACCTTGTTATTTAAAAGCGGAATACAGCCATTGTCAGGAAAGAAATCCTGTAAAAATGAGATTTTGTTACCTGAGATTAATTTTTCTTAATGGTTAAATGCAGGTTTTCTGAATTTGTGGGTGTACAAGGTATTACAATAAAATTCCCTCATACATTTAGCAGATGTCATTATCCAGAGAGACTTACAGAAGTGCTTTGTTGTCTCTGTCAAAAACAGATCCTTATGCTAGTTCACTAGGTCAGGGACTAAGAAGTTGAACCAATTGCTTCTTTAAATCTTACTCATAAAAATGCAAATAATGCCCTCTATATCTATTCAAACCACAGAGTGATGAACAGCAATGTCAACTTTCCATTTACTTTAAATATGCTTGTGTCAGCATTGGCCAGCTTTGCCAGCCACCCACAATCTCCAATACACTATTATCTCTTTCAAAGAGTTAAATCATTCTTTGAAAGAAAAAAAGGATATAACCCATCTAAAGCTATTGTGGAGTTTTATGGAAGTCTGTCACGACATGTGAGGCGTCCTCTAAAAGGTGAGCTCTATTGATTTATGGATCTAACGTGGCTATTGAACCGCACCCACAGGACTGGATTTTAACACGGTTTAGAGATGTTCCACAACATTAAAAGCAACTATAAATGGAAAATGGGGGGAAAAAAATTGTGTTGGCAAATTGCTTTACAAATTGCCATGCTGTACTGTACACTACCGGATTGGAAATAAACAGCTTTATGTTGGACCACATCAAACCACCCCAGTCACTGGTTATTTCCCCATAACTGCACACCCGTTTTATTCCTTAAGCACCACTCATCTATGCTTGGAATAGGTCCTTAATGTTGCATGTAGGAACTGTAGTGTAATTTATGGCAAAATATGTACTTGTGCACTCGAAATATGTATGTGCTTTTGCAGCAGTGTCTCTGAAATTATTTGAGCCTGGAATCGTCTACTAAGTGCACTCAAAACAAGGTGAAAATTGTGGTTTAAAAGCCACTTTAAATGGTGGACCACAGAACTGCCAAAAGGCTCTGGACTAAAGAGGAAACGCAAGTTCAAGCCCATAGACTGTGTAAATTCACGTACAGAATAATACAGCCAAAGGTTTCTGGACACCTGACCATCACACCTGTATATGCTTGTTGAACATCCCATTCTGATGTAATCCACCTTTGCTGTTATAATAACCTCCACTCTTTTGGGAAGGCTTTCCAGTAGATTTTGGAGGGTGGCTGAGGCAATTTGTATCCATTCGGCCACAAGAGTGTTAGTGAGGTCAGGCACTGATGTTGGGCAAGGAGGCCTGGGGTGCAGTGAGTGTTCCAGTTCATCCAAAAGGTGTTCAGTGGGGTTGAGGTCAGGGCTCTGTGCAGGACACTTGAGTTCTTCTACTCTAATCTTGGCAAACCATGTCTTCATGGAGCTTGTGAATGGGGCATTGTCATGCTGGAACAGGTTTGGGGCCCCTTAGTTCCAGTGACAGGAAATCACAACGCTACAGCATGCAAAGACATTCTATACAATTGTGTGCTTCCAACTTTGTTGCAGATGTTTGGGGAAGAACCACATATGGGCATAATAGCCAGGTGTCTATAAACTTTTGGCCATATAGTGTACATACTTGTTTGTGCTATGACCAGGGTTGCCAGTTATGGACGACAAAAGAATCAAAATTGATAAGCCTTAAAAGGCAGTACTAAAACATTTGTGAATAGTTTGCTCACCAAAGTCCTAATATGGTCTTACACATTTTGCCATAAGTACAAAAACATTTCTATAAGTTCAAAAGTAGCCTAATTCTGCAGTAAAACCATGCAACTGGTAAAATGCATGGGATTCATTTAGACGTGTTTTTGATAGGCGTACAAAATCAGGCACAAAACTGGCTGCTGCCAATTGCACAATGTTTAGTACATCGACTGGGACATTCAATCAGTCACGCTTTCTATTTCTCCACTTCGTTGTTGAGTCAACTCCCCACTTTTTGTGCAAGCCTCCCTCGAATGAATATGTATGAGTGGGAGAAGTGCACTTTGTGTTTTGCCGCATGCATAGTGCTTAAATTGCATATTAGACTTGTACACCAGTTTGGTACATAACATGCTGGGATTTTCACACAGTATGTGGCCTAATTATGCCTAAAATTATGTCATAATACATCTGGCCATGACAATACAATACAAAGCCCATTCTATGCTCTATCCTTAATTCCAGACAAATATTCTGTTGCTCATTGTCTGTGTTGCTTATTCATTTGTACACTGATGCAATTGGTGGACATACAATGCAAGTGGTTGGAAATTTCCACTTCCAAATTGGCCAAATGTACTGAATGTCCACCCTCAGAGCAGTCACACGGGAGCAGCAAAAGAAATCAGTGAACAACAATGATTAGTTTGGAGATTTCCATTTCTGTCCTAGATAGAAATGTGACTCTGCCTCCACCTTCAGAGCTCTCAGTAAAATGAGTAATGGACGTCGTATTAGCTACTATGCTAAAAAAAACATGTACGTTTTACGATCCCTACTTTCATAATGTTCTGACGGTGTGTTTATTTGTACTTGCTAACAGTTAAGATTGACACATTTGTTGTGGAGTCCTGCATCACCTATGATGAAAAGCTGTCATCAGGCACAACATGAGAGACACTTTTCCCAAATAAGCTTTTCTCCAGCGACAAAATGCTACGAGAGAAGACTCCTAGCTCAGACGACAGCAGCCCTGTTGCTGTGGTAACGCTATTGGGACAAAAAAAAAGACGAAAAGAGGAAAGAGAAGAAGAAAAAGAGGCAACATAACAAGCATGCAGTGTTTTAGAGAAACACAGAGAAAACGAGAGAGAATATGCTGAAAGTATCTTTACAAGGCGCTATGTACAACCAAATATCAGTTGTTTTTTATCTTTAATTCTGTTATTTTTTTCCACAAAAAATATATTTTCTTTACATTACTAAGGCTTTTATCCAGATTACATTAACATGCTTAGTTAACATAATGAATAAACCTAAAAAAGTTCATTATGCTAACATTTAGCTCAGTTACCTTCACATTAGGACTACTTTCACAATATTTCGACCTCAACTCTTTTACAATCCTACAGAACCAAGGCTGCTACGTTTCGGCTACTGCAGTGCTAGTAATTAGCGCTGTGACAGCACTGCTAGGTCATAAATACTGCAGAAAGCAAGTTCTCTGGTTTAGCTGCTTAGCACTAAGGCTAATCCACAGCTGCAGGCACACAGATAGGCTCAATGACCTTGCACAGGGCATGAGATGATTTATTCTCTCATTCACAAATAGATGATGTTTCTTTGCTGAGATAAGGCAGCGTTAGCAAGGAAGAGAGATATGGAGGCAGAGAGAATCATAACGTTAGCATTTACAAGTAAAAGAGAATTATTTAATTCTACAGTCAGCGAGAGGAGATCTTGCAATGAATAATCTACACTGATTTTCATTCTGCCACTACGTGACTTGCTTCGTTATTCATTTTTCAGTGATTCTTTAAGATTAACCCCTATAACTGTTAACTATTTATTACCTTAAAGGAATAATTTCACCAACCTATTCGATACCCAATGCAGTGGTAGTGTAATGTATATTTGTTTACTACTGTAAGAAGGAATAGATTATACAGAATGATCAGATATTGTGTTCTAAATGGATACAAACACAGATATGAACAGGAGGCACACTATTTTTTTTATTCCTTTTTTTTAGAAAGCTTAACAAAAAGATTCACATGGCATCTGTAGAATAAGTGAGCTGGAGGTTTTTACTTTCAGGCAGGGTCACAGCGAGGAGTCAGATATAAAGCTCGCAATACAAAGACCACGTTCATTAACAAACGCAATGCATTTACAACGTTCATTCATTCATTCATCCGTAGTTTGAATTAGGCTACTAATTTGTTTATATTTAGGAAATAGAGGCAAAAATTTGTTATGCAGGTACAAACAAAAATAATAACTGCGTGAGCAGGATTCAAAAAACAACGACACTGCACAGATCTCTAGCTGAGACCAGTTATGAACTGGAGTGATGTAGCTGAGGTTGTGGAACTGTCAGAGCCAGAATTCATACACTACTGACTGCTGTCGTTTCTACCTCTAGGATTTTTCCAGTGTTTTCCAATTTTTCCAATGGGGGGAAAGTGGAAGGGTCCTTAAATAATTAGAAAAATGAAACAAAACAAAAATCTACAGTTTAGGCCACGCCCACTTCAGGTATAAATCTGACAGACAAATACACTACTATAAAATCCAAATTTTATTTAGCAGGTAGCATCATGCCTTGGGACCTGAGACTTGTGAGAAAATCCTACCAAAGCTAACTTCCAAACAAATAAATAAATTGTAACAATATATATATATATATATATATATATATATATATATATATATATATATATATATATATATTTTTTTTTTTTTTTTTTTTTTATTTATTTATTTATTTTTCTGAAGGTTTTATGGTACCCATGCTTGATCAAAGACTATGATCTAAAACCTAAATTTATTTTCCTTAAGTAAACCTTGAGAATTTATGTAGGCTAACATTAAGTGAAACTGTAATAAATGGCAAAACTTGTTACTTAAAACATGCAACTTTTCCGGTTTTGAAATTATAAGAATTTTTATTAGAATTATTAGAATTCATTAGAATTTGTATTTGAACCTGTAAAATATATTATGATTAATATAACTTTTTAAACTTTTAAATATAATTTAAAGTGACATTGACAACCACAAACCCCTAGATTGTTTATTATCTATACAGGTATATATACAGTATAGAAAAATAGACAGATTTATAGTATGAGATTTAGACTTTTTTGACTGAAAAATTCATGAAAGCATTGTAGAAATATGTTTTTCATAAACATTTACTGACTTCCCCAACAACTGCTCTTAGACATTTATTAGAGATTAGAGAAGATTAGAGAAACAAGGTTTTCGGTTATTTTTTCACACTAAAGAGAACCATGCCAAAATTAATAGCTGTGGTAATCACGCATACAGTACAGATGCCGCAGACAGAGGTTATGTTGGATCACTCTGGAGTATTCCTTGAATACTAAAATCCAGACAGCATATGTGGCAGTGCTCATCATTCATTGTATAAAACTGTTAAGAATGTGATCTTAATTAGATTGCTACACAAAGCAAAGCATGAAATAGCGTTGGATCTGAGTAACGCTGGGCTTTGAGGACATTAGTGGTGTTTGTGTATGTGTGAGTTAGGATGTGCTAATGCACTCACATTGCACAGGATTTGTAGTGCTAATTAGAAGCCATTCCTGTTTTTTTTTTTTGTTGTTGTTCTGAAATGCCGCAGTTTGTCTGTCATCTCTCTGAAGGGCGCCCTGCGCTTTCACATAGATGCTTTAGATCTCATTCGAGCTCATTCATTTGGCATGTGTGCATTGTCGCTTTGTGCCAGTGTGTAAAGACCTGCGGTGGCTCCTTTTAATGTCTTTAACAACGCCGTCCTTTCCAGCTGCCTTTCAATGCTGCAGTGAAAAGAGCCGAATCAAACTCTTGACCAGTCGCCTACTGCTTCTATAATAATCTCCAAGCACCAGCAGGAAGTCCTTAGCACTGACACTGGAAGCTCTAGTGGTGATTAAAGCACTGCATCAGGAATTCAATTAAACATTATTCGCATTATATTACATATACAATGTACAAGTTTATGTTATAATGACTTTTTAAAATGATTTTCTCATTGTTGAAAAGTAGTTCACCACCCAAAAATCTCCAGGCAACAGAAATCTTGTGGTCAGCAGCTGACACTGAGTAAGGTTAGAATATTATTAACAAAAATAGTACATGAAAAAAATGAGTTCTACTCTCTGGATATACACCTACAAGGTGCACCGACAAGGTAAGTGTAATGTGGGTGTGTGATTGTGTAACACATAATAAATAATGAAGTGGTAGCATGATATGTATAATACACCGCAAAACAGAGTCAGCATAGCGTTTCCATAGCATTAAGATTTGTAAGCGGTGTCTATTATGACTTGTGTTATACCACAGTGCTGTTGAATTCTCAAATCTGATTGGTTGATTTGATTGAATAATCTTCTATAACAGCACCTCCGACATATTAAGGTGCTATGATTTCTATAGTAACAACTTACACAGGGACTTATGTATGGCAGACATATCAACATAAATAGGTTTCAACATCATTGCTAAGGTGAAGTTTTCTGTGAAGAAATATTTATTTAGCATTTTTGGAAGGAGTCTCCAGTGTCATTGCTGTTGTAACAGTGTTCTACCATGGGAAATTCTTCACGACAGTGGGCATTGCAGTTGCTCAATAACATGACACACTGCATTTTTCATCTTATGAATCTAACAAGATAAAAACTTAACAAGAGAGAGAACAAGTAGAACTCGACTCCAGTGGTGTCAACGGGGATGCCTCCACCGCCAGCAAGTCTAGTCCTTCTTACTACTAATTTGTATGCTGGAAATACCCTTCAGTGTACTGTGTACTTCAAACAGGAAGGAAGCTACTGAAGAAAAACCAAGCCATGCTGACCTTGCTGTGACCTTGGCCCTGTTTGGATCAATTCCAAAATCTAAGAAGTTCATCTGCTGGTTACAATGATTATTCCATATAAATCCTATAAATATTCAAGGATTTGTTCGTGAGATAACTCACTAACGGCAATCTCAGACAGAGCCACAAATGGACGCATGGGTGGACAACCCGAAAACATAATTCCTACACCACCTAGGGGGTATAAAAAAGGGATGCTGGTGAGGAAACTCATAATAGTTGTTGTAACGCAAGTAATAACAGGAACTACCTTGTTTCATGGATGTTTCACAATGAGAATGTAAATATAAACAGATATACTGTAAATCGCCCCTCAGCTATAATCATTGGCAAATTGCTGTGGTGTAAGAGGAATAACATACTTCATGACATGCTGTTATTATGAAACTAACCAACTACAGAGTGGTAACAGTAATGTCATGTCGCATTGGGCCCATTATTATGGGCCCAAGTACCCATTATTGCATTTAAAAAATAAGATTCATAGACATGTTTTATATTTTCTGTGCAATTAAATTGGTAAGTGTGATGCGCTTGTGCATTTCAGGTGGATGTCAGACAGCAGTAGGAATGGTGATGACACTAATTTTTATTCAGCCTAATCATTTAAAGCACAACCTACCATCAAACAATCTTTCCATATTTATCACATTGCCATAAAATACATTTATGACACTGAAAAAGATTAAAATAACATATTGATAATAGGGAAAAATTACACCATTGAATTATAAATCCTGATATCTACTTTTTTTTTACAATACAATATGTTGAAATTGCATTGGTTCAATTTGTTGTAAATAAATGTATTAAAATTTGATATTTCATGTCTGTCAATATTGTCTCGTGTCAATATCATCTCTTGAAGCCTGTATTGGGATAGGTCCCATACTCATGATTGAAAGGGGCAAACTGGCAACTGAAAATAGATCAAAATATCATGATAGTGACCAGACAGCAACAGTAAGACAATAACAGTGAACATAATCAGAAAAACGTTATTTTTCTCTCAGTCTTGTCATTTGTCACTGAGCTGCCAGTTAAATAGCCGCAGTGGTCTGGACATACGGTGACCGCTGATGAGAAAAGGTGTACCAGTGTCCCGTCATCATGGCTAATTGTCTTTAACATTTTCCATCCCAACAGATATGATCACATGCACACACAATGGGCCATGCAATTTTCCTTGCTTTGGGACAGACAGACAGAAAGAGAGAGAGAGAGAGAGAGAGAGAGAGAGAAAGAGCAGCTTTATATAGGTGTAGACTAGAGGATTGTAGAGGGAGAGATGGTGCTGATATCTGTCGATACTCTCTCTCTCTCTCTCTCTCTCTCTCTCTCATTTTTTTCTCTTTTCTTTCATTAGAGCAGGCTGTGTTCTGCAGCCAGGTAATGAAGTGTGACATACAGAAGTCTCCCTGCTGATGAACTTTACTGAACAGAAACACACAGGCCTGAAACAAGACCTCAACATGGCAGAACTACCAGGACAGAGGAACAGGAATTAGTTATCCATAAAAGAAAAGCAAGCAACTCTGTAGATCCCAAATGCTACTTGTACCACACAGTGAGCTACTGTAAGTAAGCATAACCAAGAGCAAGGGCTCTCAAACTTTTTATACCCAGCGACCCTGTTATCTGTAAAATAAATAACACAGACCCTCTCATTATAGATTTATTTTATGAACCAAATCCAATACTTTTTTTTATTTGTACAATAATATTCTGGCTATTTACTGGAAACATAGAGCTTTATTTATTTTTCTGAACTTTCCATCCACTGAACACATTAAGTCCCATTTGATATTAGTGCAGGCTACTTGTTGCTTGTAACATTGAGTTATAGGAATAAAACCCATTCAGTTTATATTAGCACAAAAACATACTAATAACTATAAGACGTCATTAATAAATATAATAAAAATGCTAATGTAGGGTTGTTTTTCTTTTCCAATACTGTGTGTATAATATCTCCTAGGTCCCTGGAGGACTAGTGGTTAGGCCGCGTTGCTCTCACCACCGCGGCTCAGGTTTGATTCCTGCCCAGGGAACCAACCCCAGCCATGACAGTGCATTCCCAGTGCTGGTCCCAAGACTGGAAAAAAATCTCCCAGCCCGGATATTGAAATGGACAAATAATGGGAAAAGAGAAAGAGAAGACAACAAATAAGCAAATTATTGCAATTTATTTAAGAGAAATAAGAGGGGAAGAGAAAAAGAGATAGACACAAAGATAGATAGATAGATAGATAAATAAAAACAAATAAATAAGCAAACACAATAATGAAAATAACAATAACAACAACAGCAAGAAGAATAAATAAATAAACAAAAAAATAAATAATCTATCTTTCTGCAGTCAGGAGCAGTATTTCTTATTTGGCCACAGCAGTACTGGAAAGAGCTTTTACTTGTTGATGATTCATATACAGGGGAATTATTTTCATACCCTGCTGTTTAAGTGTATTTAAACAGAGCTGTATTCCTTGATGTGTGGAAGCCAGAGGCCTGAAAAATGCCAAAGGTCTCTTATACACAAGATTAGACGATATTTGAAATACAGTGTGTGACTTCCTTTCATAGAAGGTTGATGTGTTTATGACACACACACACACACATCAGAGGAGTGTTGAGTCACAGCTAATGTTTCTGATCTCCATGTCATCACGCTGATAGCCGACACTGTGATGTGACTACGACAAAAACTGAGAAAATGAGAAGCGAAATGCAAATACGGGATCTAAAACTGACATCGTGGTAATGACGGATGCAGCTGAGGTTTCGTCCACACCACTTCTAAACACATACACACACCTGCTGAGTTAATTCCACTCTGTTTAACCTCAGCTCACCCTTCATCCTTCCTCGTCTGCCGTGACTAAACCTGTTACCCAACAGGTGGCCTACAATTCATACAGAAAACAGATGGCTTCAACTCTGACTGCAAATGACTGACGTGAAACTCCATCTAGACAAATGCCGAGATGTGCACACACAAGTCCTGAAAAGATTGTGTAAAATGTGCAGAAAAAGTGCAACCTGACTTACAAGAAAAATCTACACATCTTTTCCATACAATTCCACCTGAAAGTGCAAACATTCATTTATTCATCTTTTCTCCTGCTCAGGGTCACATTGAATCTGGACCCTATCCCAGGAACACTCTGCGTGAGGTGGGAATACCCTGGATGGGATGCCAGTCCATTGCAAGACACTATGCACACACACATTCACACTTAGGGGCAATTTAGTATAACCAATCCACCCACAGGCATGTTTTTGGGATGTGGGATAAAATCAGAGGACTCAGTGAGAATATGTGAAACTCCGCACAGACTCCACAAACTCAGGATCGAACTGGAGACCCACTAGTGAGAGTTGCTTGTCCGTAAACATGTGTTTTTGTTATTATATTATTATAAAAAGAATACATTTTCCCGAGTTGTAATTATAACATTGTGGTTGTGTTCAAGTGCGCCCACTTTGTAATTATGATATTTCCAACAGGACTTATTGTATTATCTATGTAACCTGTATCTGGTTTCAATTTAATCATGTTTTAATCATGTGTTCCTAGTCCTTGCATGCTGTTGTACCCCAAATCAGCTCTGAGCCTACTGCCTGTGGAGGTTGCACCCACAGACTGTGCCATCAGGTAAGGCTGTCAGCGTTGCCATGGTGGACCCCTGCCCAAAGTTGCACCTGGAAAAGGGAAGTCCTGGAATGAAAGGAACCATCGAGTTACCTAGGCGTTGGTGTCTTTTGCCTTGGCCGTCCACTGGAGAGGGGCGTGTTCCATGACCATGGTGAAGTGCCAGCCTAAGAGGTAATAGTGGAGCTCCTCGATGGAAGGCTTCATGGCAAGGGCTTTGGGGGTCAACTTGCTCCTCACATACAGCACTGGGTGCTCTTCGATCATCTGTGAGAGCAAGGCACCCAGGGGTGTCTCAGATGCATCAGTCTGGACAATAAATGGCTAGTCGAAGTCTGGGTTCCTGAGGACTGGTGAGCTGGTGAGCACTCTCTTAAGGGCCAGGAACACCTGCTCAGCTTTGTCGGACCAGCACACCTGCTCTGGTTGGCCTTACCTGGTGAGATCTGAGAGGAGGGAGGCATGATGACAAATTAGGGACAAACCTCCAATAGTATCCTGCCAACCCCAAGAAAGCATGTACCTGTTCCTTTGTGGTGGGATGGGGGTACCTATTTACTGCTTCAATTTTCTTCACCTGTGGCTTCAATAACCCCTGGCTGATGCGGTACCCCAGGTACCGTGCTTCAGTGAGTGCCAGATGGCACTTCCAGCAGCCCCGCCTTCCGGAGCTCCCCCAGGACCTTCTTAAGATGGTTCAGGTGGTCCAACCATGTAGTGGAGTAGATGATGAATTAGTCCAGGTAAGCTGCCGCGAACTGTCTGTAAGGGCTTAGGACAATGTCCATCAGGCGTTGGAATTGCCAGTGGCCACTTTAGGTACCAAATGCCATCTTTGGCTTGGAGTCCAGATCGAGGGCCACTTGCCAGTAGCCTTTGGTGAGGTCTAAGGGAGATGAACTGAGCTCCCCAATCACTCAACCAGGTTGTCCACGCAGAGGAGGGGGTAGCTGTTGAAGTCCGAGACCTGGTTCAGATTCTGAAAGTCATCACACAGTCTTAGGCTTCTGTTGGGCTTCAGGACCACCATGATGAGGCTGGCAGACTCCTTGATGATGCCATCCCTAAGTACCTGGCTTATTTCCTCCTTGATAGCGCAACGGCGGGCTTCAGGGACGGGGTAGTGCCGCTGTCATACCATGACTCCTGGTAGGGTTTTTATCTCATGCTGGACCAGATGCGTCATCCCTGTGACCATGGAGAAAACACTGGCAAGTTGGTCCACTAGCTCTGTTAGCTCTGGCCACTGTGAGGGGGACAGGTCTTCTGTGTAGGACTGTGTAGGGGCTGTGCCAGTGGGTCAGGAACTTGCTGTTAGCACTGGGGAGCAGGAGGAGCATTCGGTCACCCGGCTGGTAATCTCGGGTGTTTCACCATCAGAGTTTGGTGGTGAGGAGCAGGACATCCATTTGAGGTTGTGGGGTTGCTCTGGGCCCGTAGAACCACTGGTGGAACTCTGCCATGGTGTTGATGGAGGACAGTCCACAGCTTGCCAGAATTTCCTTTCTCAGGACTTCATAGTCAGCTGCCTCTCCTGGGGAGAGAGCACAGTAGGCGAGCTGGGCCTTCCCAGAGAGAAATGGGGCGAGTATGTAGGCCAGTCTCCCTCAGGCCAGCCCTCGTGTGCGGCAACTCACTCAGAGGTGTGGAGGAAGGCCTTGGCATCGTCATCTTTGTAAGCAGGCACTGGGCATCTTGGCCTGGGATTGGAGGGTGGGTGGCAGCAACGGTATTGCAGTTGCGGAGAACCAGCAACTCCTCGGTGATGGTGCAGAGCCTAGTGCCAGCTCCTGGGTGACAGCTTGCTGTTGGATGCTAGTCTCCAGCAAGTGCTTTTTCATCTTCTCCATGGGATGGATGGAGGTTGGGTCCATGTTCACTGACCGCATTCTCCACCAATATAGCAACTCGAGGCTGCAGCAGGCTGAACAAAGACACAGAGTAGGCAGGAGTAGTGCAAAAAGGAAGTGCTCTTTTATTTATTTTATTTTATTTATTTATTTTATTTTATTTAGTTTAGTGGAGTCGGGGTGTGAGAATTGCTGGATGGGGGTAGCAGTGTGATGCAGAGGCATCACAGTCATCTTGGCTTGGGGCATGGCGAGCAGCAATGATTGCTGTTGAGGCAAGACCCTGGGGGTTCCTTCAGCCATCAGGGTGCAGACTCTCGGTGAGACACTGGTAAGGAGCGTGGTCTTTGTCAGCAGTCTCTACATGCAAGGGAGAGAAACAGATCAACAGGCATATTCAGACCAAACTGACTCACTTTGCTGTGTCCATGGCGCCCTTTTATACTCCCCTGGCTTCTCGTGGATGGTGTGGAGCTGCCACCGCTATCATTGGTGGCCAGCCATGTGTGGTTGTGGCAACCCACCCTGTGGCCATGTGCTCCCTTCAGCACCCAGGCAGCAGTCGCACAAGGAGTGTGTAGAGGTTTTTGTTCAGGGGCAGTCAGTTCGCTGGCACAATTTGTTTCCATTTTTTCAGTACTTCAGTTTTTCGAAACGATGCACCCTGGAGTAGCCAGGGTTAGCTAAACCCTTTTCATAGAATAGCGTTTCTAGTCCATAGACTGCATTCTAGTCTATGCTCCAGCCAAATTTAACAGAGGACATTGAGAAAGGGTCATCCTTTTACGGAGGTTTATGCGAGAGTCAAACTTATTACATCTTAATGCAAGTTTTCACACTGTCAACTGTTTGCTGTAATGATATTTATATTTCTAACTACTCTATTTTCAATGGCATGAGGGAAAAATATTATTTCCCCAATTTTTTTCCACACAAGACTGCCAGATACCCCTCAGGCACTCAGGCACTTGTAAATCACAAGTGCTGGACAAATCAATAAATGCAAATGTAATATAAATGTGCTAGACTGCAAAGTGGAAAACTACACTTCGATTAAAATGACATGTGAAGCGCAATACAACAAACACAAATGAGGCTGCAGGTAACAACGCAATTCAGGCTAACTACCCCAAGCAGTGGGAGCATCATTAGAATGAAGTCGGCGACATAATTGTGCAAAGCTAAGCTGAGCTGACTGACTGTGCAAATTATGTGAGATTGGAGTTCAGGGAGACTCGGCAAGACATTCTGCTAATTTAAAAAGTGTGGATGGATGTCACTCCAGAAGATCATGACAAATTGGATGATGATACTCGAAAGATAAGGAAACAAAGGAAAGTAAAACAAAGTAGAAAATCAACAAATCAACAACAAAAATGATCTAGTATTGTAGAAATGGAGTAATTTCCTAGAAGGCTACAGCTTGGAGTGTCCCATTGCACAAATTAGACTCATCTTTACCGTTTTTACTCATTGAGCATCTCTGCAATCAGCTCCTCTCAACACTGATCTGATGAATATTACTGGCAGGTGTGCCGAGAGATCGCACTACACACAGAGAGCCACAGGAGGTGCCATCAGACACAGATATTGTTCCATCAATTTTTGTTTTTTGTTGTTTGTTTGCTGTTAATTCTCCACATTTGTAACACAAAGTTGCTCCCCACTTTGGTCCTCATATGACTGTAAAATATCAAATGGCTTCCTCTTTCCTACAATACTCCTGTTTTCATGTCAAGAATCAAATTCAGTTCTTTCCTAAATTATTAGCTATTAACTCTGTGCACTTGTAACACATGAATGCAATCCAGTTCCTCGCTATATGCTTAGTTGTTAACTTAGTTGTAAATATACACTCGGAAGACAAGGACGCCCAAATTTGGTCCTCACACAACTGTAAAATATCACATGGCTACCTCTTTTCTACCATACTACTGTTTCGGTATCTGGAATTGAATCCATTTTTTCCCTATATTATTAACTGTCAACTCTATGCACTTGCAACACATGGACATGCCCCATTTAGTCCTCACATGGCTGGAAAATGTCACGTGGCTACCTTTTTCGTACCATACTCCTGTTTTAGTATCCAGAATCATATCTAATCCTTTCTGTACTCGAAACACTCCACATGCTATTATTATTGTGTCTGTTATTGTTAATTCAGACCCTCAATTATTCACATTCAAGGCCTTATTCTATTCCCACCACTGAACAGGCTATTATTGCATCCATTCTGGCTTAATTCGAACCAGACCAAAAGGCAGGAGCGGAAACCTTGGAATCTTTTAGGAAGTGAGAAAATAGAAAGTGTCACCTCAATCTGTTCAGCTAAATGTAAAGGAAAGAAGGCAAGGACTACTCGAGCTATAGCATACATTAAAACTGTAAATTGAACCCTGGCTCTAACTCACTTCATCGTATCCAGGGTGAAGCAGAATGACAGGAAACTAAAGGAATACTTCACTCAGAAAAGGAAATTTACACATTTCCTCTTTATCTGAAATGTGGTCAGTCAGCCAAGACATATTTAATGTTGGAAGCTCTCTTTACAGATATGATGCTAAAGCAGCTAACAAGTCAGGAAGGCTTACAGACTCTGTCTCTCTCTTTAGCCAAAATGGATTTCACAATTCAAGAAAGTGATTGCATTATATGAAAAAACTGATAATATGATGGACGGAAATGTGCACTAATTCATATCTTATTACAAGAAAAAAAATCCAAGTACTTAGCAAAGGATACATTAGATAATATCTGCAATCCTATTACACCTACATATTATGGATTGCATGATTTTTGAGGTCATTTTCAGTATAAAATAGCTGTTACTGGAATAATTGTTTGGTAGATTTGCCTTAAGATGCCTTCATGAGCCTAGGAAGTGTTATCTTTCAATGGATCTAGCAAAGTGTTAACTAGATCAGGGACTGAAAACTAAATATACTGTGCTCTAAAAGGCAGATTTTAATTCATTCCGTTATTCATTCATCTTCCGCTTTATCCTGTTCATGGTCGTAGTGGATCCGTAGTCTATCCCTGGAAAAGAGGGTGCACCTTACACACCCACAGTGACACCTTTAGAGCAGCCAAACTACCTACCAGCATGTTTTTGGAGGAAACCATAGAATCCAGAGGAAACTTAGACGTGCATGGTAACTGGGACAAGAACTAGAGCTCAGGATCAAACCAGGTCTCGAACTGTGGCTCGGCAATGCTATCCATTGTGAAGGGAGATAAGTGCATGCTAATTATTAGTGTTCCATTAATTTATTTAAAGACATACATTTCTGTTTGGCTTTATTTTGGTTTAAGCATTCAAGGAAACATTCATTTGAGCATTCAAAGAAACAATCCAACTTCAAAAGCATTCTTAAAATATTAGATTATTAGCATTTATTGTGTTGTCTAAAAGATTACTAATTACATCATCTTACTTTCACTCCAGTAAGTGACAAAGCAAAAGACGACCATAAAGATTCTATGTATGTGTGCAACAAAGGAGCTGTGATTTCACCGATAGGTGAACAAAGTGCCAAAGTAACATCTGAAATGAGATTTCCTCAGTCCCATGCAAATTAGGTATGATGCTGTAAACTGACAAATCCAAATGATTGGCCAATTCTATGATCCGATGTTTCTTCAGTTCCCCCATCACCACTCTGCATGCCCACAAGAGACAAAATGCAAGCGAACAAGTGATTTGCTGCTTGCTAGTATGAATGTAGCCTTAGTCATTATAGCAATTTATTCATTATAGTCTATTCATTTCCTATACAATCAACCTAATCTCCAAATATAGAGGAAAACTGCAGAACACCAGGCAACAGGATTTTTGGTCAACAGACAACAGATTTTTTTTGCTACAAGTGTGTGCAGATTGCCATTTGGAAAGAGGTGAACCACATGTCAAAGCTGGGGCTCTCTAGTTAGACCAGTGTCTCTTGTTTCACTGGGAAAACTGCATCTCACTAATACAAAGAACTGAGAATCTGCAACACTCAATTTCTTCTCATAGTGCCAATGGGACTGCCGGTTTGATAGCATCAGTGGTGTACTTTAATTAATTATTTTAAGAATGAATGACTGTTGGCTTAAAGCTGCCACAAAGCATGGTGCATTGTACAATACGCAAGAATAGTCCCTGAAAATAGTGCAGTTGTCCATAATAGGTTATCCCTAATAAGGACTGGACTTTGACTAGTCATTAAAAGGCCCCTTGGCTCATTGTCAGCACAGCTTTTGAAAAATTCATGAGAGTTATTGGCACCGAGCTCCATTTGCTCACTACAAAATTTCATTGGGAACATTTTATTAAGCTGTTTTATTTGTCGGTGTTGCTGGACCAAAGCCGTCCTGCAGTCAGCAGCAGTATGTCTGTCTTAATTGGCCAGAGCTCTGGTGAGTTTCACTGTAATGGAGTGAGTTAGTACTTGTTGCATGACACAGCAAATATGATTCATTTAGTTATGAAGGAATTATTGCATTGGCTTGAAAAAGCTATTCAAGGCATGAAAAAGGTGTCATGTGGAGGGTCTGTTTTTCTATGGTTTCTGCTGTGGTGAGTGAGATGCTGTTGGTGGAAAACATGCTAACACTAAGACTCTGAAAGAAGCCATGTACTTACTCTTATTGGCACTTAGAGCTAAGGATTCACAACTCACAATTCCTCCATCTCAATGCACTCTCACTCTCTCTCTCTCTCTCTCTCTCCCACACACACACACACAAACTCTCTAGTTCCTTTCTCTGTGTCTATCTTTTTCCTGTCTATCTCAGAATATCAGAGGATGATAGATCTTTCTGGTCTTTTGTTGCAGTGATGAACTGAATGGATAATGATTGCTTCCGCTCTGACACACAGGAGAGGACCGCCGCTGAATCGATCTGGACTTCTTGCCAAATAAATGAATAAATGGATAAATATATAAATAAATAAGACACAAGTAAGATAGACAGATGGGTAGACCAAAAGAGGATCAAATGGCAAATAAAGAAAAGGAAGGAAAAAAAGATTGAGAATCACATGTGCTATTTATAAACCTATTGAAGTTAATATGATTTGTCAGGAAACCTTTCACAACTCATTATATGTATAAAAACCCGAAATGCCTTTTCTTCCCACTACTATTTCTTATATACTGGGTTGATTGTGTATTAGTTACTAGCTTTGGTAAACCTATAAGTCTGGCAACTCAGAATATACATACAGGATATACAGACAAAGAAAAACACAACATAAAGTGTCTTAGTAAGGTGTCGGACCACAAAATGAGTCACCAGAACCACCTCAATACCATTATAGTGCAGTGGTAGTTCAGTGGTTAAGATGGTGGACTACTGCTCAGAAGGATATGATTTCAAATCCCAGCACTGACAAGCTGCCACTGTTAGGACCTTGAGCAAAGCCCTTAACCTTCAACTGCTCATTTGTATAAATGAGATAACTATAAGTTGCTCTGGATAAGGGTGTCTGCTAAATGCTGTAAACCACAATACACCTTTGCACTGGTTCTACAAGAGTTTTTTTATGATAGTGGTGGGGAGCACTTTCTAACATGACAGTCCAAAATCTAACTTAGGTGGTCAATTGGATTTAGAGCTGGTGAATGTGAAGGCCATGATTTACATAATTTACTGTAAATCAGGGCCCTTATGCCAAGATGGGGGTGGAGTCATCCTGGAAGAGACCACTCCAATAAGGAAGGAAATGTTTCATCATAGGATAAAGATGATCAGTCAGAAGAACTTTGTACTGATTTGCAGTGATGCATCTCTCTAAGAGGACAAGTGACAAGGGTCTTCTACCCTTAGTGAGAAAACCTGAAGAATGTTTTAGGATGCCAGGTAGAAACTTGTACTTAGACATCATGGAAAATTCGATATCCATTTATACTTTCATGCCTGTTACTCTTACGTTTCCATCCAAAATCTAGCAATGCTTATACTATAATATCTGCAGAGAATGAATACAATAAGCATGGTTCAAATGTCATTTTAGTTGGAAGATAATAAGAGTGAGCATCTGATACAAATAAACAGAGCTGCCAGAGTCGCCAATGCATTACATATACTGTTCTAGTAACTACACTCTTTGAATAAATCTAGAACAGTTTTTGCTTGTCCCTATGAGGAATCCCTTACAGGAGTATTCCCTTTCACAAGAGATTCCAAGTAGCAGTTATTTACCAAAAAAAGAGAGCCCATAAAACATCCAAATCACCCCAAGAGTAAGAGTAAACTGACATCTCAGGGTATATGGCATCCTCATTCCACTGGCAACAACCCTTTATAAGAAATAGTTGACTGAATTCCCAGCAGGCCGATCGGAACTAGGGGTGTTGATTGTTGTGTGCAGGGAGTGTGTGGGCATGCAGCATGGTGGCTGAATTATGTTCACTAGCTCTGAAGCCCATGTTCCTCTTCCCCTGGTAAAATCCAATAACGCTGAGGATTAGGCTGGAGATGGATGGCACACTCAGTGCTGGCTGACTGATCCCTCTCATCGGCTTCCAGAGAAATATGTGCTCTATGTCGCCTTACATGAACTGGCCTGATTTGCAGCCACCACCTGTCCCTTTCTTTCCTGTGTTCCTCTCGCTTTTTCTGTCTCCTCTTTGAATTATTTGTTCTTGGTTTTACTCTCTTGAAGATGACGGTCATTCATGTCTTCTGTGTAATGGAAGGCCTTGTTTAATAGTTCTAATGTTTCAGAGACCAGAGGTTGTGGTGCTATTGGCTTTGTGGTTATTCCTGGAGATCACCACTGACCTCCTGCCCCAATTGGCTATGCTGTGTCTCTGTGAAAAGCAAACTTTGACTGACCCTGAGTTCACACAGGCATATGATAAAGCAACAGACATCAACTGTGAACTCAAGTACTCTGTCCCCTAAGAGTTTTGATAACTTGTGTTTCCATGGGGATTTAATTTAAAGCATGTTCCTAATAAACTGTTGACAAGAAGTATTTCAGTTTCTTACTATACTGTATATGGTGAAGACTTATATGATGCAAGGCCCTTGAATTTTATTCATGAATTGTTTAAAGTGAAATGTTTGCATGATTCATCTTGAACCGGTCCCATATTACATTTTTAAAACACAATGAGCTACGCAGAGATTGCTCAAATTTGAGAAAGGGCACATACATTAAAATTTTAAAACATCAAGCACACAGCATAATGCCGATTTATATTCAAGAACCATATTCAAGCAGAACATAACAAACCGCAAACACTTGCTACAAAGACTAGACAATACACAGCAAATTCAATTCCAAGGAACTAGCAAACCTTTAAAGACAGTTGTATTTAGCCACTTCCGATTAACACTATAAACATAATGTGACAACATACTTTACATACAGTAGAGTGAAGGCCTGAATGATTTTAAGCACAAGATAGCATTTCTACATTGCTAACCCAGGTACAAATTTGGGCTATAAATTAAGGACACAGAATAATGCAAATATAAATAAGGATTTCTGTACAACAATGTCAACTGATCAAGAAGTGACTTTTTTTTTACTGTATGAAAATAACTATGATGAATTAAAGAGACATATCGAAACAATTGGCTCCAGTAAACTATACACGGTACCATACTTCTGGTGATATGGTTCTCCATGTGATCTGGCTCTCCACTGTCATAATTCCCAAAGGATTCTACAAGCCTGGTAACTCTTACACCCTCCTCATCTCTCTCTCTTTAATTTTATTTATTTAAATTGCATCGTTCTTTAATAGTAGGAAAGCTTAGTATCATACTATACACTTGGGTACACAGTATGTATAATGGACAAACAATCCAAGGAAATTCCATTTCAATAAATGAAACTAATTATAGTGACAAGTGTTCAAGTGATTTGATGCTTTTCTTTGTTGTTTAGTCAGTTTATGTGTGCTATTGATCAGATTTAGAGGCACATCCATTGCCATTTATTGCGCTGTTCTGTACACATATGCCACAAATAGAGATGAGATGTTTTGATGAGATGGAAATTATGAGACTGCAGTGTGTGATGGATGCTCATCAGTCCTACCTTATTATCTCACTCAGGATCACTCATAATATGAGCTACTACATTAAGAGAGAGAGAGAGAGAGAGAGAGAGAGAGAGGACATGGGGGGTAAGAGAGTGAGTACTACCAATCACAGGAGCTGGTGGACAAAGGGTTTTGCAAGAAAAGACCACCTGGGTAAGTAATGCCTGAGATAATTCCAGTACCTGTATTTTACTGCCCCAGCTACACATCAGGGTGGAGAACCTTCTGACAGGATACGATGCAAATTTAAAGTCAGTGGAAGCTGGATATGATGGAGGAAGCCAAACATGGACAAAAAAAGAACCCTGGACCTCCAGACACCCAACCTCAATCTTAGATAGGAAAACTGAACCGGAGCAAGAATGATACAATCACTGAGCCTGGTTGAAGAAACCTCCAGACAGGGAGCCCAAGCAGACAGCGCTATACATCTGCACCCTATGAGTAACCCAAGAAGAAGCTCTTCTACAGACCAGGAAAAAAAATTAAGGAAATGAAAGTCATGGAGACAGACAGCATAAAGGCTGTAAAAATGGGGGACGAAGATATGCCACAAAAGGAGGTAAAGTGGAAAATGAGACAAAAGAAGCGACAGAGAAGAGGACACTGAGCTTCCAAAAACAAAAAACAAAAAGAAAGAGAATAAAGAACGAAAGTGGTGCAGATAATGGAGAGATATAGCAGAACCTGAGCTGAATGGCAAAATGGAAGAAAGGTAAAAAGAGCAAAGTGACTTCAGTAGGAGAAGAAAACTTTAATGGGAAAACAGAGAAGGCAGAGAATTATCTCATGACTAAGCACATTTCTAACTCACCACCTGCATGAGGCCCACACAGCCTATAGGCTGCTCGTATACGCAACAAGTAATCAGGTAACCATGCATGCTGAATAAACCAACATTAGGCCACAAGGCCTGAGAAGAGGAGCAGAGACTTCCTGGAATGTGTATAAAAAAGGAAGTATGTCCACAGAAACTTTGCAAATAAATGTGCAAAACATACAAAAGAAGCTCCTATTCTTCAAATGTTATTAGAGAATATTTAGGGGAGAATATACAGTATATTGAATTTGAAGGGAGAGACATAGCGTGAAAGACAGACAGAAGCAGATAAACAGATCGAGTGAATTCAATCCATACATATTACCACAGGATCAAACCAATTTGGCCAGTTTGGCTCTTCCCCAGAAATCCAAGTCAGATCCAGCTTTATTGATCATCCCTACAGTCTGTGCCCAGTTGTGTAAAACAGATTCAGTTGAATTTTCTAGTAAGATTAGTTATGACGAGTAAAATAAGTATTTATAATTTAAGTGTTTTTTCACAAGAAAACCTAAAGTGGTAAATGAATGTTTTTAAAAGATATTAAGCCCTTAGCTGTCAGGAATTCTTCTTCACTTTATTTGTTTTTCTTTTTTTCCATTTTTAACATAGTATGGATAATTAATTCCTTAAACTTCCATGTTATTATCCAATTATTTTTTTTCTTAAAGCAAATTATTCTATAATTCAATTCTGAATCTAATAAAAGGTTATGGGGTTAATCTTGTGGGAATAAAGATATCTTGTTTTAATAAGCTGACAGTGCAATTTACAAAAATCACTGTAGTAATTCCATCACTGTTTTCCATTAACTAGGAGAATCAATCTACACTCCATATTCCATAATGACAAAACAAAAAACAGATTTGTGATAATTTTGCAAATTCATTAAAAAGAAAAAATTGAAATATCACTTGATATTTAGCTCAGGTGCAGCTCATTTCTCTGGATCGTCTTTCAGATGTTTCCACACATTGATTGGAGTCCACCTGTGGCAAATTCAATTAATTGGACATGATTTAGAAAGGCACACCCCTGTCTAAATAAGGTCTAACAGCAGAAAATGCATATCAGAGCAAAAACCAAGCCATGAGGTCAAAGGAAAATGCCTGCAGAGCTCAGAGACAGGATTTTGTTGAGGCACAGATCTGGGGAAGGCTACAAAAACCAGGACTCTTCCTAGAGCTGGCTGCCTGGCCAAACTGGGCAATCAGGGAAGAAGGGCCTTGGTAAGAGAGGTGACCAAGAACCCAATGGTCACTCTGGTTGAGCTCCAGACATCATGTATGGAGATGGGAGAAACTTGCAGAAGGTCAACCATCACTGCAACACTCCACCAGTCTGGGCTTTATTGCAGAGTGGCCAGAAGGAAGCCTCTCCTCAGTGCAAAACATATGAATGCCTGCTTGGAATTTGCAAAATACCATGAGAAACAAGATTCTGATGAAACAAAAATTGAACTGTTTGGCCTCAAAGGAAACCAGGCACTGATCATCACCTGCACAATACCATCCGAACAGTGAAGCATGAGGATGGTAGCATCATGCTGTGGGGGTGTTCAGGACCTCAGACTGGGCTGAAGGTTAATCTTCTGATAGGACAATGACCCTAAGCACACAGCCAAGACAACGCAAGCGTGACTTAGGGACAACTCTGTGAATGTCCTTGAGTAGCCCAGCCATAGCCTGGTCTTGAACCCAATCGAACATCTCTGGAGAGACCTGAAACAGGCTGTCCACCGATGGTCCCCATCCAACCTGACAGAGCGTGAAAGGATCTGCAGAGAAGAATAGCAGAAAATCCCCAAATCCAGGTGTGAAAAGCTTGTCATACCCAAAAAGACTTGAGGCTGTAATCACTGCCAAAGGTGCTTCAACTAAGTACTGAGGTAGAGGTCTGAATACTTATGTCAATGGGATATTTCAGTTTTTTTTCTTTTTAATAAATTTTCAAAGTTATCACAACTGTGGTTTTTGCTTTGTCATTATGGGGTATGGAGAGTCTAGGCTGATGTGAAAGAATAGTAATTTAAAGCATTTTTAAAGCACAATTTGCAACATAACAAATTGTGAAAAAATGAAAGGGTCTGTATACTTTCTGAATACACTGTATAAATGCATTCCTATCTTCTTTTCTAGTCATTTCAATCTCTGACACACACAGACACACAGATGCATGCTGTGCTCATAATGTGACCAGTGACCACAGCACACACCAAACATAATAATAATGTGTCTGCTGAGACAGCCTCACAGTGAGTCGTGACTGAAGGAAACAGTGTTAAAAAAGGACAAAGATGAAATACTGTGTGTGTGTGTATGTGTGTGTGTGTGTGTGAGGGTGAGAGAGAGAGAGAGAGTGAGAAAGAGAGAGCATCAAGTCTTGGTTTATGTCCGGTATCTTCTGCTGTCCCTATTTTAATCATATGGACACAACCCTTGCAGAGAAAGAAAGACACACACACACACACACACACACACACACACAAACCATTAATCACCTTGTGTCGCCAGCCTAAAAAAGAATGTCCAAGAGCATTAATTCTTAAACAGACTCAGTCCTTGGAGTCTGATACGGCTCTCTGTCTCTCGCTCTGGTCTCATTTATGTTATATTATATTGTGGAAAGATGAAGCTGTTTTGATGCAACAGGTGCAGGACGCACAGTGACAGTCGCTTAGTTATTTACAGGAGTGTCTCTTCCCCTGCTGATCTGAATATTGCATCTCCACAGTGGCTTCATCTGTAGATGAGCACCTACGCTGGGTTCACACAGTGATGTCTCATGCTCAGTGTGGCGACTCTCTTCATATGCACATAGAGACAGACAAAGACAGATGTAGAGTGAGACCAAAAGAAACAATGATATATAGAGAGAGAAGATGAGAAAGAGCGAGGCATGGGAAGGGACGCATTAGTAGTTGTTCCATAGTTGTTACATGGAGCAGTGTCTGAAAAGGATAACCTTCTGTTATAGCGTTCTAAACAGAATCTTGAAGGGTTCCTGCAAAGGGACAATAACCCATCTACAACTCACAGACAGACAGACAGATAGATAGATAGATAGATAGATAGATAGATAGATAAACAAAGGCAAATTTTTAAAAATAGGAGCAGAAAAAAGAGACAAAATCAGAAGGAGTGACAGACAGAGAGAGACAATCAGATAGATAGATAGATAGATAGATAGATAGAGGAGGAAAAACTAGGTGACATAAGGAGGAAAACATCTTCCAAAGACATAGGAACAAAGGCAAACAAAAAAATGAGAAAAAAGGAGGAGCAGAAAAAGAGAAACAACGTCAGGATGAGTGACAGACAGAGAGACAGACAGATAGATGGAGGTAGAGGAGGAAAAACTAGGTGACACTAGGAGGAAAACATCTTCCAAAGAAACATCTTTCAAGAAAGAAAATGAGGGAAAAAAAACAGGAGCAGAAAAAGAGAGACAATATCAGAAGGCATGACAGACAGCTAGCTAGCTAGCTAGCTAGATAGATAGATAGATAGATAGATAGATAGATAGATAGATAGATAGATAATGAACTGTTGCAGTAAAGACCACTAGAGGTCTGAATGGACCAAATGGCAGACCAAGACGAGATTAAATGTATTTCTCAGGATAGAGGCCTACAGATGTGCATGTCCTCCCACCTTCTATAAAAAAATAAAACCCTCCAGAAATCTGACACCCTACAATAATTAATTCTCAAACAAACCATAAACTGTTTCAGATATTTCCACACAAAATGCTTAACTTCAGAAAAATGTCCTGTATGTCCTTCTCTGTACTCTTTCTGCTTCTAGAGCTTTAAGCGCTAACCAGCTGCTTTAACTATTCTGCAGAAATTACATGTTACTCACAAGTAACATTAAGTACATCTTAACTAAAACAGACAAGTGGCAGATTTTCCCCCCAAGCACCTGGTGGTTACCGTCACACCCACCCTCACTACAGTTTCAACTCGCCAAGTGATTTGTCCAAGGACTATACAGTCACACTACACGTTATTCCTCAGGGGTGGCTGGGCTATAAAGGTGAGCTGACCTGACTTGATTTGAGGACTATTGCCATGGTTCTCAAAATGGAATATGAGGACCCTGGTGGATTTTTTTTTTTTTTTTTTTTGGTGGAGGGTGGTGCTGGTTGATTTCATTATTTTTCATATCATTCAAACTGACTGTTCACTAAATGAGATTCAACTAAATAATTCAAAATTCTATAACTGTACTCCTAAACCAATTACTTTACATAAAAACAAGTCTAAATAATGACACCTTAAATCCAACTGTAATTTTAATAAAATGAAGAAAAGTTTTATTCATATGGCACAAAATGTTTCAAATCTACATTTTAACACATTTTGTAACTGGTTTAGATCGTGTCGGTGGAAAGTACAGGGAAAGAAAAACTTTTAATGGCTCTAATAAATAAATAACATGATACCTGGTTTCTTATGTGTGATATGTATTTCAATATTTACAGATATTCTGTACTCTGATTATAGAATGGTTTGTGAAGCCCTGCCATATGCAATTTAATAATATCGATTTGAAATAGCGTCATAAAAGTCTAGAACATTAAAAGTGTGTGTGTGTGAAAGTGATAGAGAGAGAGAGAAAGATGGATGGACCATGATATTTAAACCTGCCATTCATTGAAACACTTGCCTTTCCCACCTGTCTCTCTACTAAATGGTCTTCAGCAATAATGATGGACTTCATGGCCGTCATGGATGAACAGCATCCAATAGATTTTGTGAAATTCTACAACTCCACGCTGAAGGACGTTTTGAAAATTTTTATGCATGACGCCAAGCAGAACGGTGCATTAACCACTTTGTTAACTCGTCTGTGTTGAAACGTCTGCTTTCATAGCATCATTTCCGTTGCTCATTTGCTTAAGTGCCTCTATGATTTTAGCTAGTGACCTGTATAATAATATGATAAAATGCTAATTTGGTTAAACTGCGTGACAAAGATATCAATTCTGCACTCATGGATTCAGGAACGATTACTGACACTATGTTTTAAAAAAAAACAGCGAAATCTTTTTTTCTCTATGAAGAGATTTTGCTTTGTTTTTAATTGCCAATTAGAAAGTGTGTGTGTGTGTGTGTGTGTGAACTTGAACCCTGCTGTTGTAGTGTTTAGGACACAACGAGTATGCTACAATACTAAAAGACTTCCAAGATTCTGGTGAATATAGTAATATTATTGTTATTAAAGACACACAGAAGTGCATTTTCAGGTCCCTCAGCGTAGGAGATGTATCAGACATGGTGGAACGAGAACGAGAAAGAAGAGACGTAGAGAAAGAAAACTGACCATCACATTTGGAAATGTGTGTGATGGAAAAATTGCCAGGGCTTTTATTAACGAATGAAGGGATAACATAAAGAAAAGGAATGAGAAATAAAGGTATAAAATGAAGAAGGTGGCAGTTACCATAGCAAAGAAGTGACAAACATTGAAATGTAGGCAGAAAAAACAGGAGAGGGGAGAAGAAAGAGGAGATAGAGTGAGACACACAGATAGATAGATAGAGAGAGAGAGAGAGAGATTGGCACCAATACCCCCCTGTTAGGATCAGTAAAACGCCGACAGCGACCCGTCACCTCCCTGCTGTTTCCATGAAAGCAGCTCAGCGAGCAGCTTGGAAAAGCATGCTCACACACATGCACGTACACACACAAAAGTACACACAGCACATGGCACCACACACACACACACACACACCTGATACTAAGACAGACAGAAACAGATAGACAGATGGAAAAATAGATAGAATCGTATGAAGTAAGAGTGATGTGGTCATAAAAGAATATACAAATGGTAATGAGGTACATGTAGAAGTTCTTGGACCTCGACATGTACTGCACTTTCCACTGTGGACACACAAGAGTGTTAGGTATTTTATAGAACTATCTAGAATATTATGTAGGCATGCGACTTGAGACACAGCTTTAGTCTCTGTATACATGGAGTTTATTATATACTGAAGATATCTAGTAACAAATAATCTTACAACTGTGTCTACATCCATTTGTTTGTAGTCTTTTGCATGTGATACTGCAGTTTTGAGTCGTGTTTCTGCACTTCCTGGAGCTTGTTAACCTTGTTTTTCAGCCTGTCTGGAACTGTTTGGGAGATAATGACGTTTCTATTCATTAACAATTAACAGTAATACTAAGGCTTTTAGTGTCAAAGTGTCTTGTTAACTATGAGCAAGCACAAATAAACTGTTTGAGTTCGTACTGAATAATGGCGCAGAGAAACACAAGTCATTGCACCCTTGGGCCTCAGAGAAAAGGTCTTCTTTCCATAAGGAATCAGGTTACAAATGTCGTACTCTGTACTGTGTAAGTGAGGACCTAATGCTTGCAAGGTAATAAAAAATGTAAGGTCAAGTAGGGCAAAATACTAACATTCATTCATCTTCACTAATTGCTTTATTATGGTGGATCTGGAGCCTAATCTGGGAATACATCCTGGATGGGAGACCAGTCCATTGCAGGGCACCATTCTCATACTCATTCACACCTAGGGGCAATTTACCATAGCCAATCCACCTACCAGCATGGTTGTGGGAGGTGAAAATGAAACCAGAGATCCCAGAAGAAACCCATGTGAACATGGGGAGAACAAAGGAAAACCTGTACACCTGCACATTCATACAATTGTCCAATCATGTGGCAGCAGAGCTTTAATGCTTAAAACCTTTCAAATACAGGTCAAAAGATTTAACACATCTAACATCAGAATGCGATCTCAGTGACTTTGACCGTGGCATGGTTGTTGGTACCAGATGGGCTGGTTTGAGTGTTACAGAAACTGCTGATCTCCTGGGATTTTCACAGACAATAATTCCTAGCATTTACACAGAAAAAAAAACTTTCCAGTGACTGGCAGTTCTGCAGACAGTACACGCATTGTTGACAAGAGGGGTCAGAGGAGAATGACCAGACAGATTCAAGCTATAGTAACTCAAATAACCACTCTTTACAATCTTAGTGAGCTGAAAAGCATCTTGAAGTGGATGAGGTACAACAGCAGAAGACTACGTCGGTATCCAGGACAGGAATCTGAGGCTACAGTGGGCAGGCTCACCAAAACCGGGCAGTTGAAGATTGGGATAACGTCTCTACCTGGTCTCTTTCCAGACTTCAACTGCCAAGTTATGGTGGGCCTGAAGCCTCAGATGTAGCCTCCCATTCCTGTTTTCTCTGTTTCTTAGACTAATTAAAAACAAGCTGGTGACTGTCAAGGATTGAACCTAATTTTTCATAGGGCAACTGTGAAAGAAAAATTGGTAGCCCAGATACACTATATGCTGAAAGTTTGTGGACACCTGACCATCACACAAGTATGTGCTTTTTGAACATCCCACTTCTCCTGCTCATCGTCATTGCTGTTAATTAGTAAAGTCAGGCATTGATTTCAGTCAATGAGGCCTGGGTTCTGTGCAGGCCACTCAAGTTCTTCCACTCCAACCTTGGAAAACCATGTCTTCATAGATCTAGCTTTGTGCACAGGGGTTCTCTCATGCTGGAACATGTTTGGGTTAGGCTCCTTCCTCCCAGTGAAGGGAAACTGTAATGCTAAAGCAAACAAAGACATCCTATACAATTGTGTGCTTCCAACTTTGTGGCAACAGTTTGAGTAAGGCTTACATATCAGCGTGATGGTCAGGTGTCCAAACCTTTGGCCATATAGGGTACACAATCTGCTTGTCCCTGGCACCTGGGGTAGTGCTAATTCATATTCTAGATTCAGTTACAAAAAGTTTAACCAAAATACTAATATAGGTTTCTCAAAAACTTTTGATTGGCGCTGTGTCCCAAGAGAGCACATAGACAGATGGATATGGTGCTGATGGAATGCAAAAGGCAGACAGTGTAGCACCCTTGTGGGTTCCTCCTCTCCTCCATTCTGCCCTACCAAATCCCTCATTTCCTTTCATCTATATCTCCAGAATCACTGTGTGAAAAGCCTGGCCCCTTATCTCAGCTCCGACCCTGCGCACCTGCGGCACTGATGAGGGGAAACTTTCTGCTCCACTTCCTCCTGTATCGCCTCCATCCATCACTTCATCACACACACACACACACACACACACACATTCTCTCTCTTTCTATTGCTTCAGAGTTACCATAACTTTCTCTCACATAGCACAATGATAATGCAGGATGTCTCGCTGTCCCTCAAGCATTGCATAATTACTCCTAAGAATTATTCATAGATCAGAATAAGACTTATGAGTAACAAAAAAACTCCTTCTGTGCATCACAACCGAGTGGTTGAGCTAAAGCTCTCTAATCAGGTCATCCTGCTGAGTGTATCTTTCACACAACCATACCATTACCATTTCAAAGGACACAGTAGAGTGGGGTGAACAATCAGTACCATGGATCATCATGATATTCAGAGTATAAGTAAGATTATAGGTGATGCTTCTAAGTGTGCTTATGGCCCCTTTTCAGCACCTAATGTCATTTTAAAACCAGAACACACCAGTGATGAGGAGAATTTTATGATAATGCACACAAGCATAAATAAACAGCTAATAAAAGAAACTCTGGACACTTCCCCTCCCTGACAGCAGAGGACATGATCACTAGAATTCTAGCATGGCCTCTGACACACACTCCATGGTTACTCCCTGGTGTTTTCATTATTTGAGCACATTGTTTTCATGAAATCTTTGCGAAGTCTTGCCACACATTGAGTTGAGTAAGTTGAGTATTCACTGACTTCCTTGGCATGTTTTGGACTTTTTTGGATAAGTTCGTTTTGGATTTTTTTTTAATTACCCTTTTGGAATTGTTTATTGTGGATGAGCATGTTTATGACCTTTGCTTGCCTTAATATTTATAAGTATCGAATTGAGATTTCTGCTACAATCTGTATTAAAAACTGACGCACATGGATCCGCCTGTGAGCCAAATATGTTACCTCAAATAATCAAAAACTTTACACAACCATTAACACCCAAGAAAGATGATAGAGCAAATCCACATTGATTCAATTCTGATAACATCAGAAGAAGAAAGCTAATAAATGGGTATACTCACATTTTAGCCAATAGTGCAATGTAGAAAAATGTACTTTACCCACAGACTGTGTGTGTATGTGTAGTGTTTGCGAGTGTGTGTATGTGTAGTAAAGGATATGGGCTGTCCACCAGGCGGATGCACCAGCTCCGTGGGCAGGTCGTCTGTTTCAAGCAGAAGAAAACAACGGGCGCCAGCTCCGGATATGGCACCACCACGGCACTTAGCTCACTGATCGCACCGTCTTCCGCTTCCTGCACTGCAGACCCCACCTCTTCTTGCTCCAGATGCCCCACTTCTTCATCGATTGTTGCCTCCCATCCAGGAGATGGAACCGTCTCTGAACTGGAATCAGCTCCGGGGGAGGACACGCCCACCGTTGTGGGACACTCCTCCTCAGTCATCATGGCTGTTAAACCCTATGCTGTGAGAGAAAAAGAGAAGAAGAGAATTACTGTTACACAAGTAAAGCTAGCTGTTATGAAGATTAAAATTCTAATTAAATGCAGTCCTTATTTTAGCATTCCCACAAATACAGCCTTTATTTTAGCATATGCGAAATAAGCCCCCTTTCTAAAGTCATTTTCACACAAGCGCATTTTTTTCCCCCAGACCCAGGGCCATCTGAGCCCAAAGATTTTGAAGCCCTGCAGCGATCCAGAAAACCAATCCCTGGTTTGGAGTTCACAGTGGTTTGGAGTTTGGTTCAACCACAGCACAGTCCAAATCAGGTATAGAAGCTATCCACACTCAGCGCCACATGCCGAGTAAAATGATTGGTTCGATATGTCAAGTTACTTACTCTGTCTACTTTTGAGTTGCCGGGGAAAGGGTTGTTATAGTTAGTGATACATAAAAGCATTTTATAGGACTGGAACACTGTAATTAGTTCATCTTTGTGGTGCGAGAGCTTGCACTGTGAACATTGTGGAAAAACGATGAAAAAAGATGTGAAAAACATCTTGTTCACCACCTGCATGGTTAAAAATCGCATAAATCTTAAAAATCTAAACCGCTTCTCATCTGCAGGTATTCCTGCACAATGACACGCTGCCTACCATTTGAGTGGTACACTGTATAAGAATAAAAAAAACAGCAAATGGATGAACCTTGTGCCTAACATTTTGCAAACCTGTGTGCACAAAAGTGATGTGCGAAATTGTGCAATCGACCCATTGTGCAGTTCGGACTGTATTCTTTCATATTAACACAAACTTGCGAATATGAGCCCCTTCCACAAATGAGCCCAAAATCAGTCCTTCGTGTTGACTTAAATATTCAGGCCAAGGTTGAAAACACTGTAAGGTAAAACATCTCAGTGCTTGTGCAAGCATGATTAACAGACAACTAGAGACGTCTCCTTGTTCCATTTGGTTAGTGGTTGGTGATCTATATATTTTTCTTTCAGAGCCTGAAAAAAAGATCTCTTAGCAGATATGTTTATTGACAGCTACCAGAATATGGGATGAACTTTGAGAAGCATGGATAAAAAAAAAGTGTGGATGTTAAAAATGTACTGTAAAAATCACTGACCGCACCTTTAATAGTAACACATCAAATAAGTACAATACAGTACTACAGTATTAAAATAAAACTGTGAGCCCGAACTACTGTCAGAGCTGTTGTTATAGAAAATGAATCAACGCCTTCTTACCAATCAGAATCATTGTACAATGTTGTATAATTCCTTGTACACCCACTTAACTTGATACATTTGACACTGACCAATTAGAAGCAGGATGCTGGCATATTAGCTAGCTATATTACCTTAACAAGAAGTAGCAACAGTTTATTGTGCCAATACACTTTTATAAATACAGCGAAATCAGATTTGTAGCAGTAATGCCACCCCTGAAGTACAGCCACATGCTTTGTATGGTTTATTACAGTTTGTTATATTGGCCCCAGTACACAGTGTTTGTAGAGAGTATTTACAAACCTTTTGTGAAGTTGCAATGCGTTAAATTACTGCTGCCAATTGTATTTTCTTGGGTGCGTTCTGCAACAATGCTCCTGAATTGCGTTTTGTAGCTCGGCTGTACAACTGAATTATCTGCTATTGTGCTACATGTGACAGTTTTTTTCAGGCAGGAATATATTAAGTTTTACTACCATGGACAGAACAGGCCCAACGTCTGCATTTAATCCTATCATAAACGGTAAAAACGGTTGTATTACTTTATTCTACACTGTAATTCAGGAATCATTACACACTCTGTTAAACTGCAAACCGGGGAGGTTAAGTATTTTGTTATTTCCAAAAACCTTACCTTCCTGTTATGCTATCAGTTGGTTATCTTAAGGTAGATGTGATCTATTAGCAAAAATAAAGTACTTTAATGATAAAACTCACAATTGAGCGAGCATTTTGGCTCTGTTTATATTTCTGTGGCATAAATTGTGGTTTTAGATGCAGGTTCATTGATGTTCACAGATAGCTGAGCCTGATCATTATAAATCATAGAGTTAATTTCTTTCCAGTTCATAAGCAAGAGTTAATAAATGATATAGAACTGAGTTTGGTCTGATGATAAGGTTCATTATTGATTTATTGATAACCTCTAATTATGTGCCATCCTATGGATTATCCATCATATGACCCTTATTTTCGTGACACTGTATGGGCCATCAAGAGCTAAAATCAAGTATCTGTCATTAGCTCGATAATGCAACTATTAAGGTTGAGAAATGTATTATATCAGATATGGAGACAAATCTAGCAGACATTTCACAGTGTGTACTTGTCACGAGTTACCTCAGAGCGTGGTGCAAAGCCCGTGCTCTTATTCTGATATGTCTGTTTTCACCTCCTGGTCCTGGTCCTGTCCCCCAAAAAAAAGAATCTACAGTCTGGGCTAGAAAGTAATCAGCCCCAGCCTTCCTTCTTCATAGCATTCTGTGTATTTTTTCTTAAAACCATTGATGGTGCTGTTGTGTTTTGTTCGATGAAAATCCACTTTACTAATCCACATTATGAGCAAAAAAATCTGGTATGGCCGCCAAAAATTAAACCTTATATCCATGCCTTTTTATCTTTGAAAACCATGCTAGCCCATTTATACCAGCCACCTCTGGCAAAAAAAGAAATAATGTATAATGAGATGCAGCAAATAAATGAATTCTCCAGGCTGGAAGCCGAGTGGCGCACTAAAGCCAATGAGTGTTTGCTTAAAGCTTACAGACCTACGCTAAGGGCCTTTTAATCTATTTACATTAATTCCACACTTTCTATGCTAAATCTCTATGAGTGTGTGTGTGTGTGTGTGTAGGCACAAGCCACTGTAAACAAGCTTCAACCCTGGTATGATTAGCTTAGCTTAGCATTAGTATCTCCACGGAGGCCTTGGTGAGTATGCCTAAGGCTAACACTATCAGTAATTCTGCTTAACGCTAACATACCACATGTAAGATTTATACTATTTACTGTGTAAAATACATGCACACACACACACACACACAAAAACCAATATACCACACAAAGTCTAGAGAGACTTCATGATCTCTCGCTCCTCACTACCCCTTGACAGGCAGCCTAGACTTCAAGTCCCAGCCAGTGAGGATTGAGACATAGCCATCTGCTGTCTGTTGTTAAAAGCTTCATCATGGCACATGGAACAGATAAAGGCCTCGGCTGCTCACACGCTGCTGTTAATATTTGCGGACGCCTCCACACTGGACCTTCGTCCTATCGTCCATTCAGCTGAGCCAACTTCAGGGATTAACTACAAAGCGTACGCCACCTAGGATTATGAGGAATTTTTCATTGTTTGCTCAATTTGCCTGCAAGTCCTGATTAACATTCAAATTTTGATTGGTTAGAAGTTTGATGCTGGTTTTGTTAAGATTTGTAAATGGGCGATGATGGTGGTTACACTTTCTCTAAAGCACTGACAATGCACACACACACACACACACACACACACACACACATGCATATCTGTAGACTTATGGCGAACAAATGTTGTTATAATCACAATAACATCCCACAGACTCACAGCGATGGTCCTCAAGGTTACATAATTTACTACACACACACAAATGCATATCTGTAGACTTATAGTGAACAAATGTTGTTATAATCACAATAACATCACACAGACTCACAACGATGGTCCTCAAGGTTACATATTTTACTACACACACACACACACACACACACACACACACACACGCACATCTGTAGACTTATAGTGAACAAATGTTGTTATAATCACAATAACATCACACAGACTCACAACAATGGTCCTCAAGGTTACATATTTTACTACACACACACACACACACACATCTGTAGACTTATGGTGAACAAATGTTGTTATAAGCACAATAACATCACAAAGACTCACAACAATGGTCCTCAAGGTTAACATATTTTACTACACACACACACACACACACACACACACACACACACATAAAATCTTTGTTGTAAAAAAAAACAAACAAACAAAAAAGGTTTTCGTCACTAGCCAAAGTCAAAACCGTCAGATATTCATACCTTTTTGGGGCATCTGGTCCCCACAGAGATATAAATACAAGACAAAATGTGACAAAATGTTCCTCATGTGCCAAAATACTTTTCCCTTGTGGTCACCAGGACTTATCCGATGGCATCTTAAGTCACCATGACATTTACGTGAACAAGATTCTGCCTTTCACACTCACTCACTTTCAGTTTTCTTATTTAGGCTAGTCTAACATTACTGAATTTGTGTACTGATATTCCGACACCTAACCTTCATTTTAACCCTTGAATGTCTGAATGTATGGGCAACAAGTTGAACATCTGTACAGCTGTAATTCAAATCACAGGTTTATGTTAATGCGCTTGTTCTAATACATTATCATTTCTATAGCAACCATTCAGGTAGTCACAGGTACTTGTTCACTCGATGCTCCACATACCCTAAGGAAGAGAATGTGCTGTTACTTAACAAAGAAAATGTATAATCAGTGATATAATGATGTGTTCTGTAAGGACATGTTTGTCTAACATTTAACATGGAATGAGTCTCCAGTGTCAACGCTTTGTAACAGTCGGTAAGTTTTCCGCCATGGGAAAGTCTTCAAGGCTTTCCAGTTTCCCGGTAACACAACAAGCTGCCTTTTTTGTCTAGTAACTCCTCTTTGTGTCGAGCCAAATCACATCACCCCGTCGTTGATGGTTTTCCTATAAGTGCATTTTCTATCATCTATATAAATTGAACTACACAATACAGAATGTTGTTTACGTAATTATTTTATGCTGCTTTTTCAGTCTGTTATATTTTGTTAATAAACAATGATCAATTTTCCGAAATCCCAATTTTTTAAATTTAATTATTCAGAATATATATATATAGGTCATGGGGTGCTAACAACTCAAGATATGTGTTTAAAGAGTAACCTGATTTCAAGTTGGTTTATTGTGGTATTATGAAGAACCTCCATATTGTGAAGGTTGACCATGTACCTGTGTCTGTGTGTGTGTGTGTGTGTGTTTGGGTTAGCATCTACCATATTAGATCACTCATCTGTTATTCCATATCCAGCTATCCAATCAAGGTTCTATCAAGTGTTAAATGTCTCCTAAACAAAAGTGACACTTTCATTAAAAGCTGAAATTAATCAAGCGAGCACGTGACAGGCCTAATCTCATTACATCTACGCTGTTAGCCAATCAGGCGCAGAGGAAGCAGCGCTGTCAGCAGGAAGTCTTGCTGGCTTCATTTACCTGTAGCAGAAATTAGATTTGGATTTTCATGAACAGTGGGGTAAAGCTGACAGCCTCGCACACACACACACACACACACACACGCAGGTAACGTCTGCCTCACACAGTTAGTTGTTCAGCAGGAGGATGCACCCAGCAGTGATCACAACTATTCAGATTGCTCATTTACACTCGTCCTCCCACTATCCCGCCATCAGTCTTTAACCCTTTCACGTCAGTGCGGACAGATTTACAGCATATTTTGAGGTGTATAAATTGCACCAAAGCTGGAGATCGTGAGCTCAATTCCTAACAATGCCATAGCCATTCATGGCTGGGAGTCCAAGAGAGCAAAACTGGGTGGTTCTACCATCAATCAGAGATACACTAGCCAATCTGTGAGCTTGTGCATGCAGAAGAGGGCGGATAGCATGTTCCACTATGTGTGTTACACTGCCCTGTGATGCAGCAGGAGCAGCAGTTCAAAAAGATGTTGTTGGCAGCTTCACATGTTTCAGAGGAAGCACGTGTTAGTGTTCTCGCTCCCAAGTTGGTAGCTGTCTGTGATAGGGCAGAGCAGGCTGGTGGGTAGAACCCCTCCCATCCACCCAAAACAAACAAACAAACAAACAAACAAATAAATAAAAAAAATCTAGATTTTATTTTATTATTACTACTATAATTGCATGTCATATCAATTTGGACATGTTTCCCTAAATATTACTTATAGCAAAAAGTAAATGTGTTTGTAAAAAAAATGGTCTAAAATTTTTAATTTCATTTTAATGAACAAAATTATACACAATATATATTTTTCACAAAATATTTTTGACATGTACAGAATTTATGCCATTTAGGACTGTTGTAGGAATTTCTGAGGTAGAAAGGGAATAAAACTAAACATTACAGAAATCTTCCAGTGTGTTTATAAACATAAATTTTAAGATTCATGTCTAAAAAAGTTTTATCGTAAAAAATTTTTAACTGTAGAAAATATCATTTTTGAATGAAATATAGCAATATTTTTGACATGTACAAACTGTATGCAGTTTAGGACTGTTGCATGATGACTAGACTATTTGTCATTGTCTCTGGTATATCTCTATAAACTTTCTAAGCAACATCCCAAATTTTATGTATGTATATATATATATATATATATATATATATATATATATATATATATATATATATATACAAATAAGATTTGTACATCTAAAATCAGCTGCATCACATAGCAAGAAGATTATATTTTCTATAATGGGCTTCAATCTTAAATATTTTAGACCAGCATGTTAACATTTTTTGTTTACACGTTGATGCATGAATTTAGAAAAATGCATGTGACATGCAATTATATTTAATAATTAAAAAAAAAAAAAAAACATCTAAAGGATCTGGATATGTTTTTTTTTTTTTTTTTTTTTTGCATAAAAGGGTTAAATTGTGTGTTGACACTCTACCTGAAAGAGTTAAAATTCCACAAGAAAACGTTTGGTCTACATAGACCAAAAGTTTTATTGTGTTATCATGTGTTATACACCCCAACACTTAATCATGTGATCTTTTGGGCGATTGTGCGATTTTGATACTATTAAGCCCTTGAAACGTTGTGATTTTTCTACATCAATTTTATAATCTAATAACCATGAGGTCACTCCACATAGACCTACAGTGTAATGCGCCAAGTATTCCATCCAGTCTTAAATATAAAGTGAGTAAATATTCTGAAAATTCTTGTGTTTGCCGTGCACAAATAGGATTACTCTGTCTAGCCGATATCGCCCGTTTGCAGTGTTGGTGTGACGAGACTGCAGTCTGTATGTCCTGTATAAGACACACACACTCACACACACACACAGGTGAAGATGAATCACAGGGAGTCTATAATAGCTAAAGGTTTGTGCTGATAAGTGAGTCTGCCCTGCAGTCCCAGCGCTGCTACAAATCCTCTTATTGTCAGACACACACACACACACACACAAAGAGAAGGAAACTGTTCACATGCTGATCCCATGGCATTGCTGTGCATTCACATACAGGCACTAAGGGCCAGATAGAGACGAACAAAAAGTGGAGGATGAAGATGAAGAGGGGACAAAGAGAAACAAGATATTGCTGCTTTGGTATTAAAGACCAATCACTCCAGGTGAAAATAAGAGAAAACTGGGTTTCTACATGGCATTGATAAACTGCAGAGGGCTAACCCTATGTTTACACTAGCAAGCGACAAGTTGTTTATGTCACTTGTAGTTTCTATCTTGTGGATGTTTGTTTTTTCAAAATAAGAAATTGTAGTAGCTATATACACCCACAAAATCTACCTACTACCTACCTACAAATTAAATAACACACTAATCAGTGTGAAAACCGTTTTTTTCATTTATATTACATGCAGCTCTTTGTACTAGCTTCGTTGGCAGATTAGCAAAGCAAGCTAACTGTATGAGCATAGTACGCTCACCAGAGGATCGAATGATCTCTGCTACTTTCTTCCAAGCTTTATTTTTTCCATAACAATTTAATAAGAGATTGTATATTACAGGATACCACAGTTAAACATTTTCCTTTCAGTTTTCCATGTCACATAGTAAATGGCAACTACTTGCATGTAGAAACTAAAGCTGTAATTGGGGAACTGAAGAAACGTCAGACCACACGGCAATAGGATTGGTCTGTGGAATCATTCAGCCAGTCTTTTGGATTTTTTGTTACTTTCCTGCATAATACCTCATTTGCACAGAATTAAGAAAATGTCACTTCAGAAAGTCCTTTGCTGCACTGTTGCTTTGTCACTTGTTGCTGAAATCGCAGCTCCCTGTCATGCATGTACATAGAAAATGAACGATCACCTCTTGTTTTGTCATTTGCTAGCATGAACGATGGATAAGAGTGAACTTTAAGTCCATTCTGAAGTTTCCCTAACCAAAAAATACTCACGGTTTATACTGCATTTAAAGTCATACTTTGTGAAAACATAAGGTTGGAGGCAAATACTTTGATATACTGAATACTGTGATATTGGAATGTACGGTTATTATTTAAGGAATAAAACATGATGAGTGCTGTATATGGGGCAAAGCAACAATTAGCCAACAGTTTTTTTTTTGTTTATTACAGAACGACACATCATATATTTGATCCATTTATAATTGCATTTAATGTTGTGTAACATCCATGGATCAAGTTAGTTCCTGTGATCACTTATATCATAGCAGTCATTCACTTCACTTTATACTGAAGTTAATAAGACAAAAAAAATGAACAGCTTTGCCTCTGTTCCAAAGCGTGGACACTGGAGATTCCTTCCAAAAAATGTTAAATAAACATCTCTTTATCAACAAGTAGACATTTTTCTTTCAAAAAAAATATTGCTGAGATTTGCATGGAAGTGAAAAAAGACTGGATTGACTGAAACAGTAATGCACTTGTGCATTTTTATAAGTAATTATCTCACACTTGGTGCATGATGGTAATTTCCATCGTTAAGGACATTTTTTTGATGAATCGTTAATTTGTTCAGAGGAAGTAGAAATAAAATTTATATTGCTACTGGTGCCAACAATTACATATCCCAGTGAACAGACTTAAGGAAGAAAGCCTTGCCTTTAATTAAGAGGATATTTGCAATACTTCCAAACTTGGCAACAACTATAGGCAAAAACTTCTTTAGAACTGCTTCCAAGAGGTGCTGATTTTACCAGCAAAGGCAAGGAAGCCACCTCTTGCAGTCAATAAACATGGAAACAGTATTGTTCTTTAGATTTCCGGCACGTCTTGTGGCCAATCAGGAATGTTTTGTGGCATTCGCGTGAACTGACTAATCTCAGATATTCCTGTAAGGTGTTTCATGATTGTTTTGATGATATGTTAGCATCTAGCAAGCCAAAAACAAGCCTGTAAATTGCACTGACCATGCACTGCAATTAAATGAATTTCAAATTCAGTGTCAGAGCACTTTTATTACTTGCAGCAGGAATCTTGGACTGGTGAGTGCATTCAAGACAATACAATGGTTTTTCACCTTGATTTTATGACTTGGCCTGGACTGTATTGGCCTGGACTTGTTTCTGATGTATTGGCATTTTACTTGTCTCAGTCTTAAATATGGTCTTGGTCTCGACCAAGAGTTTTAATTTTGCATGCACAAAGTTTGACAAGACGTCATTCCTTCTTCTAGAAAACATAGCCTAATGTTTGGCCTCAAAAAGGATTTGATGGGTTTCAGTCTCATTCTTGACTCAGTCTCACTTTCATTTAGACTCTATCTATCTGGACACCAGTCTCAGACTTGTCTTGGGCTTGACAATGGAAGTCTTGAGTACAGTGCTATCATTTGGTCACATGCCTGTTTCAGAGCAGATTCAGAGTGGATTCAGAGCTGAGCACAAGGGCCGAGGTGGTTCTTTGACCTAAATCAAATGTTTCAGCAGAGAAGAACTCTCAAGTCTTTTGTGGGAAGGGAAGTGTGCCCATGTTAACTTTCAGGGGACACTGTATCTTGGGCAATGAAGTGTGGCCTCTTGGTCATGGTTCTCTGCTTGAGTACTTGGAAGGGATTTTCACTGGATTTGTAAAAGCTTTGCAAGGAAGGAGAAGAGAGGGTTAGTGTCCTGATGCCTGATTTTCATTTCCTTAATTTCTAAAATTCTTGGAATTTCATGGAAAACTGCTTTTTGGCTTATTGTCTTGTAGTTTTTGGTATTCTGCATTTTGGGTTTTGGCTGGAGTGCCTCTTTACCTCATAAAGAAGATAAGATACAGAGTGTTTTACTTGTTGCTGGGAAACTTAGCATTTTTCTAAACACAGCAGAGAATTGCTTAGCTTTTGCACACAGCGTTTGTGTTTCTGTTTGTATCCGACACCGTACTCCCCACGGCACATGCACCAGATGCACCCTTCATCATGACGTGGAGAACAACTGTACCACCTGGCAGGAAATTTTCCGAAAGTCTAGCTGGGACAACAAATCACCGGAATCTGCCAAAATCTCATGTCTTGGGTTTCCCAGATTAGAATGTCACAATCCCTGACATCGACCAGGTCTATGTAAATACACACATACACACACATACACACACACAGAAATCTACTTCCTCTTTATAGCTGCCAATACAGTCTTATTCTTGCAGCCAATACGGTCTGTTTGTGCTTAGTCTATTTGTACACAATCAAATGGCATTACACACACACTCTTTCCTTTGTAACACACACCAGGCTGAAATTGCTACAGACTGCCTACTCCGTAGGGGAGAGAACTATTCATCCAACACCTGTACCTCAGAACACACATAGCCAAAACCTCAGAGAGAGAGAGAGAGAAATCGTTAATGCGTAACAGAGAGAAACAGAATCAAAAACAGCAGAAGAAGAGACACATACTGAAAATAATAAGAAATAGCTTGTGTGTGTGTGTGTGTGTGTGTGTGTGTGTGTGTGGGCTGGAGGGTATATAATGGGGCGGGGACAGTGCTTTGTTACTATTCAGATGAAAGCTGTTACAGCACTGAATAGAGCTGCCCTTTATGTCAAAGCTCACCGTCTACAAAGAATAAGATCTCTCCACGAAGCCCAAACACAATCAAACGACCCGCTGCTACGTAATAGCCATTTAGGATCATGGGTATGAGTACTTTTTTTTTTCCTCCAGCCAAAATTGTTTCACCTTTCTTGTCCCTAAAAAAATCACAAGAAATCTGTCTATAAGATTTCACAAGAACATAATACACAGAGTTCCTCTCTCTCTCTCTCTCTCTCTCTCTCCTCTCGCTTTCCTTTCCAGGTCACATTACAGAGGCTATATTTACCAAGAGATGTAGTAATTACAGATATTTTAAAAACCATTTACGCTGGTGGGCAAGACCAACTAGGAATGTTTATGCAAATGAACACAGGTGCCCGTAAATTTATTTTTTTTTTTTTTCACTGTCAGGGTTAAGTGAATACACACTGAGCTTGTCTCAGAAGGTTTTCGCTAACATCTCGGTACACACAAAGTCTAACAATGTCTAAGAAAGAGCTTTGGAAGTACAGGAATTGTCCCACATCTTTTAGTCTGCAACTCCAAGACACTACACGTAACCTTCAAATATACTAAATCTTAAAATACTTCAAAAATCTTATTTTGGATTGATCTGTGAATTTAGTATCTCATGCTTGAAATGTTCTTTCCATGAGTTATCCATTATAGGTTACAAAAAAATGTACATTTTAGTTCTGCAATCCTATTACATGATCTGTTACAAATTTCCTGAAGATCATGGGTAGAGGAAAAGTAAGTTCTCTCATTCTTTTTTCTTTATTTTCAATGATATTGTGATGAGGTCACCTTGAATGTATAACCCTGCTACCCAAATTATACACTGAAAGTAAAGTATACTTATAAAGAAATTCCTTTGATGGGAATAATTAGAATGTCCTTAAGTCCTTGTTCCGTTAGCATGGATGTGTATTTATTGCGTATTTGTTAATTCTATGCTCAACGTTGTTACTTATTTAGGAGCATGATGCAGCTGTTATCATCAAAGCAACAGCAGCAGCATTTGCTGCTGGAGAAGAATTATGACATTTACAACATTTACAACATTTTTGAATGGTTAAACATGTTTCCTAAATTCAAGAGGTTTTTTTTTTCAAAGATTAAATGGAACCCAATAGTGGAATCACACACAAACAACTAGATTCTTGCTCTAAAACCCTTTAGGGCTTATGTCCAATAAATGATCATTACATGAAGTAAACGATTGATAAATATGAAAATTGATAATAGGACATCATACAGAGCTCCAGAGCACCAACTGCTCATTATCAGAATTAACATGTGGTGTTAGCACCTCACAGCTCCAGCATTCAATCCTGAGTTCTAGTCACTGTTCTCCCCATATCCATGTGGGTTTCTTATGACTTCTCCAGTTTCCTCCATCTCCCAAAAATATGCCGCACAGTGGATTAGCTATGCTAAATAATAGCTAAAACATAGCTATTCCCATTGGTGTAAATGTTTGTTACGCCCTGCAGTGGACTGGCCCTTAAGGCTTGTACTTGCCTTTAGCATAGAAAAGCCCTGGATCCAACACAACCCTTACCAGGATCAAGAGGCTACTAAAGATAAGATAAATCTTCCAGTAAAGCAGCTCAGCCACTGCAAAGAGTTGGCTACCAAAGATACGCACTAACTCTTCCTCTTGATATAGGGTGCCATTACTTTTGTCCTAAGTGAATAGCTGGTCTTATTTGTCTTTTATAGATTTGTTTTGAAGTATAATATAAAATGTAAGTATAATATAAATATAATCTTAATATAAAATGACAGTTTTACAAAATTTTACAAAATACTAATTGTGTAAATTAAACTTGACAACATAAATCTTATATAAAAATAATTGCAGTAACTCATCACTAATTATATGATTTAAAGCGAATCAATCAAGGTTCATGTAAAATGTCACAAACTCAGAATCTCTTAAGACATGAATGGTTTTCCGAACTAACTGGATTTTCATGGATACCACATTTCGTACGAATAATGAATACAAATAAATTCATTCGTATCCAGCTTGCAAAATTCCATACAATGAATGGAAAGCTCACTATGTGTGATTTAAATGAATATTTAAAGATTACTGAAAAGAAATATGATGTGGAATAACACTATCATTACTAACATGTTAACACTGACATAAATGTTTCATTATGAAAACAGAATTCAAATTATGAGCATCAAATCAGCCCTCTTCTCACAATGATCTAGCTAAAGCTCGCTCTTGTCCCATAATCTTGTTACACCAAACAATTTATTACGTTTTCTAGCTTACTCTGTCTTTAATCAGAAGTAGTACATCTCATCAGCCTCCAAGCAATGTTACAGAGAGGTGATATTACACAGCATGCAATGGATCTCAGCCTTTTGATGGCTATGGCTTTAGGCGATGATTCTGGAGATATACATCTGTGATTGCCTCTCATCTTTGTGAAGTGTTGCACTGTGGCGATTGTGTGGGTTCTAGGCAGAGTGTAAGCCTGTAGGTGGAGGAGTATCTGTATCATCGCCCTGTCCTGACCAGGGCTTTTAACCTCCAACTGCTACAGAAGCCCTGAAAAGATTAACCCTCTACTGCTTTGTGCGAGTGTTTAAAAAAAAAAAAAATCTTATATAGCAGTACAGTTAGTAAAGATTGTATCTATGATCATGCATAAGGTCTGATTTATTTTCTTCTTCAGTGCCTAGTTTCCTTTTCTATATCTCCTACCGTAGATATTCATACTAACGGAGATAATATGTCCCCCATAGACTTGCCTTGTTTTTCGTTGATTTCCCAAGGACCTCTCTTTAATATATGACATATTGGAATCTATTTTTGTTGTATTTTTCCAATTCTCTATAATGTAATTTCTTCCAATTTTCTATAACCTAATACATTTTATGTTTGACATATCAAGTAAAAACCCAAAAGGAGTCCAAAATGTAATACTTGTAAGGTAAGGTAAATTGATTCTGCCAGCAACAGTGCCATCTTTTCTTAAGTCTCCTTTTTGCTAAATGTATTTTTTGTCAAATAAATGACAAAAACCTAGCTATGAATGTTTGCAGAGAAAATGGTCTAGCTAGTTAGCTGGTTAAGAAGCTACTATTAGTTATGCTAGCTAATGATTCTTTGTCAAATAAGTAGTCCAGTGTAAAAAGCCAACTTAGTTTTGCAGAGAAAACTGGCTACCAAATTGGCTAATTAGCATTAATTAAGTATTAATTCATTGTCAAATATATAGTCCAGTCTAACAAGCTAACTTAACTAGTGAATTATGCTGAGAAAACAAAGTAGTTAGTATTAGCTTAGTTAGCTAATAATTCTTTGTCAAGTAAGTAGTCCAGTGTTTTCTCTGAAATAGTCCAGTGTTTTCTCATTCGCTACCTGTCTATTTAGACAGTGAAGTAATTAGTGTTAGTTAAATTAGCTGATTCTTCTTCTTCATAAAATAGCTAACCCAGTCTAACAAGCTAGGAAATGTTTGCATATTATCTAGGATTAGCTAAAGCAGCTTGTTACCTTAGCTAATGGTTCTCTGAGTAGCACTAAATAATGCATACAGATGCTAAGATCAGGTATTGAATCACTGAAATAAAACTTCTACACAAACACTTACACATGAAGTGTCTTGCCACGACACCTAACATTGATATGGTTACAGGAAACATGGTGCACTACAGCATAGTTTGGGAATAGCTCTACATTTTGTCTTTAGAAAGCCATTAATTGTACAACCCTCAGAAGGAGAACCAATATGGAGGCTAAGTGACCGAATGTCACTGTGTAAGTAATGAAGTCACTATCTATCTATCTAACAGAGATATAGATAAATAATATATACAATACCAGACTCAGAGAGAAAGAGTTAGGGTCCATGTGCAAAGGCACTTTAATATAAACTGCAAACATACAAAACAAAATCACTATCTAGAACAAAGTCAGTAAGGTGAAATCACAGTGTACACAAACCAGAGGATAATCCAAATCACAAACCAAGAAAGTGGGCAACGAGTCAAACAGATTAACAAATCTCAGAATTTACACAACTGTAATGGTTGGCAAGACTTCGCAATGAACAAATGTTCTTTGTATGTTTATATACTAGAGAAGTCAAATGCTAGTGGTTGTGTTCGAATTTCAGAGGATGCGACCTCTGCTGGTGTGGAGGCATAATGTCCTGTGAAGGTGGTACAACAAATATGTCTGAGAAACAGATTTCTGGCTGTGGTCCTGGAGTACTCCCTGTGGAATACCTTATCTTTCTGTTTTCAACCAACCTGTCATGAATTCTTGAATGTTAACGTTAAATGTTAATTGAATATTAGAAATTTCCAAATGAACAGCACTTGACTGCATGCATGTGTGTGTTATAAGGCAGGAATGTTTCAGAATGCTAAAAACCCAAGGCTTTTTCATAGGTTTAAAAATTACTACAGCTCAACTGCAACCACATAAGAGTAAATGATTCAGAATCGAAGTTTAGTAAATGTTTAAAGTAGTGATCCTGCAAATGATCAGAACTCACTTAAAAAAGACACTAGGCACAAATGCACTGCATGGACTAAGGCGTTGATCTTTCACTGTTGTTAGCATGGGAGGACTTTATAATCAGGGTAATAAACTGAGTCAGATAAAAGGAGGGTTTAGTGCTTTTGTGCAAAGGTGCCATTATTAATACAAAGACACCAGGAAATGAGCATTTGGGAAGAGACAACGGCAGCACCTGCACCTCTGTGTGTATTGTTTCAGTGAGCTCATCTGTTGGCGAGCCTCTACCTGGATTTCCACCAACACTGTCATCAGAAGGAAGCATGCCAAAAAAACAGTCATTTCTGAAGGTGATTTTGCTTCCAGAGAGGAAAAAAAATAGTGAAACCATTGGTATGAATGTTAAAGACTTAAAACAGCTGAGGATGACATTCTATACAAAGCATCGTGAAGCAGTTCCGGCTGTAATTCAAATCACAGGTTGATATTAACGCATCTGTTCTAATACGTTATTGTTTCTATAGTTACAGCTAATTCACGTGGACTTGTGAATCTAATCTTAACCTAGTAATAAACACATTTTTTAAAACATTGCACATTTTCTTTGTTAAATAACAATGATTTATGTGGTGAAGATTTCTGTAAGTAGAATTTTATTTAACGTTTTTATGAACAATTTACAGAAGGAGTCTCCAGTGTCAGCGCTTTATAATAGTCAGGAAAGTTTTCCGACATGGGAAAATATTCAGGATGGAGAAATTTGCATTTTTCTTTGCATTAGCAAGAATTAACTTTGTGGTGGTAATATCACACCACCCCATCACTGATTATTTTATATATTTTATATTTTTATAACACCCTTAAGTGTTTCGTTCCTTCTTATCCAACGTTAGCTTGTTCATTTATTGTCTAGCATCAATTTTAAAAATCATGAATTATGTTAGATAACCAATTTTGTTACCAATTTTCTAGGCAAACTTTAGCTAGGTATTTTAGCTTGCTAGATTAGGCTATGTATTTAAAGAGTTTAGTTAAACATGTAAAAACAAAGATGTCGTGTATTATGGATTCAGATGTAATGTTGCTCTGATATTTATATTTAATATTCAGAAATTTTAAAAACGTTCACATGTTCAAAAAAACAATGTTTCTGTAATGTATAATGCAGGAAAAATTAATAAATAACCTAAAAATTCAGTGCAAGGCTTCAATATTCCACCCCCTGTCGCCTTGCAAGGACTCAAATCTGTATATCTATGGGTGAGACATGAAATCATCAGGAGAAGCAGCTGCCTCGTTGTAGGATGTGGGTTAATTAAATCTGCATACTGGTATTTTGATTGAATAATTAGGCCTAATGAACACCTGCTAGAGTGACCTCGTCCATGCTGACAGTGTCACCTCTGTAAAACATGCACGCACACTGAAACACATATCACATGCGTGCAAACAGAATGGCTGAGAAAAATACTGTAGATGGAAATATGACAGAGAAATAATAGTAATTTAAAAAAAAAAAAACACCAACGTGTTTGAGTTGGAATTTTTACTGAATGGATTGAGCCAGAGGAAGTTAAACGTACCTGAACAGAGGGAGCTACACTTATTAAGGGCTGTACAGCTTCAATTCGCAGGAAACTGTACTGCATAAACAGATCAGACCACCAACCTGGCATCAGGGTTTGCTTTTAAATGAGACAGCTTTTAGAAGGCATGCCAAATACCTCACGTTAGCAAGAAATTGCTTGAAGAATATTATTCCCATTATACACACTCATAACAGGAACAATAACAGTGTTGACAGCAGATCTGTAACCTTTCAGCCGTGTCTCAAATTGTACTTTGAGCTAATGATTAAAGGTGGAATCAAAATACTGGATGTGGGTGATTTCATGACTGTGGTCTCATTTAGCACTTGTAACTCTTAAACTCTTAATTAAAACTTTATTTTACGATTTTTCACCATAGAATGTAAGATAAAACAAATTAACCATTCGAAAAAAAAATGTTACCCCAACTCAGGCCACAAAATCCCATTTTTACAAGTTTTTTTTGCTGCGTTAATATAGAATTAGCAAATAGACGAAATGTGGTCAACAAGCATCCATGCTAATGTCACAAGGACATTAAGGAAATTCTAATAATTTACCTAAAACTTCTTTTTTTGTTTGTTTAAATCAACAAATTACTTTTAATCTATAATTTGGGGTAACAGGGTTGTACTTTCAAAGTGGCCACATTAGTAAATATCACAATACCATTGAAAATCAAGGCAAAAGAATGAGAGAGCTTAATTTTCTTCTTCCCATGATCTTCAGGAAATTTGGATGATGCAACTTGTTGAACATTGTTGACTTGTGGAATATTCCAAATTTTTATAGGGGTGAATGTGTTCAGGTAACAGCGTTGAGTGAATCGGGATTTTTCGTAATGTGTAACAGATGAGTCATGGAAAAGAATGTTTCACACATGAGACTGAACACTAATGCAAACAAGGATTTAATTTTTGAAGCATTTTAATGATTGTACCTGAAGGTAAAGTGTAAATATTGCGTGCTGGGAGAATCAAAAGTGCTGCAGATTTTGTAGGTTTTATTAATGTGTTAATAAATTATTTATCAGAAACATGAATATAGGTTGTTGTGAAGACTCTGTGTTTAAATCTTTCACAATTACTTTTTTTTTACATGCAGTACATATTTGTAAACTTGATATCTCTGGTACCCCAATCATGGAAGTACCCAAAATTAGTGCCAAGTTGCATTAAATGCAACATGATGTTAGGTAGAAAACATAAAAGTATCACTAGTAGCAATATCGAGCACCAAAAGTGAATCCACAAAAAGAGTGTATCGTATCATGTTTCCTCTAGGATTAATAGTACGTGGAAGTGAGAACACATTCTTATAAAAAGAAAATGGATTAGTTCTGCTGGATTAGATCTGGAACTGAATTCTGTAGGAAATTAGATCTTCAGGAATAAGGTTTTGTGATCACTGATCTACAGTTATTCTGACATGTCTGAAGTTTTGGCACTAATTTGGAAATGGAAACTGCAGAAGTTAAAAGCGAAATAATCCCTATGTGAGCTAAACTCACAAGGCCCTGTCCATGTGGATGTTTTTCAATTCAATTCAATTTTATTTGTAAAGCGCTTTTAACAATGGACATTGTCACATAGCAACTTTACAGAAATAAAAATATACTGTAAATATGTGAATTTATCCCTAATGAGCAAGCCAGAGGTGACGGTGGCAAGGAAAAACTCCCTGAGACAATATGAGGAAGAAACCTTGAGAGGAACCAGGCTCAAAAGGGAACTCGTCCTCATCTGGGTGCAACGGATAGTGCAATTATAAATAAATCCCTTCTATTATTGTGTACTATATGGACAAATAGTGCAATTGAGCAACCAGTAAATTCATCACAGTTTTCACAAGAAGTCCAGTTGGTTAAAATCTATCCACTGTCCACTGATGGAGTCCTGAGTACGGAGGTGCTCATGGTAACTGCAGCCCCAAAGCCACTACAGCAATCACAGTCCCAAGCCATTACAGTACAGCTCCCTATATGTGATCCCCAAGCCATCTCCACAGCCCCCAGGTGGAACCATCCCCAGCAATCCAAACGGTTCTTCAGGCCGTCCATATGGGGCCCCAGCAGCAGCGAGCGAACTCAACCGATGAGAACTCCAACCAGAAGTAGGGCATCAGGATGAGTCAGGCAGGTCCGGGGAGCAGAAGGGGTCAGGGTCACTGGCACCTCATCTGTTTTTGAAACTTTTATTTTTTTTTATTCTGTCCAGGAAAAAAAAAAAAAAAAGCTGTTTCGGGCCACTAAAAATGCAGCTTTTCGAAAATACACTCAAAGTTTGAGATTTTTTTTTTTTACTCTATTTCCATTGTTTTTGTTTGGTTGAGAAAAATGTATGTTTTCAAAAGTGCTGATGTCACATCGTCAACCTACACACTCCCATTGTGGTGTTGCGTCTATTAGCCTATGATTGTGCTCTGTCTTTCATGGATACTGACCTGGCTATTAGTTGGTGGACTGTAATTTCTTATTTGTTTGCATTTTAATTTAGCTTTGCTTTATTATTACACCCTCATGAGGAGGAGCCAGAATATGATAAGAACTGCACTGCTCCTGAATCCACCACTCCAGCAGTAGAAACCATACGGCCAACTGATGAATGAATGAATGAATGAATGAATGGATATACTTTTTTGGCCATGTTGGTGTTTTCCACATACCACTCAATACGCAGCTCTTAATGTTGTTCTTAAGGCGTTTGACGTAACAGTTTATGACACACTATCAGTGGGCTGGCATGCTCATGTGAGCGTTTCTAATTGTTTGTGCATTTTGTGTTGATGGGGAAATTTTCATAAGCACAGTTCTTGCGGAATTTTCTAAAACATCTGGAGTTTTCAAAAGTATGTATGGACAGGGCCTACATCACATTCACTTTCACATCAGTCGCTCAACAGTCTCTATTTCACTACTATTTTCAGTTCAATTTAATTTTTATAGTGCCTCTGCCACAACACAGCTTTACCAAATGTTTTTTTCTATGATTTTTTCTCATTAAGACATGGATCCCTGTGAGAATTTTAAGTAAATGTTACTTAGAGTAAGTCATGATCATCACAAATTGTGTTTAGTAAAGACACGAAAAGTATATTTGTTTGTTTATTCATTTTAAATGAAATTTTCTTTCATTGTCTATTACTTGGAGTTAATGGAGATAATGGAGGGTTCGAGGGGTTCACAAATAGTTTCATGCAGAAATACTGAACCAAAATCCATTAGTGATCACTGGTCGTCTTTAGAGTCAAACATGTGACAAGGCCCATGAAACCATAGCTAATTCTGCTCACTTTTTTTCAGGTGCTTCACGCTCCTTGATAACATTTTATAGTCATTAAATACCAAACACTTTTGCAATGAATCAGCAGTCAATGTTCTGCCTGGCTCCTGAAGCCAAGAGTGCCAAGTTAATCAACGCCACGGCAGGATATCGTTTATTGAGCGGCTCTCTGGTGAAACGGGTGATGAATGTCACTGGGCACGTGCAAATGCCAGGCTATGAATTTAACATTACAGAAATAGCATCACACTCTCATTTCTTTGCACGAAGAGCAGTGTGGATTGATACAAGAACTAAAATACCAGTAATAGACTGTGTAAAGGATGGAAGACAAAGCGCATGCTATGATGCACAGTGTGGGAGAGAAAGACAGATGGGAAATGAGGGAGACGTGGGAGAGAGAGACAGCTGTCTTGTTAGTAACAGCAATTCCACAAGCAGAAGAATTCATCATCAGTAAGTAACACTTCAGAACATGCTATTATAGGAAAATAATCAACAATGAGGTGGTGTGATGCTGTTACTGTTACCAATATGCAGTTGATTACTTTCCTATAATAGCATGTCCTAAAGTGTTTTATTCCTCTTATAGTACAGCAATTTGTAGACGATTACAATTTTCTAATTATTAGTGTTAATTAATGATGGTCATTGTGGACCATCCATGAGACAGGTTAGGTCCTATTATAAACGGCTTCTCTTTTTTATCTTCAAGTTAATTAGACAAAAAAAAAATTTTGCTATGTTACAAAGAAACTGGAAACTGGAAGACTTTCCTATGGTGGAAAACGTACTGACTGTTAAATAGCACTGACACTGGAGACTCCTTCCATATAATGCTGAATAAACATCTCCTTACAGAAAACTATGTTTTTCTTTAGCTGTTATTATAGAAACAATGTATTACAAAGATGGCATTAATATAAACCTGTGATTTGAATCAAAGCCGAAACTACCATCATAGCTGCTGTTATAGAATGTTAATCAATACCTTATGACCAATCAGATTGGAGAATTCATTGTAATTCTCATTGGAGCCTATTGTGATTAATAAAAGAAATAACTTAAAATACATAAAGAAAGAGAAATCAAGAGTTTATATGTATCTGGACATTTCTTGTCCAAGGGAACTTTGGCTTCATTTAAATTGACTGATGAGTTAATTTGTTGATTTGATGTCTTTAAATCCTAAAGGAACTGTGGAGGCTACCAACATTCATCCTGCCTACCATTCAAATCATAACTGAGGTTGTGCTTATGTGTGTTCTTTCTATCCTTTCTATGTCTCTCTATGTATGTGTCCTCTCATACCATCACCCATGGACAAATGGAAGGCATGTTTTAAAAGTGGGACACTCCTAATTACAGAGTTCCCATCAGTCCCTGGAGCCGTCACCACTCGGCTGGGCCTCAGCACTGACTAATGAATTTAGCAATTAGTGGACAGAGAGAGAGAGAGAGAGAGAGAGAGAGAGAGATGTGAGAAAGGGAGAGTTTGCTAGCTGGTTCTTTTAACAGGTTCAGGATTAATGATCACATGCTGGCACAGAGGACACTGCAGTCAATCCTCAGGCCCATGTACTAAAAGAGAGTGTAGGGCTAGAGAAACATGGTCAGGCCAATGTGTGTGTGTGTGTGTGTGTGTGTGTGTGTCTGAATGTGGTTTAATGCATTTCTAAGAATCCATTAAGTGGGACATAAACTTTGTAAGTATGTCTCCATGTTGGTTTCCATAGAAAAACCTATACAAGAACATCTAATAGTAATAATAATGGCAATTAATATTTAATGCATGACATGAGATTCAGTCATTTCCTGACTTCCCCAGAACCAGACATGAAACACCACCAGCTCATAGTGACACGTTACTGACTTATACTGCTGTTGAATTCTCAAATCTGATTGGTCAGAAGATGGTTTTTTTTTTTGACAGTATATCTGGCTCTATGCAAATCACAGGTCTAGATTTATGTGCTCATTCTAATACTTTATTGTTTCTATAGTAACGGCTAATTCATAGGGACTTGTAATAATAAATAGATTCAAAATGTACCATCATTGACATTATAAAGTTTTCTGTAAGGACACATTTATTGAACATTTATGGAAGGAGTCTGAAGTGTCAGCACAGTTTTCCACCAAGGGAAAGCCGGAGGATGTTGTGCTTTGCGTTTTCTCTCTGAATTTGTTTTAACTTCAAAAGAAAGTGCGTGAGAGACTATTTATAGCTGTTATAATATACTGTAAGTGATAACAGGAACTACCTTGTTTCGTGGACAAGTATTCTTTAAAAAAAAAAAACTGTTAGCATTGGCAAACTGTTCCATGTTGGGCTGCATCACACCACCCCATGACTGATTATCTTCCTATAACAGCATGTCCCAAAGTGCTTGAATCCATGTAATCAAGCACAAATTACAGCTATTTGAGTAAATTAATCTCTGTATGGATTTACTGGCATGTGGCGGCCATATTGTTTACAAATCACAAAATGTGTTTGATAATGTTTGACACTATTGCATACTATGACAGCTATTTTTTTTTTTTTTGAAGACAAAAATCCTAGGACTTGTTCAGCAAAATTAGGTTTCACATATTATGAAAATGATCTTACATTTCAGTGGGCGGGGCTAAATGGTGCCAAAGGCATAGGCTTGAGTTAACAAGTAAGAAGATTTTTTTATGTGTATTTTTTGTTATAAACAATAATGCATACTAAACTGTGATTACGAATGTTCTGTTTAAATATCCCATGCTATATTATGGCATTTTTTTTTCTCTTGATACATGTGCCGCTTGTAAAGTTCTCAGTTTTGCTAACAGCATACTCACTACTACAGACTGGACAACACCACTGCAAGCAACTCTATCCGTTCTTACTGAACTATGCACTCTGAAATGTAGAGTCAAACACCTGAGGGAGGAAACAGTAACATATAATTGAAAGTAATTCACCAGCTTAATCCACCATCTGCTCTCTCTCTCTCCCTCTCTCTCTCATTCCTCCTCATGCATTCATTAACCTCTGCCTACGGGAAAAAGAGAGATAAAAAACAGAACGAAGCGGATTCTACTATTATAACAAAGAGAAAAAAGACTGATTTATTTTCTCGGGATAAATAGCAGCAATAAATACTAGAAAATTCTTCTTTACCCTCTGACACATCCTCACACAAACCCACACACAGAGTGACTACACAACCATACTAATATTCAAATAACTCATATTTCATGCTTAAAGCATATAAAGTATCAGATAATGATAGAAGCAAGCAAGAGAAAGAAAGAATGAAGCACATGCACACACAGATGAACATATGAATGGTGTGTGTTTCTAAATTAAGCCCTGACAGAAGTTTCCTCCTTCCTACTGTAGTTACACAGCAACCATACACACACACACACACACACACACACACACATACATATACAGAACCCTCCCATTGCATAACGTGAAGGTTTATGTAAGTGTGTCACACACCCACACAGGCCTCAGTTAGTGGATTTAACAGGCGAAGAGAAAGAAAGAAAGAGAGAGAGAAAGAAAGAAGGCAACTGGATGTAACTGTGACTGTCACAGATAGACAGATCATCCAAATTCCTGCCATGTGCTCTTTAACACACTGCATCAAAACAAAAACTGACACCATAGCACCAAAGAAACAATATGACAAAACACACAGAGACACAGTAATATAGCCAAGTAGAACAAAGCACACAACGTTCAACTGAAACACTGGATTTAGCTTTAGAGATGACAGATTCGATTTTACTCCATTTTATTTCTTTACAAGCGAGCCAGAATCCAGTCCAAGCTTACAGCTGAGAACATAAAGGGAAACTCCGTCATGAAACACGTTTATATAAATGTTTACATTTTGTGATTCTGATGCTAATTCATTGGTTGCTGCTGTATTTCCGTTATTCCGTTATATAGTGAGAAGAAAAAGGTCGTCACATTGCTAGCACAGTTACAATGGGAGAAAATGTTTCAACAATATCAGACATGAGTACTAGCAATCACTGCTAGCTCCTAAAAGCAAATCGAGCAAGGTCTTCTTTACAGAGTCATCATTTTCCACCAATGTTCAATATCATATTAATGAGAAATCCAATGTAGAATTTTCTAAGGCGTTGGTGTAAATGTTGAACTCAGTAGTTCCAGAATACGATGCAGCTATACGACGCTAAGTTATGTCAAAGACTCGGCTCAGCTAGTTAGCAAGCTACGGGATGACGAGCGCGATGATGCTGACTGCAGTATTAGCATAAAAGTTGAAGCTTTGGAAGCTGATCTGTTTGAGTAGAGTTTACAGATCAAGGGGTGTCAAAGCTGGATAGATGAAAGTACTAAAGCGCCGCCGCATCACTCTCTTTAGGTAGAGATAAAGCAAGGGTGAAATCCCACTAGCACCACTATCAGCATTGTGGGTAAAGTAGGAAATCATAGGTGAAAATTGACCAACATGTTGATGAAAGATTTAAAAAATGAATAACATGCAAATCATGCAGGGTGGATTTTTCATTAAACAGTTAGTTGCGCAAGTGTCTATATCATTAGTTCAGATCCTGACAAAACGCAAGTCCCAGAAGAAGCAAACTAGAGGGGGAGGATGGCTTTCCGTTCCCTCCTGTCCATCAGTGAAGTGTTAGCCAATTGCAATCTGCGTAAGCAACAGTTAGAAAAGATGCAGTGATCTTCAGGTGTCTCAGAGAAGCACGTTAACCTTTATCCTCCCAGATGGGAGAGTGAGCTATCAGTATGGAATAGGCTACAAATAAATAAGGAGAGAAAATTCGGCTTAAAAAAAAGGAACATCGCTTCCTGTCCAGTTGGCAAAAATCTGACTTCCATAGATCTAACAGCACAGAATTTTCTTAAGAAGGATGGCACAGTTTGTTGAGTGGGCATCTAGCTGCATACACTCATTATTTACATAATATCATAATCTCAATCATAATATGCACTCATTATTTAAAAATTTAATAAATAAATAAAAAATAGCAAGCATGTTTTAAAGCAAGTTTCATTTCATTCTTATTGCTTGTACTTGCAACCATTTCTTTTTGCATTTTGATGCTTAATAGTTTGCTTAAAGAGTTTTTAATTAACCAAAGGAAGGAGGAACTTAGTAATGATCCAGTTTTAAATGGCTCCAGCGTGTGGAAAAGACATTTAAAGAGTCTATTTCCGATCTGGTGTTATGAGTAGCCTGCGCTGTGGGTCTGATAGAGTAGTATTTGATGGCTTTGCGTGGGAGCACTTCGTTCAACCCACACGCACACACACGCACACACACACACACACACACACACACACACACACAGATTAACTCACATCCTAGTAGACCGCCTGGCTCATTCAGTAACTCTTGCATGTGATAAATGTCATGCATGTTATTCATCATGTTTATTCACAATGACGTTGCCTACCTGCTTTATCACAGCTAGTCTGTGGATCTTAGGAAGCTTGTGCCCCTGTATAACATTTCCTCACAGTTGTCAGAACTATTAAACAACCAGCAACCAGATGCGCCAGTTGAACATAAGATCGATAACTCAGAGCGTAAAGTCAGTTTAAACCGTGCTTTGTTTGAAAGCAGCTAGATTAAAAGCTTTAAATTTTTAAAAGGGAAGCAGTTTCTCAAAGACTCAATCTGTCTTTCTCGGTGTAACATTCACTTCAAGCAAGGTCTGTCTTTTTTTTAATTATAAACCAAACAGACTGTGTGTTACAATAAGTAAAGTTAATTATTTTCCTATAAATGCACATCCATTAGTGTTTAACATCATGATTTTCTGACTGTTTATAATTGCACTTAATGGAGTGGAACGTCCATGAGACAAGTTAGTTCCTATTATCACATACATTATATCAGCTCTTCTCTCCCTGACTGTTTTTTTTTCACTCTTGAACTTAAAAAAAAATACAGCTTGTCGTGTTGAACGTGTTGATACACCCCGCTGTGGTGAACAACTTACTTTTAAAAAGTGCTGACACTGGAGACTCCTTCCATCAATGTATATGAATGATTATACATTTTTCTTTGTTATATCCAAATATCCACTCATTTTTAAAATCTGTTTATTATTAGTGTTATATCTGTCATGCAGGTCCCTGTGAATGAGCTGTTACTATGGAAACCTTGCAGCTGGAGTTACTGTCAGAGTTGCTGTTGACCAATCAAATTCGAGAATTCAACAATGCTCTACTATAAACTCAAAAGATAATTATTTTCAAGCTGGACACGCTGGACATTCGAGCTACAAAGTCATCTCCATAAAAGCATGTGTTTTATTAGCTAAGTGTTTTACAAGCTAACATTAGTGATCATGATCGTGTACGATGTATTTACTTTCTCAAAACAGCTAAATGTATGATCAGTTATAGATTTAACTAATTTATCTATGTTGTTTGATCTAAAGTAGATACTAGTGAAGTGAGAGTTTATTTACTGTTCACAATGTGAGCGGCCATATTGACATGACATCATATGTTGGAGTCAGGATTGAGGACACCTTCCCGACTTTCTGAGTAGGAATTCCAAGTCGAAGGGACATTTTCTTTGTTTTTTTTTTCTATTCTGAGGTTGGAAATTCCAATCCACAAACTTTAGTCGAACACAGAATTGAAGTTGAGTTGTTAAAGTATGCTACTGGCAGTTAAAGTTAATTTTGGTCAAAACCCATTTTTCTTTATTTCATTTTCCCAGAATGCCACACATTTTATATCCTATAAAATATAACATAACAGCCTACACTTTATTTATTACTAAACTAGATAAAGCTAGATAAACTGGCATTCAGGTTCTGTTGCTAAAAGTTTCCGTTTTTTTTCTAATATCTTTCCATTATAGGTTCATGGTACAATGATAGAGCCTTCTAGTGAGATTAGAAACTGAGCTCATGGTAATTTTATTCAAAACTACTAAGAAAATGTGTATTCAATTAAATGTTTGTTAAAGAATGTGAACAAATCTGAGTCACTTTATATGACAGGAATCAATTAACTGTTTAAAAACCAGAGTACTGTGAGTACAGTATGTGTTAAAAATAGTCAAAAATTGAGAGGTGAAGCAGAAAAGTATTACTGTATTCCTCCCTCATGTGTGATATCATCCACTCTTTCTGAGCTCGTCCATAAATATATGCCTGTTCTCATGTGTGATATGCCTTCTGATATGGAGGTCAGGGAAAGGAGGAGGGCAGAGGGAAGATGGTGGATTGTGGATAGTGGGATGATTGAATAGGAGGGCATAATCACAAAGATCAACAACCCGGAGAGCTCTGTGTGTGTGTGTGTGTGTGTGTATGTGTGTGTGTGTGCGTGTGTGTGGGCGAGGCAATGAATCACAGTTTCTGCTTGAAATAAAGCAGGCGCATCAATCAGTCAGAAGATGCTGTCCTCACCTGCTACTGTTAGACACGCACAGACACACACACACACACACACACACACACAGATAAACTTAGGCTTGTGTACTGTATATAGCATACTGTGCTAGTGCACTAGTGTATATTGAGCACGACATACTATTCCTTATATAGTAGTAGTAGTAGTATGTATTATAGTAGGGCATTACATGGGATTAGGTCATGTGACTTCTCAGTCTATTTTTTTTAAACAGATATCGTCTTTTTCAAAATGATTAAAGCCAAAAATGATGCGACACTGGTGGAGAACAGCTTTAAGGCATCCATTTACAAAATGAAAGAGCTTTTAAAACTTCAGCAGGACTGATGAATAGTATTGAATGAATAGTGAAAAGTGAGGAATAAAACACGACGTGGTGTTCTGTTGTGTTAAAATAATCAGTGATGTGATGTGATGCTGCCCAATGCAAATCAGAGTTCCTCGTAACACCCTGATGTTGATTATGTTCCTAAAACAGCACTTTTATTCCTCTTATACCACAGCAATGACTGCCAAAATGAAAAACACTTTTTTGGTTTATTAAAGAATAGCATGTGCTTTTATCCTTTTATAGTTACTGTTGTGGAACGTCTGGGAAAAGTCAGTGGTTAAGTGACTAAAAACAAAAAATTTGCAGTCTTCCGTCCTGTTGTCTTTCAGAAAACTTAGAAAATTTACAGCTTTACCTCTGACCTTTACAAAAACCTGACATTGGAGACTCCTTACAAAAATGCGGGTGTTTTTTTTTTTATCTTTTTAGTAGTAGTCCCTGGATAACTATAGAAAACATGCAAATTTCCTGTTTTATCTATGTATTGTTATGTTTAAAATTACGGACCGTCTAAAACAAGTTAGTTCATGTCATCACTTACGTTATAGCAGCTATAAACAGTTGTTCCCTCGCAGCCTCTATGTTTTTCTCTCTCTTGAAGTTAATAAGCCAAAAAATGCAGCTTGTCATGTTAATGCAAATCCCTCTGTCCCTCTTTCCTGCACCGAAAAACTGCTGATACTGGAGACTCCTTCCAAAATTGCTGAATAAACATCAACAGTCACATATTTTTAAATAACTTATATAGCCACAGCAAGTAACTAACCGTTAGACAGACCTGTAGATAAGAGTTTTCTGCTAGCGTTAGCTTGTTCAAATAGGAAATACTTAAAGTTAAAGTATATTTCATGGTCACCTGCGTTGAGCAAATACAGCAGTATAACCATGGTCTTTACAAGAGCTTCTCTGGATGCTTAACAGTTTTAGCTTGGGATTTAAACATCCTCTGTTGTAGGGTTCAGAGAACATTCAGTGTGCAGACCAGAGAGACAAATCGAACAAACCTTAAAGGTGCTAGATCCAGTTTTATTTGTGTGTAAAGAGTGTATAATTGCTGCTCCTATTGTCATGTTCTGCAGTTTTACAGGTTTTGATTAAAAAATTAAATGACTATGTTACATTGATAGATACTGTACATTAAGATAACCGAGTAGTTGTTAAATTTTCAGTATTACATCACATGGTTATCTTTGGTTTTGAAAGTACTCATGTGTATATATTGCCCATAGACTGGGGTTTAGTGTGAATCTGTTCTAATTTTCTTTATACCACAATCTCAGTCCATGTTTTGTTTTTTTCAATTTCCGTCTCTCAACAAGCTGTTTTTTCCCTTTGCCCTTTACTTTGCTCCTTGTCCTCTCACTTGATTCCCTCAATCTATTTCTTTTTAACAATAGTCTTATTTTCTTTAACCACCACATCTTTTTTCAATCTCTCTTTCTCTTGTTAGCTTCCCCTTCACACCGATCTTTATTCATTCATCATTCCATCCTTTAAAGCCTCTCCATCCAGATAGAGAGAAATGTGCTTTGGGCACATCTGTGACCACCGCAGGGACTTCTTCAAACCCCCACAAGCGTGGTGAATCATGGAATAATGGCTCCAATAACTCAGCCCATGGCCTGGGGCAAAGAATTTGTCCCACTTTTCCCTGCCTGTAAACACAATAACACAGGAGCAGGACGACTCGAGACGCTGCGCTTGAGTCCAGGGTCCAGCTCACTCACTTTCAGCTCTAGCTCTATAGATGAAATTCAGGAAAAGCATTCTCAAGATTGCTATAAGGTAACATAAGCTAAATTTATAAGACCTTCAGGAGGATAAATCTATCAGGCTGATAAAAAGATAACAGTCTGGCTACCTGGTCTCTTTATTCTATACAGACATGCATTAGGGCCAGAATAGAGCTATTGCTCAGACTTATATGATAATATGATACATCATAGATTGACTTTCTCTCAGTAAATGGAAAGGAAAACCAGGAAGACGGAAATTATTAGACTGATAATGCTATTATTCGTGTTTCACAGGGCTGTAGTCAAGACTGCCATTGTCAAGTCAAAGACCAGGACTAGCCAAGATCAAGTCAAGACTGAGTCTGAAGGGCCTTGAGACCAAGTCAAGATTGTGTCCAAATGAAAATGAGACCCAAATGAAGCTTGAGACCAAAAACCATTAAATTCTTATTGAGACCTTGTTTACTTCAACTAATTGGCTTCATTTGTGCATTGCACCAGTTATTAGGCTGTTTTCTAGAAGAAGGAAGTATTCCAAGTACAAATGCCATAAATCAAACAAGTCCAAAAAAGCAAAATGCATATCAGTGCTAATCCAGACTGGCTCTACCACAAACACTAATCCCTAGGTTTTATTTTGTTTGTTTTTAACCATAACCAACATAATGGTCAGTAATAAAACTTAAAAGAACACGTAATTTGTATTTCATGTGCCTCAATTTTCAATATTATAATAAAGTTGTGTGTAAATGTTCTCATAGGTCAAACCAAACTAAACATTCTTGTTAGATTCACAAACGTTTTGCAGATTTTATAAAATCCCAATCATAATTCCCAATAAATCCCAATCATAAATCCCAATCATCCATAAATTAATGTAATTGAAATAAACTGAAATTCCAAACATCCAGCTGGGCAAATATTGATATAATAAAAAAAACAGCAAGTCAAAAGTATCTCAATTCTACAGGAAAACCTTTGTTTCGTGAGAAAGCCTTTGTTGTGCATTATTAACTTTGTTCAGTCTGTTTTGACTATGACTATGAACACCCGTGCACAGCCGTTTACTGTGCTTCAATTATTGCACATTTTTCTAGATTAAACTCTCGTTGTACCAACATCCCACGTGCCACTCCTATATTTACAGCTTTCAGTAGATTTTATGCCAAGCTCCTTATAAATGAAAAGCTCATACAGACAAATGTGAACACACTCACATCCATACAGGCGCACACTTGCCACTACACATCTTTATTCATCCGCACAGTTCAGTCCATCCAGCTCCAAATTATCACTTCCATTTTCATGCAAAGATGGGCTCGGATTGTGCTCAATGTTTTATTTATTCCATTATGTTTTTTTTCCCCCATGCACATAAACCCAAGTGTGCGTATACAGTGAGTCAGAGCTGGATAATTGCAGTCATCAGTAAGTAAATTATATGACACAGTTCATTCACTGGATGCCTGTCATCTGCGCTGGCGCTCCTAGTGAGACGCTGTTCCTGCACGACCCAGTGTTGACAATACAACAGCTGATGACAAAAAGCCGCCCTGCAAGTGAGTTAACGTGACCTGACAGCAACAGTTCCAGCTCATGGTTCCTGTCAAATGATGTCTCCGTTTCCAGCAGAACACATGGTTGGTTAAAAAAAATAAATAAAATAAAAAGTCAAGGAAATATGCGAAGTTTGGCTCGTTGTTGTTTCATTAAGTGCGTCACGTAGACCTAACAACACACAGATGTGACCCCATAAGACTTAGCAGCATCACTCAAACCTACGCTACACACTTAACCCATGGTCAGCTTTTACCTAGATAAGTATCATTTTGTGTCCAGATGACATTGTGGCATTTTAAATGGATGAATGTCTAATTCTAAATAAAACAAGGGAGTAAATTTGGTCAACTCTTTGCATCCATCCTTGCAGACCACCACCATCCATCCCCTCAGTCCAACTTACTTAGATGCAATTGTTTGCAAGTGCAGACCACACACTCATCTAAATGACATGAAGAGTGGTTGTGTCTAGTATATTGTCAACTACTGCCATTGCATGAAAGCAATCAGCTGATCAGTGTTTGTAGCTGCAGTGTTTGTAGCAGAACATGAAATAAAGTCTCAGCTGAAGTTTGGCATTGAACATGCCCCACTTCATGTGACACAATGGACACATGAATACGTCAACTGTCATTCTGTCAAAGCTTAGATACAGAGCTGTTAAGGCCAGCGAAACAGCAGTCTGTCTATACATCAAGTAGCTGAATTCAGTAGGTATATCAATCAAGATGATGGAGAAAATGAGGAAGTAAACTCCCGACACAAATTGAATTGGTGAACACTCATATCTTCTAGCTTCATCTCAGCATAGAGATGATTAAAGCAGATCATCTCCCAGAGAATCATCCACTGAGGAACAAAGAGATCTAAAGTGAGTAAAAAGTCAGTGGAACTCTGAGAAAATGGCCTGGAGTTCTAGAGGGCTTCTGCTTTGTGCTTGACAACCAGACCCTCAGACTAAAGACTCTTGGGTAGGAGAACATGGGGAGGTGGTGGGTGCAGAAACCTCCTCACTAGAGGAGAATGACAGAGAGATTCTGGAACTGCAAAAAGTGGGGAGAACTTTGAAAACCTCAGAGATAATGGACAGATTCTGCTTTGCACTACATAGCCAGACCCCCCCAATTAAAGACTGTTGGGGAGGAGTCATTGAATAGAAAGGGAGAAAAATGGGGAGGTGTTCAATATGTAAGCTTAATCCCTAGTGGAGAACAAGAGAGGGTTGTGGAACTGTACTGTAAGTTCTGGGCAACTGTAAGTTCTGGGCAACTGCTGCATTGTGTGAAACAGTCAACAGTGGAGGAAGAGAGAGGGATTGTGGAGCTGTAAAAAGTGAGTAGAACTCTGAGAACCTGGCCTGGAATACTAGATGGCTTCTGCTTTGTGCTAGACAACCAGACCTACCACTAAAGACTCTTGTGTATGAGTTGTTGCATAGTGGGACTTCAGACATGGTCTTTTTCCAAACTTCAGTTATCTTAGCTTCTTTAAATTTAAAGAACAAGTAATGTGCAGTCTGGAGCTATCAGTTCATAGAATACAATGATACTAGAAATTCAAGGAGTGCCTATACAATACAGAATGCAAATGGTAAGTCGGCGTCCTAATCAAGTGTTTACACCATGGACGTTTGATGATTGGTACCATTTTTTTTTTCCAGACTCTGATTCAATTAACACTCATCAGCATTCATTATTTAACACTTAAGACTTGTATACTGAGAAACACAACACCACATAAATCATTTTATTTTAATTTGTGATAATTCAGTCCTGAAGGATTAGTGGTGCAGATCATATACACAGAGGACCTGTACAGATCCATGTTCTTGTTTCAACCAATTAGTAACGCACCTGATTCACAATCTCAGTTGTTAATGATGATAACTGGTGCTTGCACAGTTGAGTCAAGTGTGCAATCCTTGAGGAACAAAAGGCTTTTAAGTGGGTGAGACTTGGGATTGCTGCAGTGGAGGAATGTGAGACCCTGAGGCACCCTGCGGAATGCTAAGAACACAGTGCATGAAGCGAGAAAAGGATGTGCAAAGTCGTCTGGGACAGTGAAAGAGGTAGAATGTATGAAGTGGAGAAACAGATGTGCAATGTCCTCTGGGACAGAGATGTACCCATCAAAGAGAGAGATTTACATTACGGCCTTTTAAACCTAAAGATGAGCTTGTGTTTTCATTTTGCAAGTCTTCACTTGTGAATGTTAACGGCAGAAGGAAGATGCACAATGTCTTCAGGGACAGCTGAGTGATGTGCCCTCGGATACATCTCTGACAGCTCATCTCCACCATCATGCCCTATAGGTTCAAGCAGAAAGCCGATCAAACTTTGTCTCAAGTCTTTATGCTTCCATGGTACGTCATTTAAAGGGGAAGAAGATATAAAAACTCTTGAAAGAAAATGCATGATGCATTCTAGGACTTATTTTGCCTACAAAACATAATAATAACAATCATAGAAGGAATAATTTTGGTAGCATTTTCTGGAAGGAGTCTCCAGTATCAGTGCTTTGTAACAATCAGAGATAAAACTACTCTTTTAAGTTTTCAGGCGTCTCGATAACATGACAAGTTGCATTTTTTTTGTCTTTATTAACTTCAACAGAGAGAAAAAGTGAGAGGCTGATGAGAAAATGACTATATGTTCCGCAACACTAAATATAACTAGAAAAGGATAGATGTATAAAAGTATGCTACTTGCTCATTTACTACCTATTGCACATTTTATGTTTTCCCTTTTCATGGTGCAGTAAACAACCTATTAAAATTAGCAAGAAAACTGAAAATAAATTGTCTGCAAAGTTTAAAAATCAACATGGAATACATTTTTAAAAAGTCTGGAATTTTTTCTCAAGAAAGGACAAGAATCATGTATAAAAAGATAACAACTTTTGATGAAACAACATCTAACTGGTCCATATCTTTTGTCAATTTAAATTCACAGATAAAACTGTTTAAAATACATGTTTATTAATTAATTTGTTTATTTTTTTATCATTTCTTAGAATAGTTGAATTTACAGCTGTAACATGCTATATGTATATACTGAAATTAGCTAAAACTGTTTGTAAAACTCACAACTCAAACAAATACAGCTTCTCCTTAAAAAAGTGACATCCCCAAAATGCACACATGCATGCTGTCAAAGCTAGCATGCCTCAATTCTAGTGCAAGACAGACAGCTTTCTATATTGACAGCAAGTAGAGTATGTTCCCTTTGCCATGATTATTTGGATGTTGGTGTTATTTTCTTTCCCTGTTTACAGACCCTGCGGCTCCATAGTGACTGGAGTTTCTCCTTCGAACAGATATTTGACTGACAGATGCCAGAATGTGAAAAGAACTTTGCCAAATATTACAAAAAAAGTGATCTGACCCCATCTTTTATACCTTCAAACTAATACAAATTAACTTCAAACTAATACAAATTCAGTCTTTTATTTGTCATTTGCACAGTTGACACATGGAAAGCTGTACACTGAAATTCTAATGGTAGCTCTTAGAGTCTTATAACTACTGTTTTTTTAAAGCTGTATAATTTTTTTTTATAACTTTGATTCCATTATATTTAGATCCACATTATTAGACCCCACACCGTGCAAGCTTTAATGTCCAAGCTGATGCCTATAGTCTGAGAACGACAATTAATCATAACCCCCTCCAGTAATGGTATCCAAGATCTGCTTTGTGGTGACCCCATGGTATCTGAACCCCCCACTGGCTCCCTGCAGCTCCCCTTGCTTTACCAAAGCCTGCATGAATTACCTGCTGCCTGGACATTAATCCATCTCCATTAAAAACACATCGAGAGGCCATTAGATTCGGCTCTAACAGAGCACACACAGGTAAGGAAATGATCATTAACTAGAGATAGACTGCTCTCATTACAAAACTCAAGTTACGCCCCTTCTATGAGATATAATCAGCTAGGTTTAAAAATGGAAACCACCTGCGGGGACGCCAACAAGCCTCCGAGAGCATTTTTCTTTATCTCAGTAACTTCTCCTATCTGATTACAACTTGTATTATGTGCTTTCTGCTGCTATCTGGATTTGACATGCACCTCCCGTGTAAGTGCAGCCCCATTGATCCAGTCACACCGATAAGAATTCCCTGCCTATCTCGAGCCACCAGACACGTTCAGCTACAGACGCACCATTAACACAGTGCTAGTGGCGTGAACATGCTGCAGACCAACTGTGCAAATGAACTGACCTCCCAAAAAACATATTTCAGCCATAAACACTAGCTTATGGCATACGTCTTTCCTTCTGCAAGCGACAAGTGCCAGGCGAAAGACACTTCTCCTTTGAGAATGATCAAAAGAGGTGCCATTACTTTTAACAGTGCTGGCAAGGGAAGATGCACACTATGCAGCTCTCCAAAAATATCAGCGCACATAACACATAGCACAACACATAAAAGTACTCATAAAAAAGAGAGAGCAAGCTGGGAGAAGGAGAAGACATAGAAGTTTGTATTAGTGAAGTCTTTAAGCTGCAACAAAATCACCAAGCAACACTTTGAGATGTACAAACACACACAACAAAAGAACGCACATTTCAGGGCTCTCCAACTGTTTACTGTTGGCCAGTGCCAGATTCTGTCTCTCCCTCACACTGCCATTTCACTGGCTCATGCTTTCCACACACACAAATCGCATCTTTCCTCCTTCCTTATGTTGAAGTCAACACTAAGCAGCACTAAGTTTGAATAAACGCATTACAAAGAGATGTGGTTAGGTGCGATAGTGTGATATCCAATCAAATCAGTCTCTCTCATTGGGCCATATTCTGAGTCGGCGACTTAATTACGTCAATATTTATTTGGGGGAATTGGCGCATATTCGGGGTTTGCAGTGGCTTGCATAAATATTCACCCCCTTTAGATAACATGGAAGTGAAATGGACTTAATTGGGATTATACATCAAAAAGTCTACACAAAGTAGCTCATAATATTGAAGTGGGAGGGAAAATCTATACAGTTTGCAAAATTATTTAAAAATAAAAATGTAAAACTTGTGACTACATCAGTATGAGGACACCAGAGAACACAATCCCTACAGTGAAGCACGGTGGTGGTAGCGTCATGGTTAGGGTTACCCTTGGCCTCTTGCTTGCTTCTCTGACTAATCCCCTCTTTACCTGGACACTCACTTTTGGTGGATGTTCTCCTTTAATAGTGGATTTAATGATACCCAGCAGAATGTTCAAAGTTTGTGATTTTTTTATAACAAAACAGAGATTTGAAGTTATTTTCCGGAATGTTGTCCTGGGCTTGTTTTGATAGCTCCTTGTTCTTCATGATGCTTTTGTTTAGGTTTGTTCTCTGACAAACTCTGGGGCCTTTCTGGAACACGTAGGTCAATTCCATTCAACAAATGATGAAAACTGATTACCCCAGGACAAATATAGGGGTTTTACACCAGTAGGGCTTACTACTTTTTTGAATAATGAATTATGAATAATTTATAAATAACAGACAGTGAGCTCCCTCAAATGGGCTCCCTTTCAGGGCAAGTAGGATGTCACCTAGGACCCACAAAGGTTTGGAAACTGCCATGGTGCCAGGTACTTTTAACCAGGCAACCAAAATGCATTTTCTTTTTTCTCAGGTGCATTTGTCATTCATTGTCAGACATCGTGGGCCAGTAGGACATAGCAGTTTTATTCGCTAATACCTTGTTAGCATTATTCCAGTACATTTAATGTTTTGCCACAACTGCATTCTATGTTTTTAATTCTTAAAGAAAAAATATTCCAGGTATCTTGTTTGTAGTTGAGTAAAAAATTCTGGTTATGACTACTGGTTTGGCATTGTGTTTGTTCTAAGATACACCCCTTGTTGTTAGCACAGAATGAAAAAGAGTATAACAGTGGCTTACATCCAATCAAATTAGCAATATGCTGGTTTTATCCTAGCAAAGTGCAATTGTGTGTAGATGAAAATACAGCCTTTAACTATAATGTAGTAAATGAATACACATCTGTTTCAGGAAGTCCATCTGGATGCAGTTGGCAAAAATATGTTTCTTATTTTAGGGACAAAAAGATCTACCCATGTCAACATCACCTAGCTATCTGTATAGCTCTATCTCACATATGGCATCTTCACTTAGTATTTCTTCTCTAATGTTAAATTTTTAAGTTGTGTTTTTCTCGAGATAAATATTTAAACTTGTGTGGACTGACTCTCAGGAGTTAATCAGTATTTCCTCCATGCCTATGTAAAGTGAGTCCCCTGCTAATGTGTCATGTGCAGCATTTTATCACATCAGTTGCGGTTTGAAAGGTCAAATCAAAGTTGAATTTGATTAAGCCGAGCGGTGCATGATGCCCAAGATAGCACTGCCTCTAGGTAAAGCGACACGGCTCTCGACACAAGAGAATGACTGCGGCTCATCAGTAGGCAGTCTAAGAATATTAATACTCATTTACTCTTTCCACAATGTACAGCCTCGAGCAGTTGCCCATTCCAGCTACAGCTGGCACAAACACTGATACTGTGTGAGCTGAAAAGAAGAAAAGGAAAGCTACAGCCAGTGGGTGAGCAAAAGTGGAGCTAAACACACATCCACCCCCACAGACACACATACGCACACAAATCCATGCTATTCTGTCTCAATAAGTGTAGAGACATGTTCATTAGGTGACGTGCCAAGACAACAAATACATGTATTTGAGCCTGAATCATAGGATGCTTTCATGCCTATTAGTCTGATTTAGAGCAAAATGTGTGCTTTGGGTTTGTTATTCCATTTGGTTTAAGAACCACACTGAGAGGGAACCCCACCAGGGGCCCATTCAAATGGACTAAACACTACATATCTGAAAGCACCCTTAAACTTATGGATGTTGCAGGCATACTTGTTTATGGACGCTTTAAATCCCTGACCAGGAAAAACCAATGATTTTACTCCATCAGTAGTGTTTTTTTCCAGCATACCAAACTAATCCAAACTATCCATACTCAGGACAAGTACCTGTGACAGTTTTATTTTCCAGTTATTACTGGTCCCCAAGAACGTAAGAGAGAATGGTGGGTAGTGATTGATGCACCTTATGTAATTACACAAACTAATAAATGGAATAAAGCTTTCTTCAGGTTAAAATTTGTATGATCCTGTCATTTTTCTACATCACAGAGCTCCTACTGAGCATGAGACACTGTGAGTTTTTTTGGCCATGAAAAATCAAAAGAATAAAAAAATAAATTAAAGCATCACAAATACCACACACTGACTCACAATTCTGTCATACACACATGAGGAGATTAGCCCACAGTGGATTCTTGGATTGCTAGTGATCCAATTAAGATCCATAAACGAACATAAAAGAAGCAGACACATGACACAAATGTAAGCACATGTTTGTCTTGATATCCATGTGAGGACTTTGCACTGACTTCATTCTTTTGGCTACAGGGCCAAAACTGTCATATATTCATATCCTTGTGGTGACATTAAGTCCCCACTGAGACATAAAAACATGTCACACGCACACACATTATTCAGAATGAATAGACAATGTGTTCTAAACAAATACAAATATGCATATGAATAATTACTTTTGTTTTCTTTTCTTTTTTAAGACAAGCTTGCCAGAAAGGTTCTCAGAGCAACTAATTAAGACTAGAGGTATGCATCAGGACTGCAAAAAAAAAAAAAAAAAAAAAAGTCACACAAATGAGAGGTTTTTGCTTTTAATGTAGGAATGAGCGAGCAGTCAGACATGAACCTCAAATAAAGACCAGATATCCATTAACATCTATTTACAGCATTAATTTACTCCTCCTTAGTAACTGCCTGGTCAGGGTTGCTTTGGTTTAAATTAGGCTACTAGTTTGTTTATAGTTTGGGAAATAGAAATAACTAGTTTGTTAGAAAATATCTCAGGCAGGTACAGACAAAAAACAGGTAAGAAGTGCTGGCTTGGCCACGCCCAATTCAGGTTTAAATCTGAATACAAATATGGACATTTATGGCACTAAACAGACAACAGATACAGATAGCGGCATGGCAATTCACCCCTAACACACACACACACACACACACTTCATTAAGAGGAAAAGTCCACCTCAAACTGGTTTGAGATCATTAGAGACTTTATCACTAGCTGACTGTAGAGTGTAGCAGTAAAGAACACACACACACACAAAATATGCCAGACTTTAATTGCACAGTGAAATTACTGCTTGACCAAGAAAGCTGAACTCAAACTCCCAAACACACAGATCAGGGATGTTGACCTAGTGCTAGAGCCCTCTGCCTTCAAATGTTCCTTTGCGCAAATTCAAATGAGGGTTTATATGCATGATCGATTTACATGTCGACATCTGACTGAACAGCTTATCCCCTGAGATAAGCATATGTTATTAAGTAAACATCACACACACACATTAATCTTTGAGGGCCGGAGAGTACAGCACACAAACAACACTTTGTACAGAATATAAAGATAATCAGACCACAATGTTCTGAGTTTATTATATGACAGTCTATTGGTTGCCATGACACAACAGGAACCCCCGGTTCTTTCTAGCTGTTTCTATGTGCTTCTAGATATCCCATCTAATGTGGAGTGTTTGTACTGTATTAACAGCTCTGCCAAAACTGACCTTGTTTACACCACCATCATCTTTTCCTCTCCGAGACAGAGAATGAGAGAGAAAATGAGAGCAAAAGATTACGATGATAAATGAAGCACTGTCAGCTTTTTATGATGCTTAACAATGGGAAGTGCAGTGCTGCGCTGAGATGATGTATATGCTAGCATTTTAGCTAAAGGCACTTATCTTATTTCACGGTCATTAAAGCAGTCATTTGGACAAAAATAAAATGTACACAAATAAATTTTCCTGCTTACTCCAAATGTAGTCAGTCATTAGTTCTGCATTTGATCTATAAAGCTAATGTTGCTAACAAGTGAAAAAGTTCTTCTGCATGCCTAATTCATCATACACTTAGCTAAAATTGTGTTAAGTTGTTAACAAATCTCTGAAACCATGTTTCACAGTTATCTAGAACCTAAAATGGATTAAAAGGTGTGACACAGATTAAAGTAGAAGCCATCTTGAAGCTGCAATGGTGGCGGCCATCTTGAAGCTGCAACGGTGGCGGCCATCTTGAAGCTGCTTGGTTTTCAATCCACAAATTCAAAAAGGAGGTGTGACCCAGTGTTTTCATATCACAATATATGTCCAATTCTGCTATTTTATGAATATGTTTATGTACAAGTACTTGAAAAGAAATATTGTCACAGAACTGATAAATTGGCCGTCATTCACTGACTAGTTTTCAAATGTGAACCAGATTAGCTTCTGTAGCGGTTTATCTAATCATATACAGACATGAAATTTACTTAACTGAAGGCAACTCATCAGAACAGAGACTAGGTTCAAGCTAGCTAGAGGCATTAGGTCAGAAAAGGAAGAGTTTTCACAGATTTTTATTTATCTTCTGATTAGCAAACTGAGGACATGGCATTTTTATAGAAAAAGTGTTGACAAAAGCAGACAGACATTTATACTTCTGTCCAAATAGATGGCGCTAGTCAAAGGTTGTAACGTGAAGCATCACTATGAAACAGAACATAAAATAAAATAAAAAAGAATAAATCATTTTTTTTTATTTTGTCTTATTTATAGCCATAAGTTAATAGTTAAGCAATAAAAGATAACTGTTGCCACCATTTTGTTTAATAATTAGTTGACTACCCCTGACGTCAGTTTTTAGCAACATTAGCTTTGATGTAAACATCAGATGCTATAAGCCTCGGCTTACTGACTCCATTTGTGCTAAGGAGATTTTGTCAGCTTCATGTCAGTTTCATTTTTTGCCTGAATATTCCATTAGATCTGCAAGTTTAAATCCCAGGACAAGCAGAAAGCCACTGTTGGGTCCATGAGCAAGACCCAAAACTGCTTAACTATGCATTTGGATTGAATTCTGCCTCACTTTCCTGATGAATAAAATGTCATATGTAAATTAGTATCTGAATGTGATGGGTTCTACAGGAACCTGGCCTTGCACCTGAAAGCTGCAAATCTCTCAGATAACATAACAGAACATTTCTATCCTTCTGGGAAGGAGGTCCTGGAAATTAAAAAAGACAAGCTCCTAAAGACCTGAGGATGGTAGAATTCAAGTTCAACAATATATTTTTCATCAACTGAAAAAGTAGAAGTAGTGAGAATATTAAGGACTAAAACACAATGGGAGTTGAGATCAAAGACATATTTTGACTAGTTACATTTTGTGGTCCATGAAACAAGTTGACTTGACTTATTTTATAGCAGCTATATTATTATAATCACTCCCTCAGCAGCCTTTGTTTCTTTCTTGAACTTAATAAGACAAAAAAAAATGCAGCTTGATGTGTTAACAAGAAAGAGCAAATTCCAGTGCCCTGAAGACCTTCACATGGTGGAAAACTTACTGTAGTAATGATTATGTGGAGTATAAATGGTCACCATACAAGTCCATGTGAATGAGCCATTATTATAAAAATTATGAAATATTGGAAAAAGCAAATTAATACAACCTTTTTGGCCAATCAGAATTGAGAATTCAAGAGTGCTGTGGTATTATAAACCGCTTGATATTGCATAATAAAAATTAAACAAAAGTCAGATGAACACCAGAGTGCCAGTCTGTGGATACATATTGGAGTTTGATCTATGCAAACTTCCCAGATTGTGCTTCCCAGTCCCGTGTTCAGTGCAGCCTACAGCATTACATAATCAGCCACTTTCACAAGCTTGTCACTGTATGACAGTGTTATGACAGATGATGCAGCCTTGCATTTACAGTGGAAAAAAAAGTTCTGCAGACTTCTTGTCTCATTATGAAAGTCCCTTCCTTTCCTTTACAAAAGCCTTTTTATTCCTGCCTGGACTGGTAGCTGTTCTAATTATTCCCCTGGCTGCAGACACCACTGCTGCTAATTAAGCTAAATTAGCAGCACAACTAGAACTGTTGTTCTGGATACATGCATCACAGTGTGCCCCTTACTGAGCTGCTATAAATCGGCTGTTATTGAGGACCAGGATGCAGTTTGGCTCATAGTGACTATGAACAGAACAGCCTGGATATATAAGAACAGATCAGCAAGCAATACTATGATGGAGTATGCTAGAACGCAGCCAATTTTCAGCCTGTAAAAGGTGTAAAAATGAAGATGGAGCTATGACTTGGTGGCATTTAGATTTTGCAATGATACATGTGGTCTACAGCATAACTGGCACACAGGGGAAACATCATCAAGTGGAGTTTATCACTGGTGGTGTTACTGTGTAAAAGTGACATTTGCAACAAAGGTCTGCAGGTGGTTGCACCAGTAGAACATAAGGTCCACAGGTTCTAGCATACTCCGTCACAGTATTGGCTTGCTGATCTGTTCTTCAATACTCTGTTCATAGTCACTATGAGCCGAAATGCATCCTGGTCCTCAATAACAGCTGAATCATTGCAGATCAGTAGGGGGCACACTGTAGCCTTCCTGTCAGCTCGAACCAGTCTGGTTTACCAATCTAGAAAGAAATAAACTGGTTGCTTTGTGTATCTAAAGGAGCACAATTAGTATGTGTCTGTATCTGTATCTGTGTGTGTGTGTGTGTGTGTGTGTGTAAAACCCGTTTGTGCCAGTGTGTGCAGCATGTGTGTGATTTAGGTCAGGGTCAGATGGCTAGGTTGTATGATCGATCAAAGCCACCATAAGAGAAGGTGATTGAGCTTTTCAAAATTTATAAGATAGCAAATACACTTTGCTCCTTTCTAGCAACATGTTCCAGATGAACACGCGTATCCTAAATAGCATAAAGTCAGTGGCTTATTCGTTTGTGCCACATCTCTGCAAACCCAGAGATTTTAGCCTTCTCCGCTACACAAAGGAGGAATTTAGTGTAGCATGTGGTGGCACAGTATAAAAGAATGATGGGGATTTGTGGAATGTGTTTAGTCATTTCAGTGCACAAACAATTTTCTCCACTAGTACTCAGACTCTTCACTTGGTATGCGAGCCTTTTAACTCGGCACTTTGGAATTTGACAGCGAATGTGCGAAGTTAAGGTTTTTACTGTCAGCTTTAATTGCATAATATTAGACTTTGCAACACATAATGCAGACATTTTCTTCTCATTTGGACAGAAAAGCAGTATTGTTCAGTTAGCTCATGTTTTATAGGTGATCTCTATACACTATCTCTCTGTATTTAACTAATCTCAACATTATATCATCAAACATTATATACAATGGATAAAAAAAAGAGTCTACACACCTCTGTTAAAATGGCAGGTTTTTGTGAAGTAAAAGAAGATAAATCATGTCAGATCTTTTCTCAATGTGCAAAATCTCAACCTTCAGTGTGCAATTGCAAAGCATACAAATAAAGTGAAAAACAATGAGAAAATTTTATAGGCGAAAAAACAGAAAAATAAAAAAACTTACAATAAGCTAGTTGCATAAGTGTGCACAACCCTAAACTAATACTTTGTTGCAGCACCTTTTGATTATATTACACCACTCAGTCTTTTTGGGTGAGAGTCTATCAGCACATCTTGGCACATCTTGACTTGGCAATATTTTCCCACTCTTTCTTGCAAAAAACATTCTAGATCTGTCAAATTGTAAGGGCATCTCCTGTGCACAGCCCACTTCAGGTCACCCCACAGATTTTTAGTTGGATTCAGGTCTGGGCTCTGGCTAGGCCATTCAAAAACATTGAGCTTCTTTTAGTTAAGCCTTACTTTTGTTGATTTGGATGTATGCTTTGGGTCACTGTCATGCTGAAAGGTGAAATTCCTTTTCATCTTCAGCTTACTAGCAGACACCTGAAGGTTTTGCACTAAAATCGACTGGTATTTGTAGCTATTCATGATTCCCTCCACCTTGATAAAAGCCGCAGTTTTGGCTGAAGAAAAGCAGCCCTAAAGCATGATGCTGCCACCACCATGCTTCACCATGTGTATAGTGTTCATTTGTTGATGTGCTTTTTTTTTTGTGCCAAACATACCTTTTGGAATTATGGAATTATTAGACCTTTTGGAATTGGTCTCATCAGACAATAACGCATTTTGCCACATGGTTTGGCGTGATTTAGTTGGGTTTAGATGTTTTTTATGAGAAAGGGCTTCCGTCTAGCCACCCTACCCCATAGCCCTGACTTATGAAGAATACAAGTGATTGTTGCCACATGCAGAGAGTAATCAGTACTTGTCAGATATTCCTGCAACTCCTTTAATGCTGCTGTTGGTCTCTTGACAGCCTCCCTGGAAAGTTTCTGTCTTGTCCTTTTGTAAATTTTGGAGGTACATGTTGTTCTTGGTAATGTCACTGTGGGGCCCCATTTTCTCCACTTGTTGATGATGGCCTTCACAGTGTTCCATGATACATCTAATATTTTGGATTTTTTTTTGTACTCATCTCCTGATCGATTCCTTTCGACAGTGAGACCCTGCACATGCTTTGTCAGCTCTTTGCAGACCATGGCTTTCAGATGAAACCAAGAAAATCCTACAGAAACAGCTGGTCTTTATTTGGGGTTCATCAGAATAATTTCCTTGATGACAGCTGTATGAGTATTACCTTTGAACATGAGATTTTATGTGATTGGTTCATTCTGAGCACAGCCACATCCCCAATTATAAAAGGGTATGCAGACTTATGCAACAATGTTATTGTAACTTTTTTCCTATTTTTTCCCTAAAATGTTTCTGATTGTTTTTCACTTAATTATTATGCATTGTAATTTCACACTGAGGGTGGAAAAGGTTCTCACCTGATTTATCTTGGTTTCATTTTTTTATCACAAAAACTGGTGTGTGTAGACTTTTTATATCCATGGTAGCTGGCTGTATGATTCTGACTGTAGTTTCAGCTGTAAAGTGAATCACAAATGTGTAGTTTCTATAGTAACAACTTAATTTGTAGATTTTTAAAAATGTGTGCAATTGTTAATATGGTGAAGTTTTTGTGAGAAGAAGCATTTAGCATTTATGAAAGGAGCCTCCAGTTTCAGCACTTTGTAACAGTCAGAAACAAAGGTGTTCCTTTAAAACAAAGTTTTCCATCATGGGAAAGTCTTCAGGACAGAGTACTTCACTCTTTCCAGTTTCTTGGTAACATTTTTTGTTTGTTTGTTTGTTTTTTGTTTGTTTTCAAGAGAAAGTAAAAGTAAGAGGCTGTTGACATAACGAGTTTTTATAGCTGCTATAATGTAATGATAACTTGTCTCGTGGACATTCCGCAGCACTAAATATAACTACAAATGTATAAAAAGTATGACATATTATTGCATAAGAAATAAAAAAATGTTGCTGTGGTAAGGAATAAAACACTTCAGGACATGCTGGTATTGGAAAATAATCACTTCGCATCACACCACACTGACGTTTAATTTTTACGTTGTGTTTAAGTCTTTCCTTATTGTCTTATGCATATTCCTGTTAGTCGCAACAAGAAAGTTGCTAGAAAGTTTGTGCACCCTTTGATTTTTCTGATGTTTGTGCATAAATTTTAGTCAGGTGGATAATCAGTTCCTTAAGAAAGACTGCCAAATCTATTTACAGGATGGAGCTACAGTTACCCAAAATGCATAGCTTAAGTTTTTGCTGTTCATGGGTTCATTGAAAATTTAAAAAAAAAAACAGTTTTCAATTATGTTTTCCCCAATATAGACATTTAATTTTGAATCATTTGCTTGTGGGATTTTGTTATTGGGTCCTGTGACATGGATGGACATGATCACATGATCACATTCAATCAATTTTATTTGCTACCCTTGGAGTGGACACATTCAAGGTTCCATGTACTCATCAAGGCTGAAATATGAAGGTTCACTTCATCTTTGCATGTATGGAGGAGAATAAGTCAGTTAGGAGTTATGGGTTAGTGAGGGAACATGATGTCCTCCATCGTCATGCTGCTCTAGGGTGATAGTCACACTTACAATGGAGAAATCTTAGATTAGATTAGATTAGATTGTTCGATTTACCACAAGAGCAGTGTGGTATTATCACATGTAGGTGCATTTTAACGATTTATTTTAAAATTACACGTTTTTGATGAGACTCTGACTTTTTTTTAACTATTTTTTTATCTGTAATGTATACTATAACTGTAAAGAATAACAGACCCCTTTAAAAGATTCTGTTGGTGAAAACTACATCTGTTCTTCTCACGTTCACTTTCTCTGTGTAGGAAATCTCCACCACTGGAGGCACATCATGACTCAACACGGCTTGTTTAATGCGGCCAGCGTTCTCATGAAGGGGTTTCACTTCCTAGGAATTAAATCTGAGGTATAAATAGCACGGTGCCATGTCAAGGCATCATCATAATCGATAAAGCGCCTTTGAATTACATTACAGTGCCCTCTTATGGCTACAGCTTTCAGTTCAGCTCTGGGAAGGGGATGTGGATGGGGAGGGGTATGAGATTCATGCATTTCATTGGCATTCTTTTATGCGTGATTCTTCACAGCTTCACAGGATTACAAAATTGGTTCTCTACACCTGCAGACATGTAAAGAAATAGCAGTAAATTAGATTTGTGCATTTTATAGCAATGATATTAGACCATCTAAACTGTGCGTGGAAATGGAGGACACTAGACGTTGCCTGAAAACCAGGAAGTGATCAGATTAGATTTTTTTAAAGCTCAACAGGTTTAACTGAGTAAAAATATAGACGCAATATAGAAGTTAACTCATTTCATTTCTACAAGCAGGTGGGTTTAGACTTTCTTCTCTCTAACTACATGTAACTACATACTATTTTTGATTAGTTTTATTGTAGTTCATAGTACTGACTAGTTTTGGGTGAATAACTGAATAATATACTAAGAGATTAAATACATTCCTGCTTTGGTGCAAACTCCAAAAATCAATAGATTCTTGTAGTAATCTGTGACAGGCTGAATTCTACACCTACTCCCTTTATAAATCCAATAAACAGAGTAGGAAATATTGGCTCATCCTAGTGCACTCTACTTCAATAAGAAGCAATCTGGGATCCAGCTTATAGCTCACACAGAAAGGCTCCTGTGAGCTGTTGACACACACCACCTGTCTAATCTGCATCATGCCAAGGTGAGTGAAAGAGGAACAGAGCATGCCCCTTCACACCCACGACTTTCATTCATGCACACATCTCACCAGAAAACACTCCATTCCACCAATGTGAGATTTATCATCCAACACTATTCCCTCTATTACAGAAAAAACAAGCGAGTTCAAAGTTCCCAAAGACAATCAATGCTGCACTTACCTATCCTGGCATGAAAAATGGAGAATGGGGAAATCTTTGTGTTTGTCTCCTTTTTTTTCTGCCCCCTTTTTTTCTCTGTTACTAGGAATAAATATAGCAACAGTCCAGGGGGCCCAAAATGATGGGATTAAGTTTATACATAATGCAGAAGTTCATGAGACAAAAATCCTTCAGAGATCCGCATGCTTGCTGGTTTATTCTTCACTGCAGTTCTTTGGAAATGTTCAAATAAACCCCGGAGGCTGTGGCACGCATTTGACCATCAGAACATCATCACGTGGCGTCATCTTCACTTTTCCACATGCAGAAATAGATATACTTATTTAATTAGATGTTGTTTCTCCGATGTTCGGTGCACGGAAAAGTGATCCAACATCAACTCATCACGTTCAGGCAGCTGAGCATCTCTCATGATGCATACCCAAAGCTGTTGCATTTGCCTACTGTGCCCTGAGCGCGCACGCACGCGGAAGGTGGAGGTTTGCGCGCGCGAACGGAACGGAATCTTTTTTTTTTTTTTTTTTTTTTTTTTTTCCTTTCCCTGCGCCGCGCGCTCAGGGGGACTCCCGAGTTCACGCAGACGCACGCATCAGGTTGCGTTCCTGAAAAACCACAATGCGCGCGCGCAGCCGTGGGAACATCTGTCCGGTCCTCGCTTTCACCCCACGCTGAGTGCTGAAAAGAGAAACGAAGAAAGGAGCTACGAGCGCTCGCGGCTCTCCGTGTGCGCCAAGTGAGAGAGTATGCGTGTGTGTGTGTGTGTGTGTGTGTGTGAGAGAGAGAGAGAAAGAGAGAGAGAGAGAGAGAGAGATGCGTATATAGCACTCAACTCACAGTGCTACACTATTCCTAAAGGCTTAGTCTAGAACTCTAAAGGGTTCTATGCTTTATTCCATGTAGAATCCTACAACAGAGGGTTTCCCATGTACAAAATATTCCAGATAGAACCCAGTAGGAAATCTAGAACCATTAACCATCTGCAGAACCCTTGAGGAGCCTTTTGCTGTGGAAGTTGCACAAAAAAAGCCAAAGCAGTCTGGATAGTTTCTGGTTCAGCACCGCGGACAGCGAGTGCAAATTTGGGCCTCCCTGTCTATCAGTCCCAGTGAAGGAGGCGTGGTCTATGTGCCTGTTGGTATAAGTGAAGGAGGCGTGGCCTATGTGCCTGTTGGTATAAGTGAAGGAGGTGTGGCCTATGTGCCTGTTGGTATAAGTGAAGGAGGTGTGGCCTATGTGCCTGTTGGTATAAGTGAAGGAGGCGTGGCCTATGTGCCTGTTGGTATAAGTGAAGGAGGCGTGGCCTATGTGCCTGTTGGTATAAGTGAAGGAGGTGTGGCCTATGTGCCTATTGGTATAAGTGAAGGAGGTGTGGCCAATGTGCCTGTTGGTATAAGTGAAGGAGGTGTGGCCTATGTGGCTGTCAGTCCCAGTGTAGGAAGCATGGTCGTTGTAACAGTGAAGGTAGCATGGTCTTCATGTCTGTCAGTCCCAGAGGTGTTGCCTATGTGTCTACCAATCCCAGGAAAAGAGGTGTAGCCTATGTGTCTACCAATCCCAGGAAAAGAGGTGTAGCCTATGTGTCTACCAGTCCCAGGAAAAGAGGTGCAGCCTATGTGTCTTCCAGTCTCAGAGAAGGAAGCCTGGCCTCTCTGACAGTGAGGTGCATAAGGCACTGCTAATGAAGAAAATGTAGCCTCTGTCTACTCGTCACAGTGAAGAAAGTGTTGCCCCTGTGACAGTCAGTCTCAATGAAACAGGTGTGACCTCTGTAACTGTGAGTCTCAGTGAAGGAAGCATGGCCTATGTAACTACCGACTGCATTAAAGGAAGTGTGGCCTATGTGTCTGTCAATCTCAATGTAGGAGGCATGGCTTCTGTAACAGTCAGTCCTAGTGAAGGAGGTGTGGCCTCTGCACAAGTCAGTCCCAATGAAGAAGGTGTAGCCTCTGTCTGCCAGTCAGAGTGAAGGAGGTGTGGCCTCTGTAACAGTCAGTCCTCATGAAAGTGGTGTTGCCTCTGTGTCTGTCAATCCCAGGGAAAGAGACATGGCCTCTGTAAGAATCAGTCCCAGTGAAGGAGGTGTGGCCTATGTAACTGCTAAGTGCATTGAAGGAAATGTGGCCAATGTGTCTCTACCAGTCCCAGTGAAGGAGGCATGGTCTCTGTCGTAAAACTCTTCAGTGCTAAAACTTGTGCAAAGTGTTTACACAACACAGAATCACACTACATCACATTGTATTAGTATCCACCATACCTCCCATAACTGATCATTAATAAGCATCACATCATCACAGCCAGAGGAAACACACCCATACTCCCACCACACGTGAGAAAATTGCATTCAGATTTGCAGCTTAAGCTGTTTTGGTTCTTATTACCTTGCTGACTGATTGCACCTTTCAGGAAAGAACACACTGCTTTAGCATAGTCAAAACTTAATCACACACACACTCATTTCCGTCTGGCTTGTCTGACTGTCTGCTCTTTCCTCTACAACCCTCCATCAAGAATCTGACACACTCACAGAGAGACAGACAGTGTGTGTGGGTGTGTGTGTGTGTGCGTGTGTGTGAGACGGAGAAAGGGAGAATACAGCAGTGTGACTGCAGCACCACTTTCTGTACACACACCTTCACCACAATGATGAAAGTGGAAAAATGATTCACACCATTTCATTCTCTCACCCTCCACACACACACACACACACACACACATATCTTCATCCTGTCCTCTATAAAGATTTGACAAAAGCTTAAAGAACAGGTGCCTGAAAGGATAATAAAATGGTCATAGAAAAAAAGAATTGTGTGAATAAAGGAAAAAGAGAAACGTCTGCAATTATTAAGATGATTTAGTCCAGCGAAAGAGGGAGAAAACTGTGAGAGAAACGAAAAGAGAAGTGACAGACTCTGATTTTAAGTGTATGTATAAAGAGAAGTCCTGGAGTAAATGGAAGTGTGTATTTGCACACGTTAAACTGGTCATTACAAATGAAATTCAATTTGTCTGGATTTATGGAAAAGCTTTTGGATGAAATAGACCCCATCATATGGCACTAAATTATTATAAGTACTTGGTGTGCAAACAGAATGTTCAGTTATTTTTATATCTCAGAACTGCTGAATTCTTGATTCTGATTGGTCAGAAGGTATTGATTAATTTTCTGCAAGACAAATCACAGGTTCATATTAATGCACTCATCCTAATATGTTATTGTTTCTATAGTAACAACTAATAAATGAGGACTTGTATGGCAGATGTTCAACAATAAACATGAAACAAGTAGACCAAGTAGGCAGGGATCCCTTTGCTGCCAAAAAGTCCTTTTCAGTCTTTTGACCTTGTAGTGACCTTGATCTTGTTTGAATCAATTCCAAAATCTAACCAGTTCATCTGCTGGTTTCAGTGATAATTCTACATAAATCCAACAAACATTTAGCTGGTCGTTCTTGAGATATTTGAGATATTGTTGGAGGAACGTTGTTTGGATGGACAACCAGAAAGCATAACATAAAAATAATTCTAATAATAACTGTTGATGTGGGGAAGATTTCTGTGAGGAGACATTTATTTAACATTTATGGAAAGAGTCTCCAGCGTCAGCACATAACGTTTTCCGGCACAATGGGCTGTGGGTAAGGGAACGCTGCTAAAATGTAAGTGATAACAGAAACTAACTTGTTTTGTGGATGTTAAGCTATAAGTATAACTAGCAATGTATAAAAGGTATAGTGTTGTTCTTCATAAGCACTGGCAAACTGCTGTGGTATAAGCAGAGGTGGGTAGTAATGAATTACATTTACTTGAGTAAATTTTTTGGGTAACTTGTACTTTTAGGGTATATTTAAAGGTGTGTACTTTTACTTAAGTACATTTTTAGTGAAAAAATTTTACTTTTACTTCGCTACATTTGGCTGCGTTCCTCCGTTACTGTCAAATGGTAATAAATATGAGATTTTTTAAATAATTAGCTTATATGACTTGCTTACAAGTCTCGCGAGACGTTGGAGAGGCCGCTTCGCGAGAGGCTGCTACGCATCTCCCGCTTACGTTTAGCGCACGTTTAGTTGGAAGATGATGGCTGAAGCAGAGGAGGACGTGCGCGAGACCCGTGGCCTCAAGTTCAGTCTATGTTTTCACTCCAAGATGTCAAAAAGAATAGTTTCATAATGTGATGCATGTTGTGCACACGTAGCGGTAAGTGTCAAAATTGTGCCTATTTGAACCCTATTAATGGTAATTTGGTAACTATGGGCACTACTGAAGTTCACCAGTAAAATTCTGTAAAAACAAATTGTTCAAGAAAGAACATATTACCAAATAAACATTCACATACTGAAGCGCAAACACACATAAACAAGTTCATACACAAACATAATAACACACACTCTGCACACACACCTTCTCTTTTGTTCTCTGTTAGCTTGTTTAAATGCAGATGCTGACAAGTTTGTGTTGTGAATGTGAAAATAAAGACAGAGTTAACTGTTAGAAAAACATCTGGGTGCGTTTGAGATTTTATTGCAAATGACAGGTTATGTGACGTTAATGTCTTTCACAGGACTGAGATAGGCTACTTTACTTCAACCTAGGTTTTATATAAGTAGAACAAAGAGACTTTCAAGGAGAGGTGTGTGAAAGCTCTCCAAGTAGTTTGAAATTCAGGGTTTTCGCTTCATATCAATCAGATCAGAAGTAACTAGTAACTAGCTACTTGAGTAGTTTTTTCATGGGCTACTTTTTTACTCTTACTCAAGTAACTATTAAGATTGTTACTTTTACTTTTACTTGAGTACAGATTTTGGATACTTGACCCACCTCTGGGTATAAGAGTCTATGAAACACTTCTTGCCACGCTATTATTAGAAAATAATCATCAACAAGATGGTGTGATGCGATTCCTATAACAGCATGCCCCAAAGCCTAACTCATTATATTCTACAAGGGGACTAGAGAGCATCCTGAGGATGTGTATTATGTCTGAGACTGATACCAGGACACAGGACTACACAGTAAATAATGAGAACTTACTGTAGATCTTAAAGTACGATTAAGATCAGGATCTGTTCCCTCCATCAAAGACCCTCACCATGAATGCTGTATCTGCAATGCCACCAGCATTGTGGGTGACTGCATCCATCCCTGTCATCCCCCAGCCATTTGGCAGATGGTACTGTAGCATCCCAGCCACTCCTGTCACACTGTGTAACAGCTTCTTCCCCAAGGCAGTCAGGCTCCTCGTCACCCGGCTGCCCCCAAGCCCAAATCAGCTGAACTGAACCAAACTGAACTGAGCTGTCCATATCGGAAAGCACTTTATCTAGACCTTTGTACTGTGCTTCTGTATTGTCATGTGTTGCCTTTGAGGTCCTAGCATATGTGGGTGTGTTATTCCTCTTCTCCTCTTGCTTATAAAACTACACTAATACTAGCAATTCCCTCAAGAAAAGTTGTCGTGACTGAGAAAGTCCTGGTATAGCAGGCATTAGCCATGTCTAGACCAACCTAAGAGAGATGTCCTCATGTCAGGCATAAACTTTTGTTAACTGAAATCAAACAATTATGTGTGTCTACTCAGAAAAGCAGATTACTATGTAAGGAATAAAACACAACATGACGTCCTGTTATAGGAAAATAATCAACAATGGAGTGGTGTGATGCAGCACAAGTTAATATCACCACCCCAAAGTTGATTACTTTCTTATAACAGCACATCCTGAAGTGTTTAATTCCTCTTAAAGTACACGATATCAATTTTTGATTAATTAAAGAATGACATCATACTTTTTTTATCCATTTACAGTTACATTACTTGTTGTGGAATGTCCACGAAACAATATAGCACATTCTGTATAAACATTCATTCCCACACCAGCCTCTCTTTTTTCCTCTCTCTTGTCCTGAATACTTTTCCATGGAAGAAAACTTTACCTCAGGTTTTCATAAAGCACTGACACTGGAGACTCCTTCCAAAAACGCTAAATAAACATCTCCTCACAGGAAACACAAAGAAATATCAACGACTGCACGTTTTTTTGTGAATCTGTTTATGTAAAGCATCCACTATAGTGGAAGTCCCTGTGTAAGTTGTTACTATAAAAACAGTAATGTATTAGAAAGTGTGCATTGATATAAACCTTGAAGCTGGAACTACTGTCAGAGCTGCTGTTACTGAGAATTAATCAACACCTTCTGACCAACCAGAATAGGGAATTTGGAAGTCCTGTGATATAAAACATTTTATTAAATGTAGTATTACTGTATATGAGTGAAGATAGATTACCAGATAATATTAAGATCGTGAAAGAAGGAACGTATTTTGTCTAATTGAAATTCATTTGGCATATAGGTGTAAGTTTTTAAGTCAAACACAGAGACCGTACAAGACAGAATCTAATCTATGCAGATTTATGGGTCTTGCTCAAGGGCCCAACGGTAGTTTTGTGTCAGTCTGGGATTTGAACACATAACCTTCCGGGCCTAAGGCAGCATAATATTTCCTATCACCCATTCTTATTCTCATTAATATTCATCCTTAGTTCTTTTTTTGTGAGCTTCAAATGCAGACAAAAAGCTAGTGATAACTATGATTAATGTTTTCTACTGCTGCTCATTATTTGGGTTCCAATTTTAATATTTGTTTCAACCAAAATTCAGCTGGACAGTTGTCAAAATTAACACTTGTGTAATTTGTCAAACAGACCAGAGTTTATGGGAAACCTGTAAAAACCCTGCAGCGCTGCATTAAGATCATGTCATCTATTAGAAAGCACTTTCCAATATTCTCAGACTGGTTTTGGAGAGGAGAAGAGAAAGAATTAAACAGATTGCTGTGCAAGAAGGGAGAGACAGCCAAGGTCCTTGGGAATGTTCGGAGGAAAAAAATACAACACTACAACCAAAGCATTGGTTAAAACAATCTCAGACAGCATATATAAACTCTTATACCACAGCGCTATTGAATTCTTGATTCTGATTGGTCAGATGGTGTTGATTCATTTTCTATAACAGCAGCTCTGACAGTAGTTCTGGCTGCAACGCAATCACAGGTTTGTATTAAGATGATATCATTTCTATAGCAATGGGACTTGTAAGATAATTTAAGCCTATTAATAAAAGCTTGTTTATGTTATTGCATGTGCAGAAGTCTGCTACTGTTTCCAATGATTTTGGGTCTCAGAATGTCAGATAAATGAGAAAAAAAATAAAGTGCCAATTTTAACAAGCAACATATTTAAATTTAATAGTCTCATGAAATAATCATCTTTTGGAAACATTTCTTCACCACCAGAACATAGTAATGAAGACATTAGCAGATAAAAAGCCTTCGGCAAATAAGTGCCAGATTCACAATAATTCACATGAGCCAATTTGTTTGTAGAGCTATAAGCTTAGTCATAAAAATTAAATTCCTAATAAGGTTGAAGATAATATTAAGACCCTCCGCTGGCTTCCTGTAGATGCTAAAATGCTGACCTGGCTCCACCTACCTGAAGGCACTTATCAAACTCAGCTCTATAGTACGCTCCTGTAACGGCCCAAGCATGGGTCGAATTTATCCACCAAGGAAGATGTGCCTCTGTGTGTACAGCTGATTCCCTGGCTGTCTTTAAATGAAGACAGAAAACCAACATCTTCACAAAGCACTTAATCAATTTAATTATTTGTCTTTGTTAAAGATTATGTAGAGAGTCCACCATGCATGACCCTGTGAATGAACCAACCGTTACTATAGAAAAGATAACATATCAGAACGGGCGTATTAATATGCGTAAACCTTGGAGCTGATCTACTGTCAAGGCTGATGTTCTAGAAAATTAATCAACACCTTCTGAGAAATCAGATTTGAGAATTCAACAGCGCTGTGGTATAAACATAAATAATGACTAAGCAAAATGCATTAATGGTTTCTAGTCTAATGGGGTTTGTCTCATGGTAGTAATCGTGTCTTACTAGAAGTGGATTGCCACGTTGATGAAATAATGCACTCAAGCATGAAATGGCACTAACACGGATAATAAGATAAGCCTGAAGTCAACCATTTTTCATGTAGCATGCCAAATAATCACAAGTCTCAGATCCAGTGAGGTCCCAGTGTTGGGCACATGAAACCCCTGATTTGACTGAATTTCAACAGGATATATGTGTTTGCCAAATTACGTTGGTTACCACAGTGTCAGCTCAGATATACAATGTGTGGGAGAGGTAGACAGGATGCAAGTGTGTAAAAAGAGTGTGGTGTTTATTTGGAGTAATCAAATGAGAATAATCCATAAGCATGTAAACATGAAAACAGGCAAGGGTCAAAACCAGGAAGCATAACTGAGAGCGAGGAAACATGGCTAAACAACTGTCAGAAGCATATGACAACTTGGATGAGACAAAGACACAGGAGGGTATGAATAGATGAATTAATGAAAGGAGGAAATCAGAACACCTGGACCCAATCAGGAAAACAGACCAATGAGAGGACGGGGTGGGGACAAGAGTCAAATCAAAGCAAAGGCACATGTCAAAGTTTTAAAAAAGGTAAACATGGAGGGAAATTAAAACAAAAAAAGTAATGGAGGAGGAATTTGTGACAAGCAGCTACTGCTTTTGTTTTGAGTTGGCTTCAAGTTAACAAAATTGGATTTGCTATGATGACAGCCAAACAGTTGTTGATGCTGCACAGCAGCGTAAAATCTGTCTAATGAATCTTTTGCCTTAGCACATTTTCTTTGTGCTGTCTTATTTTCTGGAGTTTTTTCTCAGCCCATGTTCTCTTTGAGCAATAGTATTGCCTCTCTAGATCAGCTGTTTCATGTTGGAGTGACCTGGTGGCACACTGTGTATTGATGCTGTCTCACAGCTCCAGGGTTCCAGGTTTGATCTTGAGCTTACTGTCTGTCTGGAGTTTCATAATGTATGTTCTCTCCATGTCCACTTGGGTTTCCATCCCACTTCCCAAAGACATGCCAGTAGGTGGACTGGCTTTGCTAAATTGCCCCAAGGTATCAATTTGTACCTGCATGATGATTTTTAATAGCAAGTACCCCTTGCTGCAGAACCAAAAGTCCAGGGGGTTCTGATCCAGTTCCTCCTGCCCAGGCAGAGTTGAACCAAAAGTCCAGGGGGTGGACTCAACTGGGTGTTTCATGCTGGAAAAGTGTGTTGTTCTGGGTTGCAAAGTGTCTTGTGGATTAGGGTTGTGGTTAGGGTTATAGTAGTGAACTTGGACTGCTTGGACTTTTGGTTCTGCAGCAAGGACTATCTCGGTGATAGGCAGTTCCTGGGATAGGCTCCAGTGTTCCTGGGATAGGCTCCAGATCTATCTTGATGCTGCCTGGAATAAAGCAGTTATTGAAGATGAATGAATGAATTATGTCCTTTTTTGTTTGTTCTTAGCCAAGCCTGTCATATAGCTTGGAAATTGACATTATGTTTCACTACACTATGGAATCAATCTGCCATATTGTCTTCTCTAGCTATTTGCTTGCATCGGGTAGACAGTGTGAATGGTGTCTTTTGGTTTGGTTGTGACAGATAATGCTTATATGAATAAACTCTTAGAGGGCACCATTCTGAGAACTTGAAATCAGCTTTGTAAATTGAAAAAAAAAAACACACAACTTTGTGTTGACACACAACTTTAACCGAGACTGTAAAACAGCCCTTAAACAACACTCTTAATTATCAACTGCTCAACTCTGTGCTCCAGATTGGAGTCTTCCACACTTGTAAATGACTTTGAATTGAAATGAAGTGTCTGCTAAATGAATGCATATAAATGAATTGTATGTAAAAAAAAAAAAAAAAAAAAAAAGCTAAATACCGATATGAGCAGAGCCATGAGTTTCTGATCTCTGTATTTCAATTCTGTGTTCTCTGGCTGAAAAGAGTTTTGTGTAGCGAGTAATAACACCCCACAGCTTGGTCAGCACCCTAGTCAGGCTTTCATCAGCTAATGAGAGAGAGACACACACACAAAAAAGGACAGACAGAGCGACAGTGAATTCACAATGGCTATAATAATAAGGCTGAGAAACTATAACATGGACTTAGGCTATTAAGATAATGAATAATGGGTTTGGGTCTGTGTGTGTGGGTTATGTAACAAAAATACAAAAAGAAATACAGAAAGAAGTGGTCTATTCTACACACACCATCTTTCTCTTTCTTTCAATAACACCTTTCCTCTTTAATCAAAATTCCTCTCCATCTTGCTGTGCACGCACTCGTCATCTTGTCTGGTCTGTCTGACTGACCTCCATTCCTGCTTACCTCCTTGATTTTATTTTTCTTTCTCCTCAAGACGTCATTGTGTTACAATTCTAGGTCACTAGCCCTTGAATTAGTGGAAAAGATTTAGTGGTCAATCCTAGAAATACAAACGCTAACTCAGACGTGACAACTTTCACTCACTCATTTTGCACAGGAGTATGAATTATGCTAGTATGAATTATCACTTAAAAATACGCAGTAAAAATATTTGGACATATGACTCTGGAATGATTGACATATGTCCTGTACTTCTGACACATCCCCTGGAGACCCCGCCCACTTCCTTAGTGACATATTTGTAATGTTTTGGCCAGTGCTCTCATTTCGACTTGAGTTTCTCGCTTGAAAGATGCTTCCTTGCTTTAAGGTAAACAGAGAATATTGTGCGTTCATTAATCCGAAATACAATTTGTCAGTGTATATTTGACTAAGCTAACATTAATCAACTACGCATATACGTATTTCTTAGGTACAGGGGCAGGTCTGGAGGGTTCACAGGCATAGAGTGTTGTGGTGAACTGGGATGTTTGGATGCTGTTGCCCCCCCACTCTCACACGTTCACTCAGGTTTGTCGATTGTGGAGTGGCTGGCTGCCTTATGTCCCAGGGTGCCCTCATGTCTGTGTTAGCTTCTGGCTCTCCTTTTTAGTTATACTGTCATAGCTAGTCTTGCCGGAGTCCCTGCTTGCACTCTGCACGCAAAGTACATTGTCCTTAACCATTAGAGGACAAAAGCTTACCTAACAATCTCTCCCTCTCTCTCGATCTCTCTCTCTCCCTCACTCTCTGTCGAGCTACACATGCTACTTCTGAGATGCCAGTGATCCTGACCTCTTCTGCTCCCCGGACCTGCCTGACTCATCCTGATACCCTACTTCGGTTGAGTTCGCTCGCTGCTGCTGGGGCCCCATATGGATGGCCTGAAGAACCATTTGGATTGCTGGGGATGGTTCCACCTGGGGGCTGTGGAGATGGCTTGGGGATCACATATGGGGAGCTGTACTGTAATGGCTTGGGACTCTGATTGCTGTAGTGGCTTTGGGGCTGCAGTTGCCATGAGCACCTCCGTACTCAGGACTCCATCAGTGGACAGTGGATAGATTTTAACCAACTGGACTTCTTGTGAAAACTGTGATGAATTTACTTGTTGCACAATTGCACTATTTGTCCATGTAGTACACAATAATAGAAGGGATTTATTTATAATCGCACTATCCGTTGCACTCAGATGAGGATGAGTTCCCTTTTGAGCCTGGTTCCTCTCAAGGTTTCTTCCTCATATTGTCTCAGGAAGTTTTTCCTTGCCACCGTCGCCTCTGCCTTGCTCATTAGGGATAAATTCAGATATTTACAATAAATTTTTTGTGAATCCATTTATTTCTGTAAAGCAGATTTGTGACAATGTCCATTGTTAAAAGCGCTTTACAAATAAAATTGAATTGAATTGAATACGTAATAGTTAACTAATGTATATATGTATATAAGTATGTATACTTAACTATATATCTCAGTAAGTATATAGTAATAGTTAACGCCCTATCAAAATTGGCCATACTCTCGGTGGGTGGGATGGTCTACTCTCTCTTAACCTGTGAATCACAGTGACACTGCCCAATCCTGGGTGTCTGTGAGTTCATGTATGTGGAGGAGGGTAGATAGTGCTTTCCTCTGAGTGTGTTATGCCGCCCTGTGACGCAGCATGAGCAGCAATTCAAAAAGATGTGGCAGCTTCATAAGTCTCAGAGGAAGCACATGTTAGCCATCACCCTCTCTACTGGTTGGTAGTTAATAGGGTTGATAGAGGGTTGATAGGGTTGATAAAGGGGTGTTAGAGGTGGCTCGTGGGGGCTATTGACAGGTGACAAAATATATAAACTTAAGATTCCAAGAGTTATGAACTCAAAATCATGATTCATTAAAATAGCTCACTCTGGTCTTTCTTTGATGTGATTGGCTATGCAAGTAGTTCCACCAGGCAACAAGAGAACTAATGCACTGATTGGTAGATAATTAAAAAAGGCGGTCCTCTTCGTCTGGTCTGTTGCTGGTACGAAGATGACTCCATGTGTGTTTACAAAGAAATGGCAATCATGTAGAGGATGTTTGGTAAAAAAGTGTTAATTTCCCCTATTTATGGAGATAAAATACACTATATGAACACCACGTTAAGTGAACTTAAATTGTTAAGTACAGTCTACATGAGCATCAAGTTAAGTGAACTTAAATATACACGGTTTAGGAGACCCAATTACTCGATCAAATTGAGGTCAACTTGTTAGGGTTTTCAGTGCAATGCCAAAAGAAAAAATGGCCAAAAAGCAAGTTTTGACAAGAAATAAGACAAAATAGACCAACTACAAAGTGTCAAATCTGACACTACATATAATTTAAATGGTATTGATAATTAAAAAGTGATCTAAAACTCTGTTTGATGTCCTGTGCCAATCTGAGGAGTTCAAACAGTTTGAGCAGCAGATCAAGAGTGAAAACTGTCAGCTGCGTGGAACCATTTCACGGTTTCTACAAAGGATATGTAGACAAGTCATTTGTAAAAAGTACTATATCTAAAACATGCAATGTTTTTTTTACTTTATTTCTACCCCACCCCCTTCAACTGGATGATGCATTATTTTTCTTCAGGGTTGGCAGGTCTACTAACTGCAGTATCTATACTAACACTAGCACTGAAACTGAGAAGTTGTTTTTTTTTTTTTTTTAAGAAATTAAGATATTTTTATCCACACACAGGAGAGACAATATGTAATCCAATCATAAAGCAGTGATACAAGACTGTAGGGTCAGGAACAAGTGTGCGATAGTTGTATTAGAAAGAAAAATAGAGAGTTACAGTTAACACGAGGGTGGAGTTATGACATAATCTTCAGAGCTAATAGCAGTAATAAACTGTTATAAGAATTATAGAGTAATTAAAATAACCGTGGGGAACATGTTTCGCCACAATGTGCGAGCCTGAGCCTGTGCTGGTTTGCAAATTTTAGTCTATGCCTGGCACAGAAAATTGAGGTGTGAACATTTTTTTGCCTCCTCTATCGTGTTTCAGGCCAGCTGGATGGATTCAGGGCTCTGTATATTAAACATGTTAAAAATTTTAAACCAGTCTCCATAGTAGTGCTAGTAATAATACATTATAATAACAATTATAAAGGAATTAAAATAGCCATGGTGAACATCATCCATTATCTCATCATCATTATCCCCTTGTCATTGAGTGCAAAAGTTTGTGTACCCCATAGTAAAATATGGTAGTAATATTTTTGATGATGATGGTGATTATTATTATTATTATGTATAAAATGCTATTTTATTTTGTATTACATATATTTTGTGATATTTTTGAATTGGACCTTATTCATGGAGTGTGTCTTTCATGATCATACCTTGGCAGAGGAATAAAGAAGTACAACCCCATTTTTAGCTCTCTTCATGTTTTCTTTTAATATTTTAAGAAGTGAGCCAGCCAAAACATGCAAACAGGAAGCCTGTTTTTCTTTGCCTTGTGCTCTGTCTATACAGATTACAAAAATAAATGCCTCACCTGAAGCCAAAGTGTTGGCATCACTACTTGGAATAGTTGGATTTCTTGAAGGTTGTAAGGTCAGTAGGCTTCACAAGTCAAAATGCCATTAGTGTATAATGGCATTTGAACATCACAGATACTTTGGACACATTTTCAGTTTATAACACTATTTAGTAATGTAACTTGTTGTTTCCAGACATCCCTGGGAAACTATTTCTGTGTAATGTTTCAGTTCTGTGGACGCAAATATCTGTGTCATGCCCTGGTGGCAAGCCAAAGGTCACAGAATACCAAAAATCTCCCATGTGAAAATTTCCCATCATGCACTGATTGCTAAAAAGCTATTTACAACTGCAGCTAAATCCAGTCCAAGCATAAAGACGGAAAGCTGAGATTTAACAGCCGTGCTCAAGGGTCCACCATTAGCACTTATGCCAGAGCTGGGATTTGAATTCACAACCGTCCTTTCATTAGCACAAAAACCTATAGGAAAAACTCCACCCTGACACATTAAATATGTTTAGATTGAAATATTTGTGATGTGTTTAGTAATTCAGGTGCTATTTATTCAGTTGGTAGTCACAGGGAGACATGGCTAATGCAGTTACAATGGAGTTTAATGGTCAGATTTCACTGTTAGCTCCTAAAAAAAACCAGCAAGAGTTTCTTTGGCACTCACCAGCCGACATTCCTTGTCCAGCGACATTCAATGTCATATTAATGAGAAACCCAACATAGATGTACTGGAGATGCAATGCAACGATATAATGCTGAGTTGCTGCAGAGATTCTGCTCAGCTAGCTAGCGATCTATGAAATGATGAGCGTGATGGTGTTGATGGCTGCATTAGCATGAAAGTAGAAGCTCTGGAAGCTAATCAGATTGAGCTGGACAAACTAAAAGTACTAAAGTGCCGCTGTATCGCTCACTTTAGATAAAGATGAAGCAAGGGCTAAATCCTACTGCACCACTATCAGGCGAACAGCATTGTGGGTAATATAAGAACTCAGAATTTCATTACAAAATCAATCTCGGATGTGTTAATTATAGAGAGTAAAATATAAGTCATTCATGGTGGATTTTTCCCTTTAATGGATGAATTAGCAATGCACTTGATCTACCATTGTCTCCATAAGCCAACTTTAGCCTGGTTATAATGTGCAATGTTTTTTTTTAGCCTTAGGTCACTCTCTAAGCCTCTCAGTTTATAAGTGTCTGAACTGAATAAACCACCTTGGCACTATTTTCCTGTGAAACCCCCTGATGTTTTTTTTGCCATTTTTACCTTTCTGAGGCCACCTAATGCTCGTCTTTTCATCTTTTCATGGCTTTTCTATTCTCCTGAGATGAATGTTACTCTTTTGTGTGTCCATGGTAACTGAATACTGTCTGTTCGCTCAAGCTTATAGAGTCACCTGCCTTTTTTTTTTGTTTTTTACAGGAACGATCCCTGCTGAGATGTCTCTGGTTTACAAAGATCACTCGTGCAAAGAGGCTGATCTGAGAAGCACGCCATTAACCTTCCTGCTAGCGGAGATGTAACGAGCAAAGTTAAGCAGAGACATGTAATCCACACTTCTCCAAAGTGCTTTGGATTAGTAATTATCCACTTAATGAGTACTGACCCAACGTTCTCTACATGAAAGTGTTTGATCAGCTCTAACCTCAGGTCAGTGCACACGAGGCCATATTCACATATCTATGGTTTTAATTATTTCACACATTTCATGTCTTTTGATCTTAGATGTTGTGCATGTATTATTGCTTTTCCTTCGTTTCCTGTACTATAAAACTATACATATTAAACATATTAAAAATGATATAAACCTATGGTGCTTGTCTTGTTGCTGTAGCATGCACATTTTGTAACTGAATATGCCATCAAGACTTGAAAAAAAGATTTCTTTTGGAGAAAGTTTTGGAAGAAATTCATCACGACAGTGACCCATAACAGCCTGATCAGTCTGTCTAGTTTCAATTCCTGAGGAAAATGTCAATCACGACATCTGACTAACTGAAGCCTCTCTGTTCATCATTCGCTGTTCACTCTCACATCACCACTGAAATATTCACTAATCAACTCAATAAGTACATTTACAAGGTTAACTGCTGCCATGTCTAAGGTGTCGGTGATGACGCCAGTGCATCTGGTATCCGGTGTTTAGACCGTTTACAAACTGACTCTATTAGGCTTACGTCTCACAGGTTTTCACTATGGCATGTAACCAACAACATGATCAAAGCATGGCATTCTGCTTTAGAAAAACACACGTAGCCATCAAGCTAACAATGAAAACATCTTCTCTGAACAGACATAATGTTTTCTTGTGTGTGTTAAACCGGCTCCTTGTTTACTTTAGGTGATCCCTGCAGGCAGACATTCACAGGGTTATAAAGTAAATAAAAACCTTTGAACATCACTTTGAAATTTATTTATGATTCACAGGATTCAGGCAACGTCTGAAGGGTTTTCCCAGACGCCTACACATACTGTATGGACCGCAAGTATATCCTTTATCTTTGCGTATCTGTATAATTGCTGGTACTTTGAGGATCGGATAGGGGACTGACTGTGACTGACAGCAGCGCAGTGGATCATGGATCATACCGCTTTGTAAATTAGCAGTTGGAGGAAAGTACATAAGGATCATAATCTATTTTTTAGCGTTGTTGAAATACTATTATATTTATTATCTTCCAAAGTAAGATGAGCAATTTTAATCATTTTCACCTCTATTTGACCTCTGTTTACGTTATGCAGAAATGTAGTCCAAATTTGGCAACCATAACAGAAATACCATCTGACTAAATCACTGGGACATACTTTTTTTTTTTTTTTTATTTGGAGTGGACTCATTGAAGGGAATGGAAAATTCTAGACAATCAATTCATAAAAAAATCCTCATTCATTTCTTAAAATAATTGGTATATAGAGTGAATGATCAATAACACTTTTTCCAAGTTTGGTAAACATGTATGAGGTGGATTTGTCAAACATTAAGGCACAGCTTGCCTAATCAAGTTGCAAGTTTATATCGTTATTAGTTGTACTGTCGTAGAAAAGAGGTTTCAATATTGTGGATCAAATGAGGTTCAGTTTCTCTAATAGAATGTCCAATTTCTCTACAAGGTCTATGAATTAAAGACGACCCAAAATAACTGGATAAATAATCCTCGTGATGAGAAGTTCACTTAGATTGGTGCACATTTGGCGCTTTGACCTACAGTCCATTTCTGCCCCCTGTTGGAAGAAAGAAGAACTAACGCTGTCAGGTTATTGCTTTGTGAGGACAAGAGTGTTGGCAGGCCACCTTGTCTCTGGCAACGTCGATCATTCTGACCACTGTTTAGAGAGATGATGAGAAATAAAGCACATGGAAAATTTATGAGATGATGTTTGGCAAAGGTCTGGAGTAGAGGGTACCTGTTGTGGAAATACATTACCAGCCACTCATAACCATGCACATACTGTATATGTGATCATTAAATAATAATAACAGAAGGGTGATTCCATGATCGGGGTTCCATTTAACTTTATTTTTCATCATTTTTCAACATTGAATCCACGAAAACGTGCATTTTATCATACAAACAATGTGTTATCCCATGTCAGTATACAATATTTCCATTTTTACAAAGTTTCTTTGCTAATAATGGCTGCAGTTTCCTCTTAAATGAGTAACAGTGCTCTGTTTTTCAGCACAGAATTTTGGCAAATACACAAAATGTGGTTAACTAGAATCTATGCTAATGTCACAAGGACGTATTAATGATTTACTTGATGATGATTTAAATGATTTAACACTGAAAACAATACCTTGTAATTAAAACATTGAAAACAATATCATTGAAAATAAAGAAAAAAGAATGAGAGAACATACTTTTCTTCTTTCCATGATCTTCAGAAAAGTTGGAAGATCTTGTTAAACATGTGACTTGTGGAATATTCCATATTTGTGACAGGTTTCAATGTGTTCAGATAATAATAATAATAATAATAATAATAATATCCTAAATTTCTGAAATTACTGTAATATACATCTTTTGATTTTTATTAAATATTTATTTACTTCTACTTTCCTGTGGTCAAGGATTTGTATTCTATTTGTGCCCTTGATCAAGGACTTTCAAATTAAATATTGGGATTTGCAGAAAGACCATGTTCAGCCTCTGCTGAGCAGCATTTAAAAATTCTTTACTATAATTTTTATTTTTACACTGAATGAGTGAGTCATGCAGAGAGATTCGTCTCTATAGTTTGTTTATAGCTTTACACCTGACCAATAATAGATCAGCCTTCGTTTCCATTTCCATAGCGATGGGATTGATTGACATGAACAGTAAGGTCTGACAGGGCTCATACATCATAAAATTATGCTGACAGTCCAATATGTTCACTTTGCCTCAGGTTTTCACTCTAAAATGCCTTCAATGTCTTAATATTCTCATCAAAAATACATTTGTTACATAAAGTGATGCATTATTTTATTGAAATGTCATGTCTGGTTTGCACATACACACACACACACACACACACACACACAGACCAATGACCTTTATTTTTTTCTGTAGAGTCACTTTAGTTAGCTCACTTCTCTCTCTCTCTCTCTCTCTCTCTCTCTCTCCCTCTCTCTCTCTCTCACTTCTGCTTTCTGTCTATCATTCTTTCCCTGTGGTCAGCATCCACTGCAGTAAAACTGGCCTGTGACAAAGACTTAGTAGTCTTCCTTTCCTCTCTCTCTCTCTCTCTCTCTCTCTCCATCCATCTATCCATCTGTTCTACATCACTTCTTTATCCATGGAATATCCATGTAGGTGAATTATTTCTGGTTCCAAGTGAACTCTAGTGAGGTTTGTCTGCAGCGAGAAATCGATTCGACTCTGAATCAACTCAACTCCAGGAAGTGAATCTTGCACGTCGTGCATTTTAGGCTGCAGCATGTTTTTCTAAACTGAGCCACGAGGTGTGATTTGAGCCAGTAGAGCTGCAAAAAATCTGATAGAAATGAGAAAATAAATGCAAAATGTTTCATAATAATTATTTAGATAATTATCAAATCATTTATTTAGTGCCAGCTACATTCTCCATGCTTGGCTGATTTTCTGTGATTTTTATACACACTTTATAAACACACACCGTATTCCTGACCAATGAATGGAAAAGTTTTTCGAGACCTACATGAACCTTGAACGGTTTATTTTTGGTTCATTTAGTAAGATTCAATGTGAAACCTAGCCAAGGAAATTAGCAAACAACCAGAAGTATCAGTTTCACTTTGATTTGGACTCAGCAAATGGACGAATATGTGTGCAGTAGGCCGCTGGGTCATTCCTTTAAAAGGATCTATTCATAATATTAAAATGTTTTTACAAATTTGTCCTTCAGTTGAACTTTACACAAAAGAAATGATATAAATCTTCTAAGTTAATGCTACACCTTACTTAACCTGAACTTTAATAACCAAAAGGGAACCTTTTTGGTCTATTGGTTGTGATAAATAAATAAATAACAACACTGTCAAATATTACGACATTTTGTCCCCACCAAGATATAAAAAACATGACCACACACACACACACACACACACACACACCCACACACTCACACACACCCACACACACACACACACCCACACTGCTCTCTAGAACACTGTATACAGAGTCCCACTAAATGCTAGACAGAACTTCATGCAAGTGAAACCCCCTTCTTTAAAGGTCCTTCTTTATTTAACTTGACATGTGTAATGTGTGAATTTCCCTCTGGGATTAATAAAGTGATCTATCAATCTATCTATAAAATACTTGTTATCACACACACACACACACACATACACACGCACTGGACTTTAGGATTAAGCTGTGATATCATGTGATATCCTGTGTTAGTAAAAGCTCCAATATCCTGTGTGTCTAAAAAAAAAAGGAAAGTTTGAAAGCTTTCTATCATCCTTTCTCTCTCTTTTCTTTTTGCAACACTCACACATACACACTTCTTAACTCTTCTTATCTTTGTGACTTCAACATTTCAACTTCTGTAAGGTTCAATGCACACATTTGAACAGGAAGTGCATGGTGTAAAAGCTGGAAGCTCTCTGAAAACAAAGTGTCACAGTTTTGATGATGAAAGAAGAAAAAATGTCTGACATTCAAATATTTGCTGGATCTTTTCAGTTTTGTCTCTAAATTTCTCTAATAAAAATCTCCCTATATTGTACATACATATAAATATTATGCTTTACAGAGAGATCACTATTGTGTCTATTGTGTTGTCTTTAATATCTTTCATTTTGAAGTTATTCTTCTGAGTTGCTCAACTAATGATCAGCCAATCCTTTTTTTTTTTTTATCAATACATGGCCACAGACTTGCCTCAAACCACTTCCTGTTCATAAGTCGTGCTGTGCAGAACACATGGGTGATTCAGTGGCTGTTTAAGTATATGTGCAGTTGCACATGTAGCAGTGTAAGTCTGCTTAGTTAACTGACAGGTCATTTCACTTCTCGTATCAGCATTTATTTTTTTATTTTTTTTACTCGAGACTAACATGAAAAAATAAGAGTGCGACTTTGTGTATATGAAACTATATATAAACTCTTCATCATCTCTTACTGCACACACACTAGACATCAAGCAAGGAATGGTGGTTTAGGGCTATTTCCATATACCCATACAAAATACAAGAATTAAATGTAACTAGAAATGGATAAAAAGTATAACAAGTTTGTTCATTTAAAAAAAAATGGTTAGCATTGGGTAAATTGGGATGTGCTGTCCTTAGTAACAGTAAACTCGCATCATAAAGTTGAGTGTTTTCCTATAACAGCATGTCCTGAAGTGTTTTTTCCCTCTTATCCTGCAACAATTTTCCATCACTAACATATATATATTTTTTATTTATTAAAGAATCCATTTATAGTTGTGTTTAATGTTGTGGAATGTCCATGAAACAAGTTATTTCCTGTTATCACTTAGGTTATAAAACCATCCTCTCTTTATTTCTCTCGAAGTTAATAATCCAGTTTAATTAATAAGTAACTTAATAGGTCAACCAGTTACCTGGAAGCTGAGGAAAGCTTACAAAGCTCTGAAACTGGAGACTCCTTCCACAAATGCTAAATAAACATCTCCTCAGAGAAAACTTGTATATCACCATATCAACAATTACACAAAAAGTCTCTGATGGAAGTTGTTACAGTAGATAATGATAACGATTAAAATTAATTATTTAACAAACCCGTGATTTGTCATGCAGATTCTGAATAATCTGAATTGAGACTATAACAGTGCTATAAAATATAACAGTCCTATAAAATTGCTAATAACTGATATAAAGATAATATACACATTGCTATAGAATTGAATTTCTTCTGGGCCAATAGGATATACGTTGAATAAAACACGATGGTTAAAGCTTCAGCATTAGATTAGAAAGTGTCTTTCACACATTCACCTTGTGAGAATAAGGGTCAGCAGTGAAATTGAGGTCACCAACACATGGTGTCAGGGGAGGAGGCGATTACTTTCCTCTCATTCTTCCTCTTTTGCATACCATGAAGCAGCCAAGCACTCGATGTAAGCTTGACTAGCTGCTCTGCGTAGATCTGAGATTAAGACTTGTAAAAGTAAGTCTGAGGCTGCCTACGAATAGACAATTTATTGGAGCTTGGAACCTGCTTGGGGGAGATCTGGGTGGTGAAAACGTAAGTAGCAAAGCAAGGAGTTAGGAAAAGAGGACAACTAACTTGTAACTTGTTTTTTTATGTATTTTGAGCATGTTTGATGATTTATGAAAGCAGGAAAATCCAACGTTTGACATGTAATGTGAATTGCTTTTCAACTGGCAGAGGAATTGTTTATAGTTTCAATAAGAATGCAGCAGTCGATGACTTGTGATCAAGAAAGCAAAAAAAAATACAATAATGTCTAACCATACAGTAATGCTTTTATAATCATGAATTAATACATCCATTAAGGATTAGTGCATCAGGAAATAACAACTTGTAATAAAATGATATTTATTACTACTGAGTCATATTTCTTTGTGCGCTAATGATTAGTGTTTGCGTTATGTCATCATTATGACAGCATTATTACATCAATTAATATACTATATGCTTATTTCTGGACCTTACAGTATAATAGTTTTACCAAACAAAAAAAAAACATAAAACAAAAAGTTTCTCAAAGTCTCTCAAACAAGTGTAATAATCAAATTTCATGAATTCCAAGAAACACATATCACATGTTTGAATGCTCTAAAAAAAAATCTATTGGATTTCTTGAATCATCTAAAGATAAGGGTTTGAAATATGACCCATATATCACTGATGTGGCTTCGAAAAGGACCCAGTGGTTTTACGTAGGCCTGGAAAGCACCCTTTAAGTGAGACTGATGCACATGAGCATATTCTGAATAAATAAAATAGGCATTTCTGACAGCTATTCGTTTAAAGCTGATGATTAAGTGTAGCTTCCTCTGGTGTGTGTGCACCGCAGTACCACTTCACTGGCCACAAGTAATTTATGCAAAGGCTTGACATTCATTACAGACTGAAGTGTCTGTCCTTTCAGTTGTGTGTGTAGGTGTGTAGTTGTGTGCTATCTGAACGGGAGGCTGAAAGAGTGTAGTTGTCTCAAGTTCCTCTCTAGTAACCAGACACAGACACACTCATCCTGGAAGGAGAACTCTCATTATATAGCAGTCTTGATAAAGACAGAAACTATAAATGGACAAAAGGCACTATTGTTGTAGTATAAAATCAATTAAACACTCTTCTAGGAAAAGAATCAATGCGAGGGTGGTGTGATGTGTTACCACGCCAACGTTAATTATTTTTCCAATAACAGCCTGTCCTGAAGTGTATGATTCCTAACACATTTTATTTATCCAGTTATGGTTACATGTAGAACAAGTTAGTTCCTGTTATTACTTACATCATAGCAGCTATAACAAGTCAGTTTCTCATTTTTCTCTCTCTCTCTCTCTCTCTCTCTCTTGATGTTAATACGACAAAAAACACTCAGCTTGTGATGTTAGTTTGTGAAGTGAGAAACCACAAAGCATACAATTCCTTTTAAAAAACAAACAGAAAACTTCATCATAATCCACAATTACTCACATTTTAAAATCTATTTACATGGAACGATTACACAAGTTCTTGTGTAATGTCTTACACAGAAATGATTATGTATTAGAACAATTACGGAAAATTAATCAACAATTTCTGGCCAATCAAATTCAGAAAAAAATAAAAGCTAGGTGGAAAGTAGTACTAAACTCCATTTGGTTTAATAATAACAGGTTTAATAATTTGCCACTTACCCCAAATGTATCTAAAGCATGTTTGGTGTCTAAGGTTTGCTTATTTAGCAGGTAGCTATAATTCTATCGTTAGAATTGGGGAAATTGGGAAAATTGTTTGATTTTACACCAAACCATTCTAGTTTTTAGGGGCTCGTCATCAGCCATCATATGATGTTTTCTATCTAGCTGTCTCCTTGGAATTGTGGATATTTGCAGACTAGAAAGCCTATTTCTGGTGATGTATTTTCAGAAAACATTAACAAATGCAAGTTGAAAAGGGCAAAACAACACCATCTCTAATGAGCTCTCTCTCTCTATGTGTATGTGTGTGTCTCTCTCTCTCACTTTCCCTCCCTCAGAATCCATAAGCTGTCTCCATCATGGAGGCAATCGGCAAGTTCGACTTCACCCCAACGGCCGATGATGAGCTGAGCTTCAAGAAAGGAGATGTAATTAAGGCAAGGCTGAATGTCCTTATAAGTCAAACATTATCCAGTCTTAACAAATGAATGCTCCTTACCCAGTACAGTCTATACATGTATATAAAGATAAAACTTGTATATATGGATAGGTGGAGAGTCATATGTATACTGCAGTGTTTCAGATCAGTGATACGTTTTGCTGCGCCAATCAAAATCTGAAGTATGTACTTTCCCAAGATGAGCAACTCAAGATTTTGGACTAATTGGGGTCAAGAAGTGCAGTGAAAGTAGCCATAATACCCTCACTGAAACTCTTATGCATCTGAAATTTCTTCAGTGTACTATATATATAGTATACACACAAATTACGTGTGTGTGTGTGTGTGCGTGTGTGTGTGTAAACTAAATTTTGTAATTAGCATGTATGATGCATTTCTCTGCAGATTTTGGGCACTAAGGATAACTGGTACAGAGCTGAAAGAAATGGTCTACAGGGCTTCGTTCCAAGAAATTACATTATCCTCGAAATCCCCAGGTTATTATGATTGCTTTTTGGGAGAGGAATGAGGGAGGGTTTGAGGGGAGAGGGTTGGGATTTGCTGTACCGAAAGTGCTTTACTCATGCTGTTTTAGAATAGAGGAAGGAAAACACCAGCGCATGTACATATGCAAAATGAAAAGATTTTCATAGACGGATAAGGAGGTTTTAAAACAAAACAATGTTTTAAGTCAAACATAAGAAAACAAAAATTTTGGTAGTAATTTACTCAACATGTTTACAAGCACATAAATAATCAGATTATGGGAAAACTATAGGTCTATGAGTCAGTAAATAATGGGATTTTTTTTTTTAATAGATGACATGTGCACATCGGCTGCTTTGCAAAGCACAATCCTTAAACGTTGACAAAAGAAGAAAGACATTGTAATACAAAGAGCTTGAGACTCCTAGGGGGTTTTACAATATAAAAACAGTACAAAAAATTACAATACAAAAATATTGTAAAATATTTCACAATACAAAAACTGTCAAAAATAGAAGTGAAGTTACAAAATTCGCACAAAACAATCAGAATGAAAACAGACTCCAAAGTGAAAAAAATTAACTTGGACTGAGAACTGTTATAAAGACTATGATTACCTTTGATAAGATTAGGCATAGACACTGATTAAAGTGAGCAAAGAGCTCTTAGCCAGGACTGAAACAGAGGCTACGTTTACATTCACATCAAATTCCGTTTAAGGTCTATATTCGGGTTGCAGCCGTATTCCGAATACGATGTTTATATGTGTACAGGCATCGGAATATTCCTGTATACATGGTTGTTGTAAGTATGCCTGAGTTGCTATTCCTGAATAGCTAGCCTACAGCTAAGCATCTGTTAGCACCCACAATTCCTTGCGGACTGAGCGTGTGCATATATCTCCCTTCAGTGGATTATCTGATTAAGGTGTTTACATGCGACAAATTTCTGATTAAAACAGGCACATTCCAGGGGTGGGAATTAAAACTTGAGGAATCAGAATATTGTCTTAATCTTTTAAAGAGTTCTTGATTGGCTGGGAAACAAGGTTCAGGTGTTAATACTCAGGCATGATGGAGCACGAGGCTTCTGTTGTTGATGCATGCTGGGACATGGACTTTGTTGCAGATACGCTATAAAATATAAACTTCTGGTAATTATTTATTTGGGATTTTTTTAATGGTTGTAAATTGTGGAGTCCAGAACAGACTATGTTGAAATGATATCCAAATCAACGTCGAAGTCAACCTCCTAAATTCCGGGTCCTGATTTAAATTCCTTACCATACTTGTTGCTGAATAATAAGCACTAGGATAAGATTATTTAGAATATAATAATGGCTTTAATCCATTTTACATCACAACGTGCAAAACGAAATAATGATTTTAATATTAGTGCGGATGTAAACATCTCATTTCTAAGGAGACACCTTTTTTTTTCTTTTTTTTTTACCCTTTATTGTTGTTTTTTCAGGAAAAAGATACTGCCCTTTACACTCAGACTCTCTATGTTAAAATGTAAATTGTGTGTTGGGATACATGAATATCAGGTTGGCAAATTACTAGTGTCACTGTCTAGACATAGTTTAATAGTTGTAAATTTTTGGAATGAGAATGAATTTTCTTATGAATATGCAAAATTTCATTTGTACTGCTTTGCCCTTCATTTATGCCATTAAGAAATTATTAATGAAGTTTCTAGAGATAAAACAAAATGTGACACAGATTGACAGCAGTCACAGTACAGACATGGTGTATCTACAGTGTATTCATTGATCCTGGTGTTCTAAGGTCAGGTCTTTCCCTGTAGCTGGTATCAGGAGGACATGAGTCGCCGGGCGTCTGAGAGCGCTCTCATGCCCCAGCCGATAGGATCGTTTATCGTCCGTGGCAGCCAGAGCTCTCCGGGAAACTTCTCCATCTCTGTCAGGTAGTATAGTCCCACTCTAACACTGTGCAAAGCAAAGCAATATCTCTTTAAACTGTATAGAAGTAAATACAAATGTAAGTAAATGTTTAGAAACTTGGCTTGCATACAGTTAATTCACCGAAGTGAAAAATATATAGCACATTTAAAAGCAAATACTGTTCCTAAGTCTAAAGCTGCTACGATTTTTAAAAGCTAATAAATTAAATTAAATCCATCTGGCATAAAAATCAATATACATATAATAACTCTAATAATAAAAACAGAAATAATAATATACTGCATAAAATAGGAGATATTAAGAAGAATGCAGAACAAAAGATAATAGCTTATACAGTATTTGACTAGATTAAGTCAGTTTAATGGTGGAGTTGAATAAGATTTGAATTCGCCTCTGATTCCTGCCCATGTACACAAAGCTCCGCCCCCAGAACCTAATGCTAGAGTTAGCATTAATGTTCAAATAGCTCAAAAGCTGAGTTTTAACAATATAAACGTGCAAAATTTGGATGAGGGTGTTCAAGAGTGTGTGAACATTACTGTGTTTTTTTCTTTGTAATTAACTTGATGAGCTCTAAACTCCGGTATTAGCATGAAGCATCACTAGCTAAAAGATAGGCCATTCATCTGTTTAAAAGCCAAGACATAACACTATAAACATGTAAAAATGCTTTATGAGGATGTTCACAAGAGCAATCGCTGCTCTTTTTTCTTTGTAACAGGCTCTTATGAGTTCTAGTATTAGCATGTTAGCATTGCTAGCTAAGAGATAGGCCATTCAGCTGCTTGAAAGTCAAGTAATATTATGCTGCATTCAAGGCAAAGTTGAAACATGTAATTCCCCACCTATAGCTGGTAAAAAACACAGAAAATGCCCCCTCAACTTGAAATTTCAACTCGTCAACTTGGGGTAGTCTTCTCGACTACATCAAAACAACATGGCCGCTCATACGATGAACAGAGTAAAATACCACTTCTCTACTTTTAAATGAGTTTAGACACAAAATACAGACACAGTACTTGGTTAAATCTGTAACAATGACCATACTGATTGCTGTTTTGAGAAGGTAATCATCAACTTTAGAGTTATCACATACGTTAGCCAGTTAACTTGTTGCTAAGCTACTCGCTATTGCCTGCTGTTGTTGTTGTTGTTGTTGTTGTTGTTGTTGTTGATGTTGTGCTGCAATTTCAGTCCAAAATGTTGCAGGAATGTTTGAAGTTCACTGTAGTAAAACAGAACTCAGGCCTGTAACTGTAAAAGTGCAGTTAAAGTAGCTTTTTATGAGCTTTTTATGGCTCTGACAGAGCAAAAAAAAAAAGACATGCTTTTGTGGAGACATCCATGTTTTTTTGCCACTGCATATCAAATGTTCTGAGGTGGGAAATGACATTATTACAACTTGCAAATTACCACTTACAAGGCACCATGAATGCAGCATTACTATAAACACACAATTCACATTTTATGAGGATTGTCAGGAATACCGTCGCTGTCCGTTTTCCATTCTAATGAATATATACCATATCTACTCCATTTGTTATGTTTTACATACCTATCCAGGAGCTAGGCACTAATTCAGCATCCAGCTTCAGTAATAAATTGTGGAAAAGTGCTTATTCTGCCTTTACTGTGTTTCTTGTCGTTACGTTTTTTTGAAGAACAGAGTGATTTTTTTTACATAATCAAACACAAACAAGCATTCCGGACCATTTTGCAAACTGGTTTTCTCAGCCACATAATACACTTGTGCCAAGGTCATGGCTTAAATCATTGTTTGTTATCATGTTCTACATATCTTTCCAGGTTATTTATACTAGCAAGAAATTTTCAAACTCGACTGTTGCACCTTTAACACTCTTCACACCCAGATAGAGGTTTAAAATATACACATATTTTGGTTTTTTTGCATTATGATTGAAATATCCAATGTAGTTCAGTTTTTCCTTTCACATTACTCCCTGGAACATGGAGGTTTACTCCTAGGCTGTTTCCTTTTGCGGGTACACTCCCAGGTACTGTCAATCCTATTTAAATCCACTTCCATTCAATCCACTGCGGCACTCCTTTGAAGTGACTCAAGCGTAAATCCACACACAATGTCTTTAGACATGGGCTAGCACAGATAGATAAACTTAGCCTGGGAAAGTACCATTGTAAAAATAATATGTCACTTCATGCTCCTTGCTAGTTTAGCAGCTGAGCCAGTTTGACCAGCTTGCTCATTGTCTTTGTGCTTGATCACAAATTTCACTATTGAGGCCATGCCAGACTGAATCACAACAAAATTAAAGGTGTCAGTAATCTTTTCCTTCTTACAGGCTTAAGTAGATTATTTAGGTTCAGATCAACTAAACAGCTTGAATCGTTTCTCCAATATAAGCAGCCTTGGCTCCGCCCTCGGGTTGTTATTATTGCTGAGTATTATAGCTAATGTTTACTTCTTAGAATATTTTTATTCATATTTCATTCTTCTGGTTATAGTGTTCAGGTCTGTGCTGTGTTCATTTCAACATTTCATTATTACTCTAGACCTTCAGTAAAGTAAAAAACCCAACTACGAACCACATTTAAAATGTTTATATTGAAATATCTGTGGTGTTTTTACCAATTCTGGTGCTAATTTGTCAGTTGGTGTTGTATTTTTATTATTCCTGTAAATAGTTAATGGTTTTTGTCTGCTGCTCTGTCGTCATAGGAGGACATTGTTATTGCTGCCACAGTTACAATGGTGTTTAATAGTTGAAAAAATTTCAACAATGTCAAATGTAGGTCAGGGATAACAATCAGGTTTTTGCTGTTAGCTCCTAAAAACAAAAGAGAGTTCATTTCTCGCTTGCCATTTTCCAGTGATGTTCATTGTTATATTAATATTAAACATAGAAGTCTGTTTAATGGTGCAAATGATGGACTCAAAGTTCCAGAATGCAATGCAACTAGAAGAGTGTACAGATTAGGAGGTGAGAGAGCTGGACAGACGAAAGTACTAAAGCGCTGCTGCATCACTCTCTTTAGGTAAAGATGAAGCAAGGCTAAATCCCTCTGCACCACTAACAGTAAGGAAAGTGAAAATAGATTAACGTGTCAATGAAACTCAGACATTGTTCTCGGATGCCAGTGGGTGGATTTGTCCTTTAAATGTTCATCTTGCATGTACAGCATTTTTTTGTCTGTTTGACCTGTCAGTCAAGTTTTGATCTTAATCCTGTAGGCATGAGCTGGACGTGCAGCACTTTAAGGTGCTCCAGGACACCACTGGGCAATATTTTCTGTGGACTGAGAAATTCAGCTCTCTGAATAAACTAGTGGACTACTACACATTCAATTCTATTTCCAAGCACAGCATTATATGCCTCCTCCGTGAGCAGCGGGTGAGTGGATGTATAAACTCTGATAGGGATTTTATTCCCTAAACATGGACACTAAACAATAGTTATATAGTGAGACTGTGTGAAAAGTTAAATAACATCACAAATACAGTATTAGAGACGTTCCTAAAATAGATAAATAAAGGAACTTGAGCAGGTAGACAACACTATAGGTTGAAAATCAAATTACAAGAGAAGGAATAGGGAGAATTTTATTTTTGCTGGACATACCACCATCGACATTACAGTAGGAAAATAATCAACAACAAGCTGTATGATGTGGATCAGTGCAGAGCAGAGCTACTGTTACCATCCTGAAGCTGATTATTTTCTGAAGTGATTTATTCCTCTTATACCACAGCAGTGAAAATGCTTACAGCTTTACCACTGGCAGCTACAAAGCACTGACACTGGAGACTCCTTCCAAAGTGTTAAATAAACATCTCCTCACAGAAACATAACCATATCATATTGTAACTATTATACATGTTTTTAATCCTTATATATTTAGTGTCCAACGTCGAAGTTGTTACTATAGAAACAATAATGTATTATTATAGAAAAATTAATCAATATTTCCTGACCAATCAGAATCGAGCATGAAGATTTGAGCAGGGATTTAGGAACAGAATCCTAGGAGAGTTAGACTTTAATTAGTTGTTAGCTGTATTTACCTCATCACTCCACTGCAAGTCTCTAAATGATAGCCAAGATATTTTAGACTAGACCTTTAAAGTTCTTTAAAGTGGTACAGCCTGGTTTAAAAATCTGTTTTTAATACTGTATGTGTTTTAAATGCGCATTCTTTACCACTTGAGTATGTGTGTGTGTGTTGTAAAGACATTCATAGCACTATTTCACATTTCTCTATCGTGTCATAGCAACATGTATAGTTCAATGCTCAGTACAGTCCTCAATAAGGGTGTCACTGCACCAACAGAGTGTGATGTGTGATATTTATCATGCCTCATTCTTCTCTATATATATTTATTCAAAAACACTCGTATTGCAGAACAAGTTAAACGCCGCTCCAGATCCCAGGCCGCTTCCTCAGGTACTGTACTGTTGCTGCTCTTTGCTCTTTAATTGTTCTAATCAAAAAGGTTTAGTGTAGATGAAGAAGGCTTGAATGAAGTTATTCTTGACTGGAAGTGCAAAAGATAAATGTGTTTCAATGTGTGTGTGTGTGTGTGTGTGTGTGTGTGTGTGGTCACTCACAGGAGAGAAGACATAGGATAGAAGAGGTGCAGAGCAGACCTCTGCCTCGTCCTGGAGAGAGTCTTCCAATTCCACAGGTAACAACACACACACACATACACACACAAACACACACAAACACATGCCAACACACACTCGCACAATAAACACCCATTTCCATAAGCATGTCTTGTTAATGTGACCCTGCAATCAATTCCAATATATAGTGCACTTCCAATATATATAATGCACTTTATTAATTTTTCTATATTAAACATTCCGAGTACCTAAACAAACAGATTTCATTTATAATTTGTTACGCAAGATCTTAGTTCATCACGTCTGGAAATATGATGAACGTACAATAAGCAAATTATGAAATGATGTTGTATTTGGAAAACTAACAAGTTAAGCTAAGGCAAGCTATTCAGCTGGTTCACTTAGCTATGTAACTTAGCTAATGGGTTTGTTGTAATAAACTCACTTTAAAGATGCGTCCACGCTTTCTGTCGAGTTAAATGGAGAATGTTTTAAGCTCATTAATGTGAAATAAATCTATCAATGCGTGGTATGTTTGACTTAGCTAACATTAGCTATATACGGTATACGGTCTTACGATATCGGTAAGACTTCGCAAAGATGCCATGTGTGTGAGCGTTACATAGTCAATGAATAAGGAAAGGAGTGGAATAAGCAAAGAAGTGCCCTAGAATTTGGGAAAGGGGGCCCTTCGGTGGCGTGGAGGTGAATTGTCTCTGACTGGTGTGATACAAGCTTTTTTTTTTTCACCCGAAATAAAAAAAAGGGGAGGGGGGATGAAATAGTCATACAATTAAGTGTCAAGTTTAACACTGTACAAATAATTTTATGTTAATGATAATTGGAAAGTGATGAAATGGGGAAGTTGTGTCCTTCCCTTTCCTCAAATTGTTGTATACTGTCTCTTTTTTTGCATTCGTTTCTTTGTTATTTGTCTTTTTTTGTTTAGTTTTGTTTTTCCTAGTTGTTGTGTTCTCTTCTTGGTCTGTCTAACCCGTGAGCATGTAACCCCTCTCCCCTGTTACACAAATAAAAAAAATGTAAAAATAATAAAATAAAATAAAATAATAATTAGAGAATGATTAATAATCCTCTCCTGCAACAGGAGGATATGGGCGTGATTTGCATATAGTGGGAAATAAAATGAATCAAATTTTAAAAAATGCAATTCTACATTTTTATAAAAGAAAAGGGATGTAACCAAATATGAATATTATTGTCACATTATTTGAAATGAATATAATAATTATATAATAGATAATATAATAATAATAAAATAATATAATATATAATGTGTTCTAAACAGATACACATACAAATGGGAAGTGCATTATTCATTTTTTTATGCCTGGAAGTGGGTGTGGTATAAACCGAAATGTTTTTGCTGTTAGTGGTGTTTTGTAGCCTGACTTGACATTTTAGGGTTCACATATAAATCAGCTAAGTCCACACCCACTGCTGGTTCAAATGCAAAAACAGATATAAATATTGGAGCACTAAACAGATATACTGGCGTGTGTGTGTGTGTGTGTGTGTGTGGTCACTTACAGGAGAGAAGATATAACATAGAAGAGGAGCAGAGCAGACCTCTCCCTCGTCCTGCAGCGAGTCTTCCACCTCCACAAGTAACATCACACACACATACACACACACACTCAATAAACACCCATTTCCATAAGCATGTCTTGTTAAAGTAACCCTGCAATCAATTGCAATATATAGTTACCATTTGTGTCTAATTTGCACTTTAATTTTTCTATATTAAACATTCCGAGTACCTAAATAAACGGATTTCATTTATAATTTGTTACGCAAGATCTTAGTTTCTCACATCTGGAAATATGATGAACGTACAATAAGCAAATTATGAAATGATGTTGTATTTGGAAAACTAACAATTTAAGCTAAGGTAAGCTATTCAGCTGGTTCACTTCGCTAATGTAACTTAGCTAATGGGTTTGTTGTAATAAATATTTCACAGGTTTGGGTACTGTTAAATATATATTTGGGATATGACAACGCAAATTGCAGACCTGCCAACCTTTACGCATTTTGTGTAGGAACTCAGAGGAAGCTAGCACAAGTTATTACTGAAAAGTGGGCAAAAAGCAGAGCAAGTTTTTTTTTTTTCCTCGATTAAAACAACAGACAAGCAGATCATAATATGACTCTGGAATGATTGACAGTTTTTAGGTGTTTTGAAGTCTCCAATATTAACTGACACTCCTGGAGGCCCCGCCCACTTCCCACCATCTCGCATTAGTAATCTCTTGTCTCACTATAAAGATGCGTCCACGCTTTCTGTCGAGTTAAATGGAGAATGTTTTGAGTTCATTAATGTGAAATAAATCTATCAATGCGTGGTTGTGTGACTTAGCTAACATTAGCTAAGACGATATCGGTAAGACTTCGCAAAGATGCCATGTGTGTGAGCGTTACATAGTCAATGAATAAGGAAAGGAGTGGAATAAGCAAAGAAGTGCCCTAGAATTTGGGAAAGGGGGCCCTTTGGTGGCGTGGAAGTGAATTGTCTCTGACTGGTGTGATACAAGCATTTTTTTTTTCACCGGAAAGAAAAAAAGGGGAGGAGGGATGAAATAGTCATTCAATAGTTTAACACTTTATGTTAATGATAATTGGAAAGTGGTGAAATGGGGAAGTTGTGTCCTATCTTGGTGCTCCCTTTTCTCAAATTGTTGTATGCTGTCTCCTATTTTTTTTTTTTTTTTGTTCTTTGTTTGTTTTTCCTTGTAGTTGTGTCCTCTTCTTGGTCCATATAACCCCTGTATACATGTAACCCTCTCCCCTGTTTTGTGTGTGTGTGTGTGTGTGAAATGTATGTGCAGGCATCAATGATGAAGGTTAAGGCTCTGTATGACTTTGCAGCCGAAGAGCAAGATGAGCTGACCTTCAGCACCGGTGACATTATAGAAGTTTTGGGCCAATCAGATTCCTTCTGGTGGGTGGGACGGCTACAAGGGAGGACAGGACTCTTCCCCGCCAACTATACCACTCCTTTATGAGTGCATACATTCAAAATCATACGTGTGCTTATTTCATATTTGTGTCTGTATTTAATTTATCACAGGTGACTTTCTTGAGTGTTACTTTTACCCAGAATTCAGAGATTTCGTGTTAATTGTCTTGTCTTGCAAATAAACAGTTTCATCATTTAAGACCTTCTTATAACCATGGTGTTAAAAAAAGATCATCACAGCTGACACACCCTGAGATGACTGTACTGCAACTTTATTCCTGTTGTCACAACCTTCCTTTTTCAGTTAACTTTTGAGTGACATACTCTATGATGTAACCAAAGAAAAAAATGCTATATTTTATATTTTATATGTACAAGCAGTATAAGATTAGTATTGATGAATCTTTATTTAAGACTTGAAACTTAAAAACGTTAAACTTAATGTGAAGATCATTAACAATAATAAGAATAATAATAATAATCATACCAGCTTTAAAGAAGTCAGAACACCACCAATTCATTTACGAGGCCTGATTTTCACTGTCAGAAACACAAGCAAGTTAGTTCCTGTTATCACATTATAGCAGTTATAAGCAGTCCTTCCCTAAACAGTTTCTCGTTTTTCTGTCTTTTAAAGTTTATAAGAAAAAAACACAGTCATGTTAACAAGAAACCAGAAAGCAGGAAGTACTCTGACCTGAGGTGGAAAACTTACTGACTGTAACAAAGCACTGTCACTGCAGACTCCTTCTGTAAATTTTAAATAAACATCTATAAGTAAAGCTTCACTAAGTATTTTTGAAATCTGTGTATTATTAGACTTAGATTATGTGGAGCATGGCCATACAAGTCCCTGTTAAACAATAAGCTGTTGCTATAGAAACAATAAAGTATTATACGAGCACGGTAATATAAACATGTGATTTGAATTACAGCAGGAACTACAGTCAGAGCAGCTGACCAATCAGATTTGAGAATTGTATAACATGTTTATACCATAGCAGGGTTGAATTTATTGAATCTAATTGGTCAGAAGGTGTGCGTTAGTTTTTTATAACAGGACAGCTTGGGCAGTATTTCTATTGTTTCTATAGTAACGGCTCATATACAGAGAGTTTTGTAAGGCAGACACTTCACATAATCTAAGACTAATAATGAATGGATTAAAAAATGTGTTGTTTAATAAAGTAAAACATATAATCGTTGATGTGGTGACTTTTTGGTGTATTATAGTAGTTGTGGTGTTAACAAGAACTAACTTCTCTTTCAGATGTTCCACAACATTAAATCTATCTACAGTGTGTCCAAAAAGTCTCCGTACGCAGGGGACTATATACACTAGCACCACTGCGGTTGTGCCTTCATCAGTGGATGCTCGTGGACGTCTACTTCTCGGCTGGTCCGCAACACTTCCAGTCTTTTGGAATTTGTTAATAAGTTTGGCAACAGTGTCGTATGTGATGTGCTTGCCATGTTTCCTGTTAAAGCCCATCATAACCTTGCAACAGCTTCCCAATCCAGCCATGAGAATGATTTCAATACATTCTTGTTTTGTCAAAGGCATTCCTAAAGGTTATCTGAAAAATATATATAAATATATATATATATATATATATATATATATATATATATATATATATATATATAAAAATATATATATATATATATATATATATATATATATATATATATGTATATATAATTTAAAATAAACTAAGTTTGAAAAATTTTGGAAGATATTTTGCTAAAAAGTGTTCATTTCCTCTGTGTATGGAGACTTGTGGGACACACTGGGTAAACTGTTAAAATGCACATCATGTCATTCATTTATAACATTGTACATTGTAGCTGATGGCAAATCTCTGTGGTAAAAGTGGAATAACACACTGCGGATCATGCAGTTTTATGAAAATAATCATGGATGGTGTGAATGCTAAGCACAGAAATCTAAATTATTACAGATTATAACCCTAACCCTAACCCTAACCCATTGATTTAATTTTACATGTGGTTGAGATACATATTTCAGCTCGGGAGCTTTCCTCCTAATATACACTATATGGTCAAAAGTTTGTGGACACCTGACCATCACACCCATATGTGCTTTTTGACCATCTCATTCCAGATTTAGTCTCCCTTTGCTGTTATAGTAACCTCCATTCTTCTGGGAAGGCTTTCCACTAGATTTTGGAGTGTGGCTGTGGGGATTTGTGTCCATTCACTCACATGAGCATTAGTGAGGTCAGGCACTAGTGTCTGATGTCAGGTAAGGAGGTGTGGTGTGTATTTGCCATTCCAATTCTTCCCAAAGGTGTTCAGCGGGGTTGAGGTCAGGGCTCTGTGCAGGACACTCGAGATCTTCCGCTCCAACCTTAACAAACCATGTCTTCATAGACCTCACTTGCACAGAGGCATTGTCATGCTGGAACAGGTTTGGGTCTCTTAGTTTCAATGAAGGAAAATTGCAATGCTACAGCATATAAAGACATTCTATACAATTGTGTGCTTCCAGCATAGTGGCAACAGTTTAGGAAGAACCACATGTGGGTGTGATGGTCAGGTGTCCACACACTTCTTGCCAAGTAGATAAAATACTATACCTATTTATGATATGACATAAGTGAAGGGATTTCCCAGGTTTTGAGGGGATGTCTGGGAAAAACCAATCAGCGTGGAGTGTTTTGCATATTCCTTAATCCACGCCCACCTTTGCGCTCACCTTTGGCGCGTGCACAAAGGTGAGGTCCACTGCGCTACTTCCGCGCTCGTGAGAATTTCTGGGTTGAAGTAAGAGGGATTGTGTGAAGAAGAGAAAAGAAAAGAGAAGAGAAAAGGTGTGAGATCAGCCATGGCTGAGTCCCAGCTAGAGTGCATGGAAGACGGTCGGATCGGTGAGAACGTCCCGGAGTCGAGGCCGGAGTTTTACTACAGCGAGGCGCAGCGCGCGGCGCTCGAGCAGCTGCTGAGGAACGGAGACGGTGCGTTCAAGACGCGCCTCCGCGAGGACAACGTCAAGGACTTCCTGTCGGCGCGCGAGGTCAAAGTGGTCCAAAGCACTGTCGAGCCGTACAGCACGCACGAGGACAGCGACAGGAAGCGCGCGGGAGACTCGACGTCTTTACGCTCGACCTACTGGCCGGAGATGTCCGACACCGACGTGCCGCTGCTGGACATGGGCTGGCCGCACACTGGCTTCTTTAAAGGGGTCACGCGCGTGATCGTGCACACACACCCGCCCAAAGACAACGGGCCACACATTAAAGAAGTTGTCCGTAGGCTGATCCAAGAAGCACACAAGGTTAGCTGGAAACAACACAACAACAACAAAACGAAACAACATAGCCAAACACAGAGCTGCATCTCAGACTACATCCCAGCCTGCTGTACACTGCATTCTCACTGTCTACACCATGCTTCTCACAGTGGGCTGATGCACAGCCAGGGGTGGGCTTTAAACATCTGTACAGTGGTTCACAGGGGTGGCACCACTACTCCAACAGTGGTGGGCAAAATGTGTCATCTCACTGACTAAAGACTGACTTAGACTGGGTAGTTCAAACAAGCGTACTATTCGTATTTATATAATTTCAATCAAAACACATAAATCTGCAAGTTACTGAGATAAGATACTGAGATTGTTTCCGAGACAAATGCAAACAGATTGAAAACCCTTGCTACAGCAGCTGGTGCTTAAACAGATGCTATATGCATACCTGTCTTTTTCCTGGGAACTCTGATGTTGGGATGCTGGTCTGTCATCATCTTTTTTTTCTATTATCAACTTTGTCTCCTTAAAAACAACACAAATAAGATGGACGCTGTGATCTAACTGACTAAAGACTGGTCTATTGTCATCTTTTTTTTCTATTATCATCTTTCTCTCCCTAAAAACAACACAAATAAGATGGACGCTGTGATCTAACTGACTAAATACTGGTCTGTTGTCATCTTTTTTTTTCTATTATCAACTTTCTCTCTCTAAAAACAACACAAATAAGATGGACGCTGTGATCTAACTGACTAAAGACTGGTCTATTGTCATCTTTTTTTTCTATTATCATCTTTCTCTCCCTAACAACAACACAAATAAGATGGACACTGTGATCTAACTGACTAAAGACTGGTCTGTCGTCGTCTTTTTGTCTGATAGATGAGGTACAGCTGGCATTTTCTGTCTATAAAAACATCCAGGCGAACTATGCATTTTGCTGTTAGTGCTATATGGAGCCCGGGTCTGATTATAATACAATAACAGAGCACAAGTTTTAATGAACGTCGGAGTAGTTTGTTTCGACCCCAGACACCTCGTTTTGCATTTTACTCCTTTACTCTTACATTTCATTAGCAATTTGCATTTTACTCCTCAGGCAGCTAATAACAGCAAAAAAAGGTCACAAAGTTATATATATAATCATACTTTCTGATGAGACAACCACAAAAACAGCAAATGTAAGACCAATAATATAAAACTAGAAAGGTGCTGCATCACAGTACACATTCATACAGAGAAAATTAGCTTTATAATATTTTTATTTACTATTTTTATTTGATCCCCGCAGCTCACAGCTTAAACATTCGCCAACAACTTGGTGCGTTTTTGTTGATGGCGCAAACACGATGTTCTGCATCAAAAATAATCCTTATCTACTTTCAGGAGAGGATAAGGACTGTGGAAATAAAGTCGTCCCCCTACACAAGAATTCTTATACTTGTTTATTTACATTAATCTGTATTTATAAATTAGCTAGCTGGCTGTACATTGTTACATTTCATTAGCTACCATGCTTTTTAAACTAGTGAGTTAGTTTTCTGGGACTGCGCAGTACTTCTGAGCCTTTACTTGTCCGAATTCTGGACTAGCTAACAAATTTATGATTTGACCATCCCTGGGCGAAACTTTGATTTTCTTTTGCTGTCTTTAACTTCTTCTTCTTCTTCTTCTTCTTCTTCTATAAGTCATAAAATAGAAGTATATTTTCAGTTTTACCATAAAAAAAAAAACACGGGGTGTGCAAACTTTTGCCCTCAGCTGTTCAATGTGGAACTTCCTGTAATATAGGAAAGTGTAGGCAAAGTGTAGGCACATTAGTCTGTGTTTATAAATTTAACTAGCTAGCTAGCTGTACATTGTTACATTTCATTAGCTATTTGCATTTTACTCCTCAGGCAGCTAATAACAGCAAAAAAAAATCACAAAGTTAGCTAGCACTAATTCTAAAACATGTTTTAAAAATCGAAGACATGTTCACGTTTCGCAGTAGGCTGTTTGTCACGGTAGTAACTGTCTGTTTCACTAAACAGCTAGTTTTCCAGCAAGCCTTACTTACTTTATTTGAAGAATGTCATTAGAGGAATGTTCCTGTAATCGATTCAGAATACAAAATACTGACTAAAATATTCACTTAAAATATTGAAATGTTATATATTGATGCGATACTGATTCAAAACACGATTATCAAGTGACAGTGAGCACTGAAGCATGGTTAACCTTTATCACTTACCCTTTATCATCCCCTTTAGGAGAAATGTCCCACCCCCCAACTGGAAGTTTGATCGTTTTTTCAGCCGAGTTAGACCTGTCTGTTGTTGCCTGAGGTGCTGGGTCACCGCCCCAGTAGTTTGAAGTGCCGAGTCAAGTGCCAGCTCGCCCCTGCTGCTCCGGCGGCCCTGGTGGAATAACTCCCCACCCACCATTACAATATCAAACATATTCTAATTATTAAGATAAGATAAGATAAGATAAGATAAGATAAGATAAGATAATCCTTTATTCGTCCCCCAATGGGGAAATTTGCATTGTTACAGCAACAGATATAAAGATATAAAAAAATAAAATATATATAAGTACAAAAATATAAAAGAGACACACCAAGAATGCACAAAAACACAAACACACAACAGTATTAAAGTGACTGTATTAAATTAATCTAAACCTCAATAACTCAAAAACAAGTAGGTCTATAAATCAGTAAACATTTTACAGTCAGGGAACCTTTTACTGTAGAAAAAAAAAGATTTTTTATCAACTAAAAATCACAGACCCACTCAGTTTATATACAAACCATTCAAAAATGTAGGTGCAATATTTAAACAGTAATATTTTGCATATTTACTGAAGCCAGAGAACTTTTCGAAATTTATGAACTTATGCACTGACAGAACCCTTTTTTTTTAATCAAAATTGTATTTCAATTATATTTCAATTGACATTGTTTTTATAGGCTTAATGGTGGATTGTGGTTTTCACCACTGTAACAAGATTAGAAAATCACATTCCCTCTGGATATGGTTCACAGACCCCTGGATTTCCCCTGATGATTGTTTGAGAACTACAGCTATAAATAGTGGATCTAATGAGTTCGGTCAGTGGAAAGTTCAGGAATGGAAAAATCTGTGGCTCTAATAAATAAGCAAAAAATTTATTGTACACATTTAAATAATGGGCATGAAATAAATCTGTCTTGAGGGGGTTATTGGAATTGATTTTACAGTTAAAGGGGTCCCTGTCTATAAAGCGTTTAAGAAGCCGTGGTGTACACTATACAATCGAGTGTCTACTACCTGGATTTTGGTCGTCTGTTAACAATTGCTTGTAATTTTTTTTGCTCTAGCTTGTGGCGCTAGTTAGAGGTGTGGTTTTTAGTTTGTCACCTGAGTATTAATAGTACACTCATGCTATTTTGTGTTGAAAGTATGGCAAATGTTTGTGTTGAAAGTATGGCTCATTCAGTTTCATACAAATCAAAGACCCTAAGTTTTTTTTTTTTTTTTGCCGAAGTTGTTGGTCTTTGCCTAGCTATCGTCTAAATTGTTTAATGAAATCATACTTTCTGATGAAACAACCACAAAAACAGCAAATGTAAGACTGCATCACAGTACACATTCATACAGAGAAAATTAGCTTTATAATATTTTTATTTACTATTTTTATTTGATCCCCGCAGCTCACAGCTTAAACATTCGCTAACAACTTGGTGCGTTTTTGTCGATGGCGCAAACACGTTGTTCTGCATCAAAAATGATCCTTATCTACTTTCAGGAGAGGATAAGGACTGTGGAAATAAAGTCGTCCCCCTACACAAGAATTCTTCTACTTGTTTATTTACATTAATCTGTATTTATAAATTTAAATAGCTAGCTAGCTAGCTGTACATTGTCACATTTCATTAGCTACCATGCTTTTTAAACTAGTGAGTTAGTTTTCTGGGACTGCGCAGTACTTCTGAGCCTTTACTTGTCCGAATTCTGGACTAGCTAACAAATTTATGATTTGACCATCCCTGGGCGAAACTTTGATTTTCTTTTGCTGTCTTTAACTTTTTCTTCAACTGTTCAATGCGGAACTGCCTGTAATATAGGAAAGTGTAGGCAGAGTTTAAAGCTTAAATGGAGAGTGGTTGTATTTCCTCATTCTGAAGTGTGTAAAGGGCGTGACTGGAAGAAGCAGGGATTCCTGGTAAATACTAGCAGCGCTAACTTTGGGATTAGCATTGTGAGCCTTGAACAACACCTTTAACCAGCTGCTCAGTAGGGTTGTTACGGTGTCCATGTTTCACTGTTAGCTATGATGTACAACCAGACAGTTGCCTCATTGTTTTGAGCCCAACTGCGACTCCCCAAAAATTTCCTCACCCATTGGACTCGTCCTAAATCCTGCTACAGCTACCTCCATTTCTTGGTGCAATGGGCTCGACTGCACTGAAAACGCAGTGCCTGTGTGATCCGGTACTAGTGTAAACACGCTAAATTGTTACCTCTGCTGCAGCTCTTAACATGTTTGTAACTTTATCATGCATGACAGCTATCAAACGCGCAGAGGACATGTCACTGCCATGAACTAAACGAAACAGCTGCCTGTTTTTCAACTAAGTGTGTCCACTTCACTTTGCAGCCACTCTTTTTCCACGTGTAACAACAACAACACAATAAATACTGACAGTATTCGAGATTTTATGGAAAAGTCTTTCTCAGAAAGATCTATTTGTTTCATTTTGGTTTTTTTTTTATATGTATATACTAGGATATGCAAAGAGACTTACATAAAAAGATTTCGTAGTAAATTACATAGTATGGTAGTTTTGTAGGTTTGGTTGTAGTCGTAGTCTTGTATCTGCTTTCCAAGTAATAGGACTTTGTATTGTGTGGGCAAGTACTGACCTAACAGTTGGAGAGCTCAAATTCTGGTGAATTTCAGGGCATCTTTCTGTCTCACAGCACTACCATGGAAAAAAAAAAAAAACAGGTCCATCAGCTATCAGTGTAAGATGTAGAGCAAGTTGTAGTCAGCAGAGAGGAATGTCAGCATGGATAGATTGTTTGTTTGGATTGTCCTTGGTAACACAATTCGTACTCGTATATCAGTTTGGAGGCTCAATTATGAGTCATTCTGAGTGATTCTGAATCATTCTGCTGTTGTGACTCATGTTAACTTTAACATCCATGAATACAGAAGAGTTATTACCTAGATGTCATTGACATACAGACAACAGATTTAAAACTCTGTATTATTTGATTGATCTGAAATATATTTGACAAATGATTCGAAACGTTATTATTTGCTGCAGCTAAAGACAAGTCACATGTCTTTGCCTGGCATTTTGAGGGTTTTTATTTTCAATGGGAATTCCTGTTATACTGCTCACACCCTTAAACTCGCCTGCGTCAGTAAGTAAACAGTAATGCAGATACTTTCACTTTGCATTCCCTGAAAGCTTCCAGGTGGATGATTAAATTGAAGCAAATCTTAGCAGAGTTCGCTTCCCAAGAAACTAGGTGCATTCTATACTACTGAATAGTGTGTTCAAATGAATTAATGTAAAATACGGGCAATACAAGGCTCCACAATCCAAACAAGGGATCTTGGGGTCTTTCAAGAATTTATTTCAATGGCAAATTCTGAATGAACTGTAACATATGGATCATATCCTAAACTGGCCACTCTGTAGACAATCTTCTTTTATATGCATGCTACATATAATCTGATACAGTTATGCTCATGTGTGGAGCGAGGATTAGTGTCATGGTTGCCATAATAATGAGAAATGTCTGAGTCTAGTCAACACTTTAGTTTTTTAACCCTATAAAGCCTGAGACATGAAAAACTGTGCAAAAATTCTTTGATCCAAGTTTGTAATAAAAATAATATAATTAGATTTTATATATATATGGACAGATAGATATATTATGATTATACACGCAAACACACACACACACACTTACACACACACACACATATATTTATGTATATGGCACGTGACACAATTGATGCATGCAGCTTTTTGGTTTGTTATTTTGTTTATTTCCCTCATTTACAATCTTTTTTTTTCACAGCATTTTAATCATTTTCTTTTTTCATGGGATTTTAGTCATTCCAATCCTCATTCACAGCATTAATTGTGACATCAAATATGCGCTTGTTTCCTGTTCTGTAGCCTCAGATTCCTGTTCTTGGCTCACAGGAGTGGAACCTCGTGAGGTCTTCTGCAGTTGTAGCTCATTCCCCTCATGGTTTGATGTTGCTGAGTGTTCTGAGATGCTTTTCTGCTCACCATGGTTGTAAAGAGCAGTTATTAGTACCGTAATAGTTACCATAGCCATCTAGTTAGCTCAAACCATTCTGTCCATTCTCCTCTGAGCTCTCCTCTGAGATGGGCATCAAATTAACATCAAAATGTTAGTCTGATGCCCATCTAAGCTTACAGTTATATAAATATATTCAAATCTGTAACGTGAGGTGTGTTTTCTTACTGAATCATTTTAAAGGAGTGCATTGTGAGGCAATTGCACATGTTAGTGTAATAATGATAAGCAAGACTGAATCAAGATCAAATCCAAAAACCATCAAATCCTGTTTGACTTTACTTCAAGTCATTTCATACGTGCATTGCACAAATAACTAGGCTATGTTTTCTAGAAAAAGTTACTTCTTCTCGAACTTTGTGCATTTGAAAAGAAAAGACAACATGAACGTTATTTTTACAAACTCTGGGTCAAGATCAAGAACATATCTAGCAAGTCCAATGCTCGAGACAAGTCCAAGTACAAATGCCAGGAAGTCAGAGACAAGTCTAATTCAATACAAAAAAACGTCTCGAGACCAGACTCGGGTCTAAGACCAGACAGAAGCCCTACAGCCCTACGATTGAGCTATCAGTCGGATAATTAATGGATCATTAGGCAGCATATAAACTTAACCACTGTGCTTTTACTGTGTGTCCAAGTAAAGCTGATTAAAGGGAAATGCTGTTCAAATGAGAAGCCAGTGGCATTCTCCTGCAGTTCCCAGTGGTTCCCTTATTCTAAGCTCTGAATCCACAATTATTAAGGACAACACAGAATCCAGATTATAACAGACTGTAACATGACTTCACATCATGTCACCACAATAGCTGTTGATTGATTTGGGACTCTCTGTGTCCTTTGCTGTGCTGTAGCCAGATTTTTTTAGCTGTTTCAGATTTGTTGGAATAATCAAAAGCCGGACATTCTGATTCTTTTATAACTTAAGTTCCAAATGTTTCATCTTTACCACATTGCTGGTGAATTCTCGAATCTGATTGGTCAGATTCATTTTCTGTAACAGCAGCTTGGACAGTAGTATTGGGCTGTTCTTTCTAATACGTTATCGTTTCTATAGTAACAACTTACACAGTACTTACACGTATACCAGATGTATATGGAGGACGCGCCAGATGAGGAGATTTTTATTTACATTTTTTTCTGGAAGGAATCTCCAGTGTTAGTGCATGTAACAGTCAGATGAAAAACTGTAATATTTTCTGTAAGATTTCTGAGGACTTTCGTTCCTTTTATTTCTCAGTAACATGGCAACATAACAAGCTATTTTTTTGGTCTTATTTACAGAAAGTGAAAAATAGAGTGTTCATCGTTGCCATAATATAAGTAATAACAGGAACTTGTTACACAGACGTTCCACAAAATTAAACATGACTATAAACTGATCAAAAGTATGACCTAATTCTTCAATAAATAAAAATTTCTGTGGTGTAAGAGGAACAAAACCCTTTGAGACGTGATGTTATTAGACCTTAGGGTTTTTATACCTTACTTAACTGCAGCCTTGTCATAGTTTTGCTTTCTTGGAATGAGTCTTAAATACTTTTTAATGCTTAGGTGTGTTTCTCAACATTAGAACTTACATACTTTCTCAGTGGACATGTGAACATTTTGTACGTGTTCCTGCTACCTGGGAAACAGCTTTGTGATCACATGACTGAAGAGTAGAAAACGCTGGACTTTTTCACGTTTGCTAAATATAAACTATAATCAAAGCAGCAACTCTTGTGCAGCTGACTTAACATCATGTAGTGATAAAAGATTAACCCATCAGATCAGCCTTATCAGTTTTCTTCAGACTTGTTTTGCTTTCTGTTTGAAAGGTCATGGATACTTTTCACTTTGAGTGTGTGTTGGATGGCTCATCATTCTGGCGCCCAAAATAACTCTTAAACTTTCACTTGAACAGGAACTGCATGTAATCAACATACAGTACAAGGATCTAGATATCTGCTTGGCTTCTGGCTAGTTTTCAACCAGAAACAGCAAAGCATGCAAACCTTTACACTCATTTCTCTATTCTAGTAGTTTCATTCATTCATCCATTCATTCATTCATTCATTCATTCGTTCATTCTGTCAGGTATTAGTAGCAGGGGTGGATGCAAATGCAGGCGGTTTTATTACAGGAAACACAACAGAAACAAACAAGGTGAAAAACAAGAACTGTAAACATAAGCGACAACATGGCAAATACGACAACAAATGACAAAAGCTTGACAGTGAGACACGGAGAATCCAGTGAGACATGTGACTTGGTCATGTGATGTGCTGGGGTTGATGGGTAGTGCAGATGTGGATCAATGACACATTTATTCATTCATTCGTCTTCATTAGCCACTTCTATCCGTTTCCCAGATAAGCCAAATAATTTAAGACTTGCATTTCTACAGTATTCTAATGAAAATATATATGATTATAGATATACGAGTGTTGGGCTTTGATTTTTAACCATTTTACCCTCAGCTGTGGTGTGTTTATTATGCCAACGTTTGTAAAATTCTGTGGTATTTGAGTCATGTGTTGAACTGTCCTGTTTTGCAGAACTTTGTGGCATACATTTATAGTTTTAATACCAGCTGCTACAGTTTCATCAGATATTAAATGGGAATTTAGATCAGTTTGACATTTTCTTGCCTAAAAAATACTTACAATGCTTCCTAAATGGTCTATTAAATTCCATTAACTGTGAAGTTTAGGGTTCTTTATTGCATACGTGTATTTCTCAGGTTATCGCTATTGTGATGGACCTTCTCACAGATCTTCAGGTCCTACAAGATCTGCTGGATGCGGCTTCCGGGCGTGGCGTTGCTGTCTACATTATACTGGACAGTAAGGGAGCACCACACTTCCTTGACATGTGCAGCAGACTGGTGGTCGGTCCTAAGCATCTCCAGGTGAGCAGAACATACATAAAAGAACATCCTTTAATCTGAAATTCCGACATTTAATCCTAACATAGTGTTCATTATTGTTGTCGCTTTACAGTGAACACCTGAAACTGATTCAGTGTGTTACATGTAAGTTATAAAACACTTGGGGGTGTGCTGTTTTAGGAAAATCATCAATGATGTGGGATGATTATGATTACAATGTTTTATTAATTAAAGCACGACACAGCTTTTTATCTGTTTATAGGTACATTTAACGTTCAAGTCAAGTTGTCATTCCTCTATATAACTTGTATACATTGGAATGAAATGTTGGTTCAAGTTCAAGTTCAGGTGGAGTTTATTGTCATTTCAGCCATAGTGAAACGAAACAACGTTTCTCCAGGAGCAAGGTGCTACATAAGACAAACACAGAACAACACAGTACTACAAGGGACTACATAATTTATACATAAAGTGCACAAGTGCAAACATGTGCAGACAGTACAAGACAGTACAATGACTACTGGGACAGACAGTGGGCACAGTAAGTTCCAGTGCAGCGCCGACCAGTACACAGTTCTGTTTAAAAGTGAACCTAGTGACAATAGTGCAGAGTACAAGAGTATAATACAAGTAGCTGACAAGTACAAGTAGCTGACAAGTACAAGTAATACAAGTACAAGTAATGCAAGTACAAGTAATACAAGTAGTGTGTGTGTGTGTGTGTGAGTGAGTGTGTGTATGTGTGTGTAAGTAATACAATACAAGTAATACAAGTAATACAAGTAGTAGTTGTTTCTCCAGGACCATGGTGCAACACGTAACAAGACTATATAAAGTGCAAATGCCCAAAAGTGTGAGATGAGTGCAGGGCAAAGAATACACAGAATAATATGCGCAGATGTTGTGGAACCTTCACGAAACAAGTTAGAGCAGCTATAAACAGTTGTTCTCTCACCAGCCTCTCTTTTTTCTCTCTGTGTTACTAAGCTCTGACACTGGAGACTCCTTCCGTAAATGCTAAATAATCATCTCCTCAGAGAAAACGTCACAATAGCAACAATTCCACTCGTTTTTTTATCCGTATATATGTGGAGCGTCTTCCATACAAGTCCCTGTGAATGAGTTGTTACTATAGAAATGATAATGTATTAGAACGAGAGCATTAATGCAAACCTGTGATTTGAGTTGCAGCTGGAACTACTGTCAGAGCTGCAACTTCTGACCAGTGCTGTGGTATAAAAATTGATTAAGTAGGTAAACCACTCTGTCTTTACAGAATATCCGTGCCCGCATGCTGAGAGGTGTAGGACTTGACCTGACCTTTGGAAGGATCCCTGGGAGTTTGGGCAACAAATACATGATTGTAGATGGAGACAAAGTGATGTTCGGATCTTACAGGTGAGTGAACTGGTTCTGTTGAACCCTTATAAACCTTAGAACCTAACTTTCTGCTTGGCTGGGAATCAGTCCAGCAACCAAAAATATCCAGCCAACAGTGGCATTATGATCAGATAAGGGCTTAAGGACAATTAACACAAGCTGTACATGGAAACTGAGCTGTAGTCTACAATTAATTGTCCACCTACAAGCTGAAGCAACAAGGAGGTCATCCAATGATGTTCTGTTTCTACTGAGTGGAAGGGTCTGACAAATTGTGCAATGAAACGGCTGGACTATAGTCCGTAACTTTATAAGAAATGTAATGCAATACAAGAAATGCAAGAAATGTACTTATATGGTAGATTTCCACTATATCGTTGGTTGACAACATCGCCAAGCTGTCAGCCACACAGCTGAATAATTATTGGACAGAAATCCAATCTACCCCAACACAAGGGCTTTACACTAATGCTGAGTTGACCAAATTTTGGTTTATATTTACTAGAATGCTGCATGTGGTTAAACAGGGCATGGGTTATTTAATACCTGTAAAAACATCCAATTTCATCCTAAAGTGTATTATTCAGTAAATATTACAATCATGAAATAACACAATCATATATGTAAACAAGAAAATGCATTTTTTCATTTCAGCCATTTCCAATTTTATGATTTTAATGCAAGAATTAACTATTAATATGTGAAATGACCATATTGCTTTTTTATTTTGGATTTGTTAAGCAATGGGAATGAGCAAATATGTAGAATTTTATTTGATAGTATTAAGCCAAACATGTCCTACCATTAATTAATCTGTAATTCCAAACACACACACACACACAAAGGTACTAATTTCATTAAATAAAAAGTAAATATATAGTGAAGTGAAGTGACTTGTGGCCAAGTATGGTGACCCATACTAGGAATTTGTGCTCTGCATTTAACCCAACCAAGTGCACACACACAGTAGTGAACACACACACACACTGTGAACACACACCCGGAGCAGTGGGCAGCCTTTTTTGCTGCGGCACCCGGGGAGCAGTTTGGGGGTTCGGTGCCTTGCTCAAAGGTGGTATTGAGGGTGGAAGAGAGAACTGGTCATTCACTTCCCCCACCTACAATCCCTGCCGGACCTGAGACTCGAACCCACGACCTTCAGGTTCACCTTCGGGTTGCAAGTCCGACTCTCTATCTACCCTAAAGGGCAGAAAGTCTGTAGTGCAGGGATCTTCAATCTTATCCACACTGTTGTGTCTGCAGGCTCCAGCCGAGCAGGAGCCACACCTGATTCTACTTGTTTAATCAGTTCAGCTTCAGTCTCCAATCAGCTATCAAGTGTGCGTGCTCTTAGCCTGGAATGAAACTGGCCCTTTGCGGATACGATTGAAGATCCCTGCTGTAGCATTTACATATTAAATAAATGTTTAAGTACCACAAGATGTCCTGAAATAAATGTTATATAGCACACACAACTGTTTCCTGGAAACAGAAACCTAGAAGTAGTCTATGGCACTAAGGGTTCATTACAATGATTTTGCTCATTCACAACAGTAATTACCCCAGTACAAATCATGAATTATTAGTAGTTAATGTCAATGAATAAAATGCCCTAGTGTGGTGTTATACATGTAATTGGTAATGTGTATAAATACATTTCCAGCCTGAACATCAACTGCTTCTCCTGCTTTCCATCTCCTCAGAAACCTACTAATTATTATTCAAGAGCTGAATGAGGTGTGTGTTACAGCAGCATTAACTTCAAGAGTGAGAAACAAAGACTGGCTGCTGAAACTGATTAAAGCAGCTATAAAGGAAGAGACTAACTTGTTTTGCAGACGTTCCACTATATGTAATCATTGACAAATTTCTGTGGTATAATAGGAATAAAACAATTCAGGATGTGCTGTTATAGGAAAATAATCCACTTTTGGGGAGTAACAGTAACTCTGATTTGTGTCAGTCCACAGCACACCACACTGCCATTGATTCTATTACAATGCAGTAATAAGCACAGCTGGATTAAGTCTTTTCTGTCTCTTGTGTTGTCCAGCTTCTCATGGAGTTCATCGCGTATGGATAGAAACATAATCACCATCATGTCAGGACAGATTGTCGACTTCTTCGACCGGGACTTTAGGGAGCTTTACGCCATGTCACGTGAGCTCAACCTCTTCAAAGAGTTCAGCATCAGTAAATCTCATACAGCAGCGTCAACCCGGGTGACTGTACCAACACGGCCCGCGCTGCCCGCCACCTCCCGCTTCCAAGTGAGTCTGGGAGACAAGGGGACTCTGAAAGTGCCCGCCCACAAATACCACAACCCCAAATACCTGTTAGCGCTTGGCGCCCTTCCTGAAGACATCAGCTCTCCAGAGGATCTAATCAATAAAATGGAGGAATCTAGAAAAAAGTTTGCAGCAGAAGGGAATCCAGTGGATGAAGACAATGAGATACTGGAATCGCAGACCCCACCTTCATCTCTGAAGGGGAAAAAAGGTACCAAATTGTCATGTGTACCTTCGAAGAAGAAAAGATTTGCTTTCCTGCGAAAATCTAAACAAAAAGGAGATCCTGGTCCCTCCACTACGACAAAACAGGGACCACCAACCAGTACCATAGAGGACAGACAGTCCAGAGAGAGTCCAGAGGAACCTACTGCTGAAACGCCAACATCTGAGAAAACAAAGAGTAAAAAGCAGAACAAGGAGAAAAAGAGCAAGTCGCCACAAAGTGAAGATCAGGGTATGTTTAGTGATTACTGATTAAGTCTAAGAATTATGTGAATGTACATTCTTTCAGTCTAGACGTTGGCTTAATCATGATGCTTGGAAACTATTAATGTTCCCCATTTAATCAACATTCATTTTCCAAAGTGAATTAAAATGGGCATCGAAGCCAAAATTGAAGCAATTACAGTGATAGTTTGGTGGGAAAAAAGAGAAATATATTGACTTGTCCCTTTAACCTACATGTAGTTGATCAACCATGCCATGACTTTGCTTCTTTGGATGTCATAGACGTTTTTTGCTGGCAGGTTAGCAAACTGCAGGTCACCTCGAAAAACAATGTATGCCTAAGTAAATTTTGTACATAAAGAGGTTAATAAAAAAATAACAGAATAGCTCTGTAATGAGAACTCACTCCTATTACATTATACAATACCGACTTTAACTTTGGGCCACAGAACCTAGCTGCTTGTGTGGAGTGATAATTAATATAATTTATCCATTTTTATAGATAATAGTGTTAGACAGTGTCAGAAACCACCTACATAAGTCTGTTTTAGCATGATGCTAAACTTCTCTTAGCCTTGTAGCTTTGACGCAAACCTAAAGAAGCAAATTTCAGACACCAAACATATCATGGCCAATCGAATATATTTGGGCAAAGGAGAAAATTGTGTAAATGTAATTCTTGGCTGAACTTTAAGTCCAACAGCCTCTACTATTGAAGCACTATTAGCAATGATTATGTAACTCTCTTCTACTTCTTAAAATCTCACTATAACTTTTCTTTTTTTAGGTTCAGAAAACAATAGAGACACCAAGAAGGGCTGTGTCATCTCCTGAAGACTTGAATGAAACAAATACACTTGAAAAAGAAAAGACATCCAAGTTTCCCCTCACTCCAAAAGAGGCTAAAATATAGCTAATGTTTGCTAGTTTCACTCTGTAGACTAATTTAGCAAATTAGTCTCTCCCAAAATCTTTGTCATAAATACATTCCCAAATCTCATTTCTAGATAAAAATATAGACTAGGATTTGTATCATAGATCATCTACACAACCTGTGCTAGAAAGCAGAATGACACCAAGTTATGCTAGTGGTCCAAGATGGCTGCCCACATAACATGGTGTTTAGCTATACTGTGATGTGTGAGGGCTAAAAATAATTCGATTACTTATCAGTAACTGAGTAAATCAGAAATATTATGGTTGATACTTTCATCACAGAGTCTCTCATAGGCATAAAACTATTAGCATTACACATAGGAACACACTCTTTGAAAGACAGAGTGGCAACATTATTTGTGGTTGCTTTTTCTTACCCAGTTTTTCTCCCAATTTACACATTTGCCAATTCCCACCCACTAGCTAGCTCTACCCTATCACACAACAGCTACCAACCAGAGAGACTAAAGGCTAGCACATGCTTCCCCTGAGAAACATGAAGCAAGCCACGAAAGCTCTTTCGAATTGCTGTTCATGCTACAACACAAGGTCACTGAACACATTCGGAGGAACTAAATACGAGCTTATGAAGACACCCACGATTTGCTAGCTTTGATATGATTGCCAGGGGAGAGTAAGGCCACCCCTCCCTCCCAGAGAACACATACTATTTTGCTCTCTTGTTTTCAAATGAGTTCTGTTGCTAAGTCAAGTGTTTATAGTCACAGCAAACATGCCCACATTAGTTCTTTATGGTCAAGCTGGGGGTGGTGTGGACCAGGGCTAACCCATAAAATCCCACACTGGGACAGCACAGGTTTTCTGTAGAAAGCCCACCTTTGGCACGCCCACACAAACCACTGCAGGCTAGCCCACATCAGGCCACTGGGGATTTGCCCATCGGTGCGACATTGGCCCAATGTGGGCATTACAAAACCCCATATGGGCCAGCATGAGCTGCCTCACTGGCCTGATGTTGGCATGATTACTGGGGTATCTCTTCTGAATAACAAGCACAGTAAACAGAAATGTTGTCCTTGCCATTAGCTAGGCCTTTCATTAATTTTGCCAAGCATAATCAGTTGACACAGTCTTCAGTGATAGGCTGTGTAAATCTACAGTCTGGGCTGGAAAGAAATTAGCCCCAGCTGCTACTTCATACCATTCTGTGTATTTTTACTTACGTATGATCGTTGGTGGTGCTATTGTTTTTGCTTCCACAAAAGTCAAAAATAATCCACTTAAAGCCATTTGCTAACAACAAAGAAGGCAAAATAGATTTCTGTTCACTGTTAGCTAGATTAGCGTCCAAGCTCCAGTACGAAATGAAGAAGCAGATATAACACTCTAAACATGTCTTGGCTAAGTTTCTGCATTTGGAGTGAGCGAAGAATTGTGCAAATATGATTTTTTTTCTCAGTCATTCTATTAACATCTACAGCCTGATTTTTACAAAATGTTACGGACTCCTTATTTTTTTTAAACTTGTACATTCTCAGGAACAGTAAGCCTTTAACTGCAGTGTTGGATTAATGTACAAACTTGCATTTCTTGTTTGAATGTATTTTAAAGGAACTATTATAGAAACTAATTATTTGTCTAAAACAGAATTTAAATAATTGTTTGGTGCAATGTTTACAACGGTGTTGTGAAAATGATATAGAGCTGTGCTGCCATCTATTGGTTACATTGTGCCTGTGTATATATGTAGAGGTGTTTGTGTGTGTGTGTGTGTGTGTGTGTGTGTGGACTAAAATATATATGACAGTCACTGAACATGAATATAAGTGTGTTACTTCCTCCTGTTGAGTTGAGTGTACTGGCATGTGCTTATGTGTCCAGGGTGTGTTGCAACAGCTTTACCACAAAAGGGAACGCCAATTCAGGGAAGTATAAGGGACGCATTCTGCAGCAACTCTCAACAGGAAGCAGAGAAACACAGGAAACAGGAAACAGGGCCCTGTGGGGTAAAATAGCACCCTAGCTAAACCACAAAACACATGATCACGATGGCTGGGTGGTTGCTATTAAAGACTGATTTAAAACCAGTGACAAGTTAAAAACAACTGGTAGTTAAACATGAGACATAAGGAAGTAGTCTTTAATGACCTTAAAGACCTATAGATGTTTGGAAAGGGTGATTCCATGACCGCAGTGCCATTTTTAAATCTTTTTTTTTTTTTCAACATTAAATCTAAGAAAACAAGTATTTAACCATTTGACAAATGTTTTTTGTTTCTTGGCTGCATTTTGCCTGAGGTTTTTTTCGTAGTTAACTAGCATTCATGCTAATGGCATGAGGACCTTATGGATATTCTTATGTTTTACTTAAATTCATTTTTTAAATTTATAATTTACTTTCAGTCTGTAATTTGGTTGACAAGGTTGTACTTTTAAAGGGACCTCATCAATCAATCACAATATCACTGAAAATAAAGAATGGGAATCTTCTTTTCTTCTTCCCATGATCTTCAGGAAATTTGGATGGTGCAAGTTCCTGGGGATAAACATGTTCGGGTAAGAAGGGTGTGGAACTAAACTGACCTATAATGGAGGACTCATGGAAGCACAAGTTCAGAATCAGAATCATGCTTTTTGGGCCACATACACTAGAGTATATAAGTAATTTGACTTGCTCTTGTAGAACATTAAACATCAAAATAACATAAATAAAGGGAAAAAAACATGTACACCTATCTCAGTGTTTCCAATATGGCTGCATTGATTCAACCAATTCGCATTATTTATCAGGGAAAAGCTATGAGGCAATCATAACAGAATACAATACCATACATGCCAGTTTTTTTATTATTTGTGTACTATTATTTATAAATGTTAGGTGTGCTGAATGGCATCAGTGAATGTTTACATCTAGATACTGTACATCAATAAGACAGATCAGACTTTTATAACCTTGCAGTTCCTCATATAAACAGCAGAGTGAGCAGTGGCAGGCACATAATTAGTCTGTGAAACAGGAACCCCAAACCCAGCAAAAGAGATGATGTAAATTTGTTTCCTGAATTTTTTGTTAATTCTGCAATAAAAAAAAAAAAAAAGAATTTTTTAAAAAATAAATTTTCCTAACATGTTAAGGCTTCTCAATTTGTGTCAGATTTTATAAAGAACTCAGAACTCAGAAGTTATCCCCTGATCACAGTATAGACTTCCTCCTGCCGTACAGATCACTATGATTCTTAAGATCTGACTGAACAGACACTGTCACAAAGTAGCTTTACAGAAATCCAGATGTTTATCAAAGGTTTATTCATTCATCCTTAGTAATTGGTCTAAATTAGGCTACTAATTTGGTGATATTTGGGGGAATAGAACCAAGCAAATATGTTAGAAAATATCTGTATTTGAGACCAGTTATGAACTTGAACGATGCAGCTGAAGTTGAGGAACTCTCAGATACAGATATGAATATTTAAGTTAATATTCATATTAATACTAAAGAGATACACATGGTGGCATCGTGTTACACTCATAAGTTGTATCTAAAAGCAGAGATAAGTTAAGATACTCTCAGGCCTAAAATGGATGATTATTCTGTTTATGGTTTAAGGAGTTAATTCGTTCGCAGCTTTTGGCAGACGTCCTTATCCTGATTGATGTACGTTTTTACAACTGAGCAGTTGAGGGTTACGGGCCTTGCTCAAGGGCCCAGCAGTGGCAAGTGCTTGGGCTTTGAACTCACGACCTTCCAAATAGTAGTCCTACATCTTATCCACTGAGTGTTCACTGACCTTCATTAATTCATCATCAGTAACCGGTTTATTCTGGTCAGAATCATGGTGAATCCAGAGCCTATCCGGGGACCACTGGGCATGAGGTGGGAATACATCACAGATGACTCGTTCACACCGTGGGCCGATTTAGAGTCGTCATTCCACCCACTGGCATGTTTTTGGGAAGTGGGAGGAAACTGGAGAACCCAGAGGAAAGCCATGCAGACACCGGGAGAACATGTGAAACTCCGCACACTGGAGCTGTGAGTCACCATACTGACCTGTTTAATAAGGTACCTCATGGTAGTGAAAAAGTGAGTTTCCTCACAGACAGGACACAGATTTTTGCTTCTTCTGAAACTGCAAAATTTCAGAAACACCACAGGATGTTAGCTACACAAACATTGCTTATTTATCCAAGCAACTTTCACTATACAAAAGGTACATTTGGGCGAAATGTTCATGAGATGAGCTAACACAAAAACTGACTGGTCGCAGCTACAGAGAAGTGCGTCATGGATAAAAATAAAACTGCTGTGAGAATGAGCTTGGGGTGTGTGTGTGTGTGAGAGAGAGAGAGAGAGAGTGGAAACATGCATGTAGTGTGGGAAATGTGTCTACATGCATTGAGTTTATAAAACACACTTATCAAGTACCATTAGAAACAAATATACACAGAGTGTTAATCTGGCAACTCAGTGTGTGTGTGTGTGTGTGTGTGTGTGTGTGCGTGTGTGTGTGTGTGTGTGTGTGTGTGTGCGTGTGTGTGTGTGTGTGTGAGTGACAAAAAGAAAAGGAACTCAAGGTGACAGTTCCCCTTTGTGCAAAACACGACAAGTTGCACAGTGACGTTTTACGAATTGACTTCACTGCATTTTTATAGAACTTGTATAGAAACAGACACCAATTCAATAAAAAAAACAAATGCTTTAATAATAATTATCAAGCGATTCATTATAATACTCCGATCACATATTCACAAATATTGTACAATAAAGTAAAAAATATATGCATATCAGGCAAATCAGACCTGCGTCCCCTGTGTAAAATAGTACATGTACAGTAAAGTTTACATTTATTTATCATTCTTTGTGTACTGATAAATAATCAAATTTTTATTCAGGCATAATATACACATAACACATATGGCGCATATTAATAAATATATAACCTATATGTACAACGAAGAGTAAACACAGGAGGTTGTATGCTGTTATTGACCCTGCACACTAAAGGTTTAGTCCACTATATAACACTGTCAGGCGGCTTTCACACTTTTTAATTTAGAAGAAAAAAAAATGCTTGCCATGGCATGTTTTGTGTTGAGATAAAAAAAAAGCAGTTTGTGAGATGTGTAACCATAACATGCTCGTACCAGGTCTAGCTAGTATCAGCTAACTAACTAGGCTAGCTTGATATCTAGATTAGATTATTATTAATAGTAACAACAAAGAAGAAATAAAGATGGAATAAAGGAGGTTGTTTTGCTTCACTTGAGTGTATGCAGTCACAGTTAAAGAGGGACGTCGCATCGCAAACCAGTGAATGTCCCAAACATAGACACGTTTTTATTTTTAGTTTCATTGCAATTCATGACATAGTTTTATTTATAAGAACTCACTTAACATGAACATTTTTCCCTAGTAGCTTGTCCTCCGTGTTTGTTTTTCTTGCTAGCACCCTCAACTTGCGACCTGATTGGCCGGGAAAAGTTGAACAATTTTGGAATCTTCACTGTGAGCAAAAAAATGCTTTTTTAAAAGTGACCAAATTCCACCTCTTTGGTGGCAGCTTCCCATTGGGTTACATTTAAAACATGCTCTGGTGGAAGTGTGAAAGCACTAATTAAGCATTAATTAATTAATTAATGTTATATATGTATTTAATATTGGCCTCAAATGGCATTACATTTTTAAATGTATTTATAGCCTAAAACATAAATCTCAGCTTAAAATTCAAGGTCAGAATTGGGCACAACTGAAACACGCCTCTATTTTAGCCAAACTCCACCCCATCTGTGTAACTTCTGAATAGCACTTAAACCAGTAGTTACATCCGAGGTCTGAAAACCAATGTGTACAATATCTGCATTACATCCTCACTGTGCGCTTAACTTAACTCTGAATCCAGCTGCAAGAGATGAAATCAGTTCAAATTTGTGTGTTAGGAGCCTACTACACATGTTATAATTTGAATAAAATCTATATCATTACACCTATTTACATTGATTTGTTAGGAATTTGATTTTTAATCTAAAACAACAGACAAGTGAGGTAATATCCACTCATCGAGCCATTAAATGAGCTGGTGTTAAGTGCTGGAGTTTTCAACAAGTTATCAGATTTCAGATTAGCTTGTGTTTGCAAAGAAAAAAGCACACTTCCTACACTGACCATCTCACTGAGGAGACTTCTTTTCCCACAAGGAAAACAATCTCTTCAAAATGTCCGACTATGGCTATTATTACAAAATTTCCTAAGACACCATGCAGGTCCATGAGACCAATAATATATAAGTGCATTGATAATACTTAGACCTCAAAACTGCCTTCCCAAGGCCTTTAAATTACCTCTTAAGACAATTTCAAACAGACTGTAGATAACACAGGCTGAAGGTCTTAAAAAAAAGGTCACGCTACAAACTACTCTTTGATCCACAGAAACAGCAGAGACGAAAAGGACTGCTTCTCTTCACTTCCTGTTTGGTTATACACAGTGATGTGAGTAATGAGTAAACTTTCAGTCCAGTCATTCCTTTCTGCTACACGCAGACTGCAGTGTCTGTCACTTTTCACCCCATATCCCATGGTGCTCTGCTGTGGTCAATCCTGTGCTATTTGCTTGATGACTTTCTTCTTTCTGACTGAGACCAGGTCATAAAACGGATCCTTTGTGATGCTTGCCCTGTGGGTTATTAATAAAAAAAATAGATAGAAACAGATCAATGTGTCAGTATTTCACTCATCAAATCCATAGCAGAGCCAAAATGACGAATGACAAAATGATTTTCACACATCAACTTTACCCAACTGTAGTTTTGTCTGAAGCTAAAAGGCTAATGATGCTATTTACGTACTTAGCTATTAACCAAGGCTAGCAATTTAGCTAGCTACCATGTACCTGTACCTAAAAATAAGAGGAATAGCAATATTATCCTCAGATGTGCTGGTAAATTACTAAAAGAATGGATACATAGAATTAAAACTGCACTTAGCAATCACCAACAAGACAAACTTCCACAGAAATATTGAGAAACATCAACACTGTGTCACAATTCAACTCAAGAGAGAGCTAGCTAGCATGTAGTTAGCTAAAAACATCAGAAAAATCTACATTTTCCTCAGAAGTGCTGGTAAATTATTAAGAAAGGCTACATACAACTAAAATTACACTATAATTACACTTGGCAAACACCAACACCAACCATTCATAGATATACTCTGAAATGTCAGAACTGTGTCACAACTCAGAAAAATTGTGTCACAACTCCTGTCATAAAAACCACAAAAAGCATTTAAATTGAGTAAATACCGTGAATAAGTAGCATCAACCGATCAGTGACTTTGTATTCTCTTTTGATAACTCATATTCTGCCAATAAAACATATTTTATTGGCAGATAGCTCAGACTTTTGAATCCTACTATATTTATCTGCTTTATATTTATCTATTCATCTATAATACACAAAGTGTAAACTAATAGGTTTCTATTATTCAACCAAGTTGTTTTGTACTTTACTTTTCACTGAGAATAAGCTAGCTAACCACAAGGCTAGCAATACATCGCAGCTAGCTAATAGCATCAAGCATATCAATATTTTCCTCAGATTTGTTGGTAAATTATTTAAAAAAATGCTACATACAATTAAAAATTTTACTCTAATTACTGAGCAATCATCAACAAACCAAATATTCATATGTACACAGACATATGACCATAATAACCAAAGGTTTTTAGCTAGCTAGCATGTACGTAGCTAGCTAAAAGTATCAGGGTTATCAATATTTTCCTCAGATGTGATGGTAAATTACTAACAGAAAGCTACATATAACTAAAAGTACACTATAATCACCAACAAATCAGGCTTTCATAGAAATATTAAGAAACGTCAACTTTGTATCATAACTCATGAACAGATTCAACAGATTCTGCAGCCATAAATATCAAAAAAGAGCAATTTAAATGAAGTTTTCTGGTAAATACAGTGAGCATAACCCAATTTAAAGGTAGTGGCATAAGACAATGATTCGAGGTGGTATGAGACCTAATTGCTTCGATCCAGTTGTCTCTCTCCTCGGCTGTTGAAGCACAGATCATGTAGCTCTCATGTTTCCCCTCCACCACCCGTCCGTCTGTCTCTGTCTTGCATGCTTTTATCTTCTGTCCCTTACTGTTGGGGTTGGGGTGATACAGCTCCAGACAGTACTGCAAACACATGCACATATGTACATGGTTAGACAATTACTGGCTTTTTAATTTAAAAACAAAATACACTCACTGACCATTTTATTAGGAACACCAATATCCCTGCTCAATTATCCAATTATCCAAACATCCAATCATGTGGCAGCAGAACAATTCATACAGTCACGCAAATACAGGTCTATATCTACAGTTAATGTTTACATCGAAAATCAGAGTGGGGAAAAAGCAAGATCTTAGTGTCTTTGAGCTTGTTGATGGTACCAGAAGGGTTGATTTGAGTAGTTCAGAACCTGCTGAGATTTTCACACACAATAGTCTCTAGAGCTTGCACAGAATGGTGTAGGAAAAAACACCACCCACTGAGCTGCAGTTCTGTGGGTACATTACTGCAGTTAATGACTTGTTGATGCTTGTCTACATAACAACAAAGCATCTTATCTATTGTAACTCAGATAACCATTCTTTGCAACTGTAGTGAGCAGAAAAGCATCTCAGAAGGCACAAAAGCTTGAGGCTGATAGGCTACAACAGCAGAAGACCACATCCGTTTCCACACCTGTCTGCCAAGAACAGGACTCTGAGGCTACAGTAAGCACAGACACAACACAACTGACAGCTCAATATTGGAAAAAGATCAATATTTTTCCAATATTCAGCTGTCCAATTTTGGTGAACCTGTTGATTGCAAAATAATCCACTTTATGGAGAATAGCAGTAACTCTGCTTCACTGCACCACACTACCTATCGTATAAGGGCTTACTGGCTCATACCAATCAGTGTGAGGCTGTAATGTCACTGTTTGTAGAACTTGTCGTTGTCAAGGTTTTTGAGTTTTTTTTCCTATGGTGCAATCACTGGGGACTTACGTGCAAAAGACACATCATGCACAGATCTCAAAAGGTGAAACGTAAACTATGTACTTTCCCATGCACACACACAGAGACACACAATTGCATGAAATACAGTTATGCAATAACTAAAGTTCCTGCACAAAGCAGAAGCATCCCTAGTTTCCTGAGCCTACAGTTTTAACTCCACAAAGTGCAATCGATTACTCAGTGATTAATTATCAATTAATCAGAAGTGACTGCATGCCTGTCTGTAACATATCGGTGCTTTCAAATAGCCTGTGAGCTCACCGGTTTGCGTGTGTAGTTGACTTCCCTGACACAGAGGTTCTCTAGAGGAATGATCCCCCTCGGTTCTTTGTCCTACAAGTCAAACATTCAATGAGATCTCATGAATTTTAATAAAGATTAAGATGGTGATGAAGATACCAGACCATACCATTGAAATGAAAATTTACTCACTGTGGTGTATTCGAAATAGTAGAGACAGTTATCAGTCAAGATAAACCATCTCCTCTTCCATGTCTTTACTCTTCCTCCTACAGCCCAAGCACAGCCATATATCACAGTATGTCAACCACAACTCGACTGTATGTAACAGCTAAGTAAGACATAAACGTTCTGTTATAGGAAAATGATCAGCAATGGGGTGATTTGATGTGGCCTGATGTTGAGTAGAGTTACTGTTACCACCCTGATGATTATTTTTCAGGGTCATCCTGGAAAATTGCAGAATTACAGTCATCCTGAAGTGTTTTATTTATCTTATACCACAGCATAACATGACCAATCAGATTTGAGAATTCAACAGCGCTGTGGTTGGTATAATTTAAGCATTATACACTCTTGTAAACAGTTCTTTCGTTACTCTTCCTAAAGTATAATAGATGACATAAAAGCCAGACGTAATCACCTAGTTTGAGAAGCCAGCCTTCCCGGTCAGGGTTGAAGAAAGTGTGCGTCAGATCGTTACCATCATCCTCCGGAATTTTGAACGGCTCGTTCCGTATGCTCTCATACAGTTTCTATGGGGAGAGGTGACAGAAAGGAGGAACATACTGTATGAGGGAATGGAGAAACTCACTGATGCCACAGTTTCATGTTAATACGTAATCTGAATGTTCAGTGAGTTTCATTCTGAAAATATCAAGATCGTGAAAATAAAAGAGACTAATATGCTGTTTATGTATAAAAAAGATGGCAAGCATTCAAATAAAAGTAATAGTCTAAGTAATAGTCAAATACTGTAGATTGTCAATATGTGTGGCGTGTGGCAGCCTGGTGTAAGAAAACCCATCAGACGCAGGGAGAACATGTGAAACTCCCCACAGACAGTAATCTGAGTTCAGGATCGATCTTGTAAAGCAGTATTTCTGATAGTCAAAGCTTCTTGTTATCCGCCACCCTTACCGTTTCCTCATTGAATCATTTTCATTTCCTTATTTCTTTTAGATGTAATCTGTATGTGGCCTGTCAGGGCTGAGTTTGGTTGGGTGATTGGCTCTAACCGTGAGAAGCTCATTGGGAAGATCTTCGCCGTTGTTGATGCCTCTGTTCATACTGATGAAGCGCTCCAGCGTGGTCTTGTCCTTAACGTTGGGGTTGTGCAGGCTGGTGTTCAGCATGATGATGGCAAATGAGAGGATGTAACAGGTGTCTGAAAATAGATTACATACATTTATGACAATTTTTTTTTTTTGCTTTGCTATGCTATACAAACTCTAGAGCAAAATTTATGTTGGGATCTTTTGGAAGCTTTTTTTCTCACTCATATTCCCTATAAAATAAATTTAAAAGAGCCCTTTTGCTCACCAGTGGACTGGAAGACGTCTGGATTGCATTCGCAGTAGCGAGTGGCAAAGGCCTCCATCATACGGTCAATCTTTTGTGCCTCACCAGGAAGGCGGAAACTCCACAGGAATTGTCTGAGAGACACAGAACCATTTTATATAAGTTTTGTAAGTATTTATAAGTTTAGACTTTATATCAGCACATGAATATTGTCACTATTCTATAAGTAAAATTTTGGCACATTGCTGAGGTATAAGAGGCATGAAAAACTTCGTGATGTGCTGTTATTGGAAAATAATCTGTGTCTGTGTGCTAACAGTAACTCTGCTTTGCATCAGGCCACATCACACCATCCAGTGGTTGAATATTTTCCTGTAACAACAGGGCCTTTGGTCTTTTATTTCTCTTTCCACAACAATTTTGCCAATGCTTACATTTTTTTTAATTCGTTCCATCAGCAGCATTTTTTTTGTCTTTTGAAGTTAATAAGACAAAAAGAAAATGCTACTTGTCATGTTACAGAGAAACAAAACTTTGAACTTTGGAGACTCCTTCCAAAAATAATTTTAACAATTAACAGCAATTTTTACAATCCATCATAAAAGTATCTGTGTGAGCTGCTATAGAAACAATAAAATATTTGAACAAGTGCATTATTATAAATCTGTTATTTGTCTTGTAGCCAGTGTCCAAGCTGTTGTTGTAGAAAATTAATCACAAATCAGAATCTAGAATTCAACAATGGTGTAGTATAAAATGTATTTAACCAACATATTTAAATTATTCAAATTCTGATCCTAACCTCAGTGCCTGGACAAGGTTGAGGTCTGAAAACTCGTGAAGTTCCACAAAAGCTTTTAGGATCTGAAGGTGTATCTCCTCTCTGTGGAGGTTTAAAGAGATTGCATCAAGGTTACATCATACAAACCATATTGTGCATATCAGAAATCAAAATATCAGACACAAAGTTCATGAACAATCCTAAAATCTTTACACAATAGAAAACTTGTCATTAGTAACAATGTAACAATATTCTATCTGTTCTTACTGCTATGATGCAAGTAATGGAACTCAGATTGTAATATAGTACTGCTTTGAAATTTGTAAATATAGTTTTTTCAAAACAATGACTTGTCTAAATGTCATATGAAGCAAGTAAATGAAGAGTTGGACAAGTATTTACAGCAACGATTTTGGGCTAGATCAACTTAGCCTTGGAGTCCCAGGGCAAAACTGAAGAAGAAAAAAGTTGGACACAAACACATCTTGGCAAATCAAATACATTTGGGGAAAAATTGTGTGAAATTTGATCTTGCCAAAGTACTATTGTGGTCACATCTGGGATCAGGAAGTTATTAGCAGGTAATAAGATCCGGACCAGAGTAATACTGCAGTTGTAGATGTACTTTTTTAGATGTGGAAAAGGATGATGATGATGACTGATGATAACAGCCCTTACTATATCAATTATTTCTGAAAAATACAAATCTTTTTCAATTAAATTTCACACCTAAGACTGATGTTCAACAAGTTTAGGAATCACAATATTTATAGAGAGTTACTTTTATAGTAGAGGCTGGCAATAATGTGGCTACAAGTTTTACCAGGAAACATTTTAAAACATACTATGAGTGCCTTTCTAGTGATTACTGTAATAAAAGGTTGATGCATTACCTTTCCCCTAGGAAGTCTCCTATAGCAGTCTTATTGAGACCTTCCTCTTTATAGAGGAACTCAGCAATGCTCTGGGGCTTCAACTCCAACAGCTTATTTTCCACCAGGTAACTGACCCCCTGCAATAATAGACACATGAGCCTGTTGTGCTCTGACCTTGTTTTTGCAAAACAACAGTAATGTTGTACAACCAAAATGATGATGTTGTAACATCTGCGCAATGTGTCATTGGTGCATCGAATCTAGAGTCCCAAGCGTTAGAGTCTGAATTGAGTCCAGAGTCTCAAGTCATAGAGTCTGTGTTGTGATCAGAGTCTCAAGTCATAGGTCTGGGTCAAGTCCAAAATTTCCATGTGGTAGTGCCAAGTTGAGTCTAGAGTCCAAAGCTGTAGAGTTTGAGTTGAGTCTAGAGTACCAAGCAGTAGAGTCTGAGGCAAGTACAAATTCCCAGGCTGTAGAGGCTGGGTCCAGTTTTAAGGCCCAGAGCATTTTGTAGGGCTTAAAATGACTTGTTTATGAGTCAGGTAACAAGGTCTATAATATGAGTCCAAGTCAAGTCTAGAGTCCCAAGCTGTAGAGTCTTGTGTCTCCATCTCTGCTTATCCTGGTTAGATGGTGGTGGTCTACCTAATTTCTGCCCCTCTTCAAAGTCTTGGGCACCACAGAGTTGGAATTTTTCCTCTGAGCATACAATTTATGCTGATTCCACCATTTAACTACACTGTTGTTCACTGACATCACATTCGAAGATCCTGAAGGAACTGGATGCCCACACTACAATATTTTTCCTGTTTAGTTTATTCTAAGTTTAGTTTACTGTATGTTTAGTGACTTGGTATCATATGATCAAGCTTAGGAAATCATATGAAGTAGCACCAGCAATCATGCTGAGCTTGAATCATGTTAAGCTTTAAAAATAATAATAATAATAATAATAATAATAATGTTAGTATAGGAACTCCAGCATTATGCATTTGGTAAAGTCATGTAATGATGAGTATTCTAATATGCTTCCTAAAATCTTCTTTAGTCCCCTCTCACTCTGATTGTTCTCTGGATATATGCATATCAACACTGTAAAAGTGGAAGTTTGTGTATGCTATTACACAGAATTCTGTTGTCTCTTAAAAGTCTAGAAAATTTGCTGCATTGTCTTTGGCTTTGGCAATTTGTTACGAATGCATAGTAAGACAGACAGGCTGTCACAGGCTGTCGCTTGATGTGATACAACACTGGCTTTGTTTCCAAAAATAACAAGAAGCTCAGAAACTCTATATGAAGAACTAATGAAGGATTCTAAAAAGCAGTGCATGCTGTGGCTTAAATTTTGAATTATTTTCAACTCACTGAATCATAACAAGACAATGTTTTGTTTGTTTCTGCTTGCCAGACTTAGCGTTGCTGCGAAAGTCATCCTTTTAAAACCACACTTGTTCAAAATGAAAAACCACAGCACCATTAAAAAAAAAAAACACCATAAGAGGTGGCTCTTCTGTTTCTGTCTTTCAGATGCTACCTTTTGCTCTTAAGCTACTATTACCTCTGCTGTAAAGCAAGACCACGTTTAAATATCAACGCCGCTCTTTTGCCATGGCTACATGTCCCAGGCATGGGGGCAGAAGGTGCACAACTACTCACTGCCCTGAGGCCAAACTATAAACCTTTCTGAGTCACACAGGTTACTTCTAAACCAATCTGAGTGGAAAGAAAGTGGTTTTAAGCCTTTGTGAGTGACCTTTTTCGTTTAAGAGTGAACAAGACAGCAACTTCAGATAATCATCAAAAAGGCATCTAGTGAAAGCTGAAAGCTGAACATTTCTCTTGTTTGCCCTGCAGACCCAATGGAGGTAACATTTGCTTTATTCTGTACTTCAAGGTCACTGAAGCATTCGGTAATCTAATTATACTTGCTAAAGGTCAAGTAGGTTGTAATAAAAATGTACCTTTTTCGGGTCCATGTTGAATTTCTTCTTGCCACTTGATATCTGCTTCCCTCTCTCGAGTACTTTGCTGTAATTAAAAAAAAACTGACTGAAAATGAGCCAGTTTCAGAATATTTACAGCTATGTCAAAAACTGACGAGTGAAAGAAGCATAATTTAATAACAAAAATTATTTATTTTTCAATTTTCAATTTTATTTGTATAGCGCTTTTAACAATGAACATTGTCTCAAAGCAGCTTTACAGGACATAAGAAACAAAAAGCATGCAAACAGAATTTATGACAGACTATGTGAACATTTATGATTTGTCCTTTTTTTTTTTTTAAAACAAAAAAAAAAACCCGGAAGAGAAGGGTGGATGTTCACTCACTTCTCTTCAGCAGACTCGAAGTCCTGAATTTCGGCCATTACATTCTCGATCTCCCACTTCAGCTTCTGCAAAAATGTTTCAGCACAGTTTGACTCACCATCTCTCACACACTCACACACACAAGATTCATCATGGAAACAGCACTGTTGCTACCAAGATCCATTTTTTTATTGTGACAACAGAGCAAATGAGAATTAACTAACAGACCAAAAAAAAAAAAAAAAAACCCACAAAAAAATCAAAGATTTTAAGAAACTAGCAAGTAAAAAAAAAAAAATCAACATTGTCAACAAAAATAAAGGTTTTGTTGCCAATTTAACGCACAAAACAACCTGTTTTCTTTACATTTTTATTCAATTTTAAAGATTTCTTTTTCTTTCTGTGAAAAAGAAACAGCAAGGCACAGTACAGAAAGGCCTTATTTAGTCTGGTTATGAACATCATCTAAAATGTTAAACCGCACTTTTACACTAAAAGTGTAATGCACTGACATTATCTATATATGTTTAATGCTCCAAACATCTGTATTTGTATCTGCATTCAGATTTAAACCCGAAGTGGGTGTGGCCTAAACTGGTAGGTTTAAAATGTACTGTAGAAAAGCCTCCACAGTCAGCATGGTGTGTGAACTCTAGCTCTGACAGTTCCTCAACCTCAGCTACATCACTCTAGTTCATAATTGGTCTCAACTAGAGATGTGCAAGGCAAAAGGCACATCTCTAGTTTTTTTTTTTTTTTTTTTCACTCACAGTTATTATTTTTGTTTGTACATGCCCGCAATATTTTTCTAATGAATTTAGTTGATTATATTTCCAAAAATATGAACAAGCTAGCAGCTTCTTTTAAGTCACCACAACCCTGACCAGGCAGTTGCTAGAGATGCTGTTAATAAAAACACATGAAAATTAAAAACCCCCGACTCGGATGACTTAAGTGTTGCCACCCTTGATGCACAACTCTAGTCTCAACCAGATGCCACGTGAACTTTTCTGGCAGGCATTCAATTTAAAAAATATATATATAAAAGTGCGTCTCCTATTCATGTCTGTATTTCTATCTGTTTAGAACACTATTCAATCTGAATAATGTATTCTTATTCATTTGAACAGCAAATTATTAGTGAATGTTCAGTGTAACTCTGCAACTCAGAAAAAAAAAGTATGAAAGAAGCCAAAGTATTGGTAGCAAATTCTCTCTTCATGTGATTTCTGGTCTACAATGTAATTGGTTATGCTTAAAACAGTTGCACCAGCAAACAGTAAAGCCACAAGACATTAAACACCTAAACATTTAAAAATTTAAGTGTAGCATGAAGCAGTCATTTACGAGTACCTGAATGTCATCCAGGAGGTCCTGCTTGTGCAGCTTGAGGTTTTCAATCTCAAGCCGTTCCTCCGAGGAGAAATCAGGAGACACTAAGATACGAACACACAGAGCGAAACAAATACATTACCTCATATGCCTTATAGCTAATATTATATTCACTGCTAAGCATCCAAGGTGTGATCCAGAAACTAAAATGAGCTCTGATGTCATCTTAGTGACCTAACTGACAAAAAATGATTTGGGAAACTGGATGTCACACTGAAACTGTAAGCTACGGGTGGATTAATACTTCTCAACTTGTTTCAGTTTTGTGACATGGCAATCATTAATCAAGCTGCAGTACATACTATAAATGAATTTGTGATTTAATAACTTTAATTTTAAAAATTGCTTGCTTTTTGGTTAAAACGTTCGCATTGGTATCAGTATCAGAAATACACTATGTCACACACATAGTATATTTACAGACCCAAAAGGACCGTAGAAGACTTTATTTTACATGTGTGTTTGAGGTAGTATTTTTTCCCTCTTAGAATTGCACTTTTTTTTTTAAGAAAGACAAAATTTTAATACTATAGCAAAAAATTTGGCTATAAACAGTCATTCCCTCACCAGACTCTGTTTTCTTCCTCTTTTGAAGAAACCACAATATCCTCCATCCTGGAGACTTTCCCATGTCAGAAAATCTTAAAGTTACAGCTTTACCTCTGACTGTTATAAAGGACTACCACTGGAGACTCCTTCCAAAAATGGTAAATAACATTAGCTAGAAAAAAAAAAAAAAAAAAAACCTGTCTCAACCCAGAAAAGTTCACCCTATCAACAATTATACACGCTTTTTGAAAGGCTGTTTATGTGAAGCATCCACTTTATAAGTCTCTGTGCAAGGTATATAGCTATAGCTATATAGCAAGTCTACAGATAAATAGTTAGCTATAGAAAATGGTACTGTATTAGAGCAATGCTGTATTAAGGCCTCAGCATAGCTTGATGGAAATCCTTACATTTTTTCATTTACAACCACAGAAACTTAACCACTAACCACTGAGCCATTTCTCTCACCACTGTTTTAGCAAATGTGGGCATAAAAATGTTATCTGGAATTTTCCAGGTCTCTCATATGGCTGAATTATGATTTTGGACTAGATCTACACTGGAATCTTGGAGTTACAATTTAATCATTTTTGGCACAAGAGAACCATAAAACAAAAAATGAGCAGTTTCAAAAATCATGGAGCTTCACATATCTGAAAACAGTCAATGAGTCATCTACAAAATATACAAATACATGTTTTTCTCTTCCTGTATTCAGCATGCTTAGATGTTTGCATGTGGTCTGACGTTTTGGGTGTGTATGTAAAGGGTGGAGAAGTGTCTGTAACACTTCTCAAAAAAAAAATTCACATTTTTTCTCACTTTCAGGAAGAAAAACAGCTTGTTTTCTTGTGGTGATGCTTCCTATAGGCACTATATCAGCACTTACTGGGAAAAACATATGACTGTTGTGCAATCCTTAAGTCAGAATTACCTAGCAAGATGGCATATTTTTTGATGTACCAACTTGAAAAACACACACACACACACACACACACACACACAAACACACACATAAATGTTGTTGCTAAGCAGAATGGTAAGTCCCGAGAGCCTTGGTACTGCAAAGGTTACCATTCAACCTCATTTAAAACACCAGCCATTATTGGCTGAATTTGGTGTTAGAAAAGGGAAATGGCAAATCTCTGGAAATGTCCAGGACCAAAGTTTGACGCTCCTGCTATTTATGAACAAATAGTGCAATTATTAAGCATTTAGCTTGCCATGTAACAGCACCAGCTTCTGATTGGCTGGTATGTCCACTATAGTTTGTCTTCTAATGTAGCCAGTTATGTTACTGGACATGCCAGTGTTCTTGAAGATGTAAAACATGACTAGGAATACAGCTGAAAAATGTGGCAGCAGAAAATTGACTAAATGCACTTCTTGAATCTTCTACATAGTCATACTGCATCTGTGCTATTTGTAGACCAAAGTAGCTGGTAATCACAATGTGAAACAGGAAACGGTAGTGGTTATGTCTGGTCTAAATGTTGTCAAGGTGTCTTGGGGGCGGACGAAGAGGCGAGCCTGAACAGTTTGAAAAAAATAAATAAATATATAAATAAATGTTTTTTAAAAAAAAAATAAAAAACGTGGGGAAAAAAACTGTGGAGAAAATCAACATCAGCATACCTCTACAGAAATAATTGTTGGAGCAAATATTTTTAAGATTATAATTTGCATTATTTACACACTTGCTATTTTTTCACCACTCTGTCAATATACTTAGAAACTGGATTATCATAATGCCAGTGACCACAAAACAGTGGCAAAAGATCTACAGTAGGTTATTCATGCTAGGAAATCCAGAATGCAGGAGACAGGACACACAAGTGCAAGCCATTTTGAGATTCTGCAGTTTTTTCCTTTATCTGTACCTGAGCTTTACCTGAGATTCTTTATCAGATGATGATGCGCAAAATTAGAGAGCTTCAACTGGTGGATCCAGCAAAGTGTTTCAGCGGAGTATTGTAGCTGAGTCCAGCAAAGTATTTCATCTGAATACTGGCCAATAAACTTAAAGTTGTTCAATGATTCTAGTTTTCAAAACATGAACCATTGTGTCTTCTGTAGCAGATTTTTTTGTTGTGGCTTGTTTCAGCCAATCACATTGATTTATCTAAATTATTTAGCTGAAGTGTGTAAACTAACATCATTGCTTGTTTAAAAAAAAGTCGGAAATGGAAACAGAATGGATAGAGAATTCTGTGTTTATTCTTCACTTCACTTAAAATTCAAATCTCGTCTTTTGAATCGTGTTTAGTTGCTTATCCGGACCTTTGTAAGCAAGGAATTTTAGTTGAATACCCCTGCTCTAGATGCTAGTTTGTCTCCTTATTGGTCATTCTGATCTCCGCACTCAAAAAATGGGTACTTATCTATACCTTACCTTGTCATTGTGAAAGTACCCTTACCTTTTTACCTTCAATATGTATTGTTCTGGATATGTGTATATGATTGTGTATAAAAGAGTGGACCATTACTACCTTTTAGAGTACATCTTTATAAGGTACACAGTGGATCTAAGTAAAAGCTACATACAAAAGGTACAAAAGGTGTATGCTTGATGGTACCACCCCAGCAACAAGGAATGGTATGGTGTAGTACCCCTTTTTTGGGGAGTGTGAAAGACCATGTCATAATGCATACAATGCTTACATAGACCTTATCAGATAATAATCAGACTTAGCAAACATCTTAGAGTAGGATACTGTCCTCCACAGGGAGGATACTATTCCTATAAGGTCAGTGGTTCAAATCCCTTCAAGTAGTATATCTGACAGGTGTTTTATCTAAAGCAACTTGAGATCTTGTATCTTGCGATACAATTCCAGCAGAACATTTGAGGGTACAGCACTCACTCAATAGTCCATGAGTCCAGTGGTTCCTTGGCAAATCTGGGATTTGAGCTGATCACTAGTTCAGAATCTCAAGCTCTGAGGCACCACGCCATCAAAAGCAAGTGGTTCTGTGGTTTTAAAAAAACTCTCCCCTGTCTCTATCACGGCAGCAATCCTGGTCAGGGTTGCGGTGGATCTGAAGCCTATCCCAGGACCACTGGGTGTGGGGCAGGAATACACCCTGGATGCGACGCCAGTTCATTGTACACACACATTCATACACTCATTCACACCTACAAGCAATTTAGAGTCGCCAGTCCAACAAGTTGAAGGAAACCAGCGAACCCAGAGGAAACGAATGTGGACACAACCCGTTCAACTCTGCACAGACAATAACCTAGGCTCTTGATCAAACCAGGGGACTCTGGAGCTATGAAGTGGCAATGCTACCCAAGTGTGACAATGTACCACCAAATTCACCCGAACCGTTTGCTTTGTATTGGCAAGTGCATTATTAGGAAAAAAAAATGCCCTGTCTCTCTGGTAGAACACTTGAAGGTTCTGTGTATAACCCTACAAGAGAGAGTTTTCCTATCAGAGAGGGTTATATTGCATAGCTTTACCTTAACTCTCCAAAGAACCAGTGAGGAACCATTTTTTTCCTGGAAAATCAAAAAATCTGAGTGCAAAAGTTTGTACACTCTTATGACAAAATGAAAACAACTAAAAAAAATAGTATAAGTTTGAATTTTCAGCTTTACCTTCACTATCACAAGTATTATTACACATTAACACCTTCATGCATAAATTATTTTAAAAATATATCTAGCTTATTTAGATGTGTGATTAAAATTTGATTAAAAACATCACATATTAAAAAATAAATGGATTGACTACGTGTAGGAAGTCCATGAATAAAAAAAAAACTTTATACCAGAAAAAAAAATCTTCCAAAGTGTTGATTAACAAAACGTTTTAACATTCATGTCTAAAAGGTTTAATGTTGACGACCAAAAATGATTGAAAATATTTTTTAAAATTAAAAAAAATCTTCAATTAAAAAATTTTAAAAAGGCTAAGGCATTCATTGGAATCTGACACAAAAATATTTTTTACTTAATTTTTTATTTTGTATTCAAATTTTCTAAAGAGACATGCTGCACTGAGAAAGGTAAAAAAAAAAAAAAAAAAAAAATCTGCCTTTCTTGCATCTGCCTTTCTGGATGTGAAATACAGATATTCTCTAGTAACTTCTATGCTCCAATAACCTTTGCCTTTATTTCTACCTCCAACATTTTTGCATATCCTGTTAGAAATCGTCCAGATGTCGAACTGTAGCAGGTCTGCAAGATTTGTCGTATTGTTATCAGGATACATATCTTGTATTTTTTAGACAAATTGTGGACAATTTTCTCTTTTTTTTCCACAGAAACCATTGCACTCAACTGTATATCAAGTATGTATGACAGAGTATTATGTTTATATTAAGCATTATACTGACTGACTACAATTTCATCACTTAAACATCTACAGTCTAGACAAATTTGCCAGTTAATTAGATAATTAGGTATCTATTACTTAATAAACTGGAAGCTCACCGCCATCCATTTTAATAGCTCTTGGACGTGTAGTTCACAATTCTGTGCCTAATACAAACCTAATACAAGTCAAGCGCTTTACCAAATCCTTCATGTACTGAATCCAGTGGTTCATGGGGTCTCCAGGACCCTGATGGTGTGATCAGTTGAGAAGAAGTCATGATCAGTGGAAATCTGTGATTAATGGAACCTACTCAAGCTTTTCCACTGATTGAGACCATTATGGTGGACCAACCTTGCAGTATCAATTTCCTGTTTTAGCTCTACAAACATGACCACCATCTCAAACAAAGACTGAAACTTTTACTCACTCAGTTGACAGCTGTCCATTTTCAGCCCACTGCTCTCTTCTATAAAACGTCTATAAACTAGGTCCTAGCACTCCGATTTCAGATCCTCTGGGTTGTTAGAGATACACCGAGACATTGCATGCTTCAGTCATCTCTGAGGGTGAGAATTACTGCCGCAAACGCCTGTCTGTTAGTTCCTCTATGGTGGACAGATCGGGTTGCCAGATTGAAACTTTTCAAGTCGAGTTGTATTATAAAGTCCACCCAAGCAACCAGTATGAACCACAATTACATTATCTAGTGTGGATTATATCTAGTGTCCTCTTATTATGATTGAGAATGAACTGAAATCAGTTTTCTGGCAACCCTAATAATGACTGCATTCCTCACCCAAGGGTGACGTTATTGTTCTCAATGGACACGTCACTAGTAGCTGAATATCTAGAGTATTTTTTGAATCAAAATTACATTATATTTTTAAGCATCATCAACAACATCATGCACACAAAATATTAATATTTAGAGGACATATTTCTCTAAAAGAAAATGTCACTGTTTTCCTAAAATTAAATATCTTAATATCTTAAATAAATCTTAAATAAATGTAGTCTTTGTTTGACATGGTAAGCTGCATTTTTTGTCTTATTAATGTCAAGAGAGAAGCTGAGGAGAGGATGGCTGTGTATAGCTGCTATAATGTAAGAGATAACTTGTTTCGCAGCATTAAACGTAACTATGAATGGATTAAAAAAAGTATTTTTTTTTAATAATAAAAATGGCAGTATTGGCAACATGTTGAAGTGTAAGAGGAATAGAACACTTTGGGTCATGCAGTTAGTAGAAAATAATGAACTTCTGGGTGATAACAGTAACTCTACATCACACCACCGGGTCATTGATTAGTTTTCTATAACAGCACTCACTGTTGTGTTTTATTCTTTACATACATGATGAAATATCCTGATGATGATGATGATGATGGTGAGGAGGAGGAGGAGGAGGAGGAGAAATGTGGTTACAGTTTCAGAAAGATGAGTTTTAAAAAGATGTGTTGTATTCACATAACCACTTGTTAAATCTTAATTGCATTTTGCAGATTAAGATTAGTTTAGATTAGTTTGCCATCTACTGGTGGTGAAGTTACACACAGAGACACATTCACCATCCACTTTAATAGGAAGTGTTACCAACCAATCATGTGGCAGCAGCAGAACACTCCATAAATTAAAAAAAAAACTGGGTATTGCCTGGTTGCCTTTTTCCAATCTTCAGCTGTGTCCACTGAAGCCTCAGATTCCTGTTCTAGGCTGATTGAAGTGGATCCCGATGTGGTTTTCTGCTGTTGTAGCCCATCTGCCTCACGGTTCAACATGCTGTGCATTATGAGATGCTGTTCTGCTCACCATGGTTGCAAAGAGTGATTAATTTCATTTCCATAGCTTTCCTGTTAGCTTGAACCAGTCTGACCTTTGTCATCTATGGATCCTTGAGGGACACCACATGATTATATATGATGACCTGTGACTTCTACATAGCATCTACAGCTAGTTAGCCAGATTTTTTTTTTTATGATCTAAATCTGTGCAACTAGAGCCAGGGTGTAAAATCTTATTTTCAACTGTATCAAAGGCTTTACTGATATTGAGGACAATGTGGATTCATTTAAGTCTCTGGTATTTATTTAGAACTTTAGACAAGGGTCATTTAACGTTTAAATGCTATGATTGGTCCAGAAAATTTGATATGTATGAGTGCAGACATGGGATCAAGTCATTATCATGAAGTCTCAAGTCTTGGCATTCAAGTCCCAGGTCAAAACTGATAAGTTACAAGTCCTTACCTTTACATTTTGAGTAATAAACAAGTCATAATGTACTTTGTAATTAAATTTAGGGCCAGAGTCAAAATTAGTATAGTACATTTACACAAATCATGTAGTCTTTTTAAAATTGGTGATCATCACTTTCTAGACAAGTATGTACTATATGTACTATATGGGTATTTAGTACTATATGTACTACATGGGTATTTAGTACTATATGTACTACATGGGTATTTGAGATATGCATACATTTGGCTATAAAAACTGAATATTTCTGTTCAATTTAACATGAGATGAGGTGTAGACTGTTTTCACTAAGAGTACCCATCTATTTCAGTTCAATTTGGTTTTGCCTTTGGGATTTGCTTTGAGCAACTTCATATGCCAAACAAAATTCGAATTTGTTGCTTTTGCATCTGATATTCTTAAACCACAGGTTGTACATGTTGTAACTATTTTGTTGATGCAAACAGCACAACCTTTGTAGGTGAAAGCTACTATCTTTGGAGCATGGCTACCACAAAGTGCCTCTGTCATGGGTGAATGAGCACTCTTTCAACTTTGTTCTTGTCTAGTGCAAGTTGATTGGCTTTCGATTGGTCGAATGTTGGCCTTGGAAATGAAGATTGATGCTGATTTGCTGAAAATGTATTGGTAGTTTGGAAGAAGAATAGTATAACTTCTTCTTTGGCTTTGAAAATATATCAAGTCTTTCTAAGGACTCGAGTCCAAGTAAAGTCATAAGTCACTGATGTCAAAGTCAAGTCGCAAGTCTTCTTTGATTATGTCAAGTTGAGCCGAAAGTCAGCAAATTTGTGACTCAAGTCATGTGACTGGAGTCCACAACACTGTGTGAGTGTGTGTATTGTATGTGTATATTATACTGCAAGAACATATATACGTATGTTCCACTCTTGGCCAGTAGATGTGGCTGTAGTCCTATCTTCGAGACCCTGTAGAGACATTCAGAAAGCAGTGAATGTTCCGTCTAGATGTTTGTTTTTGTTAAAATCAGACTGAATTCACATCTGAACATGAGCAGGTGCTCATTTACCCACATGAAAAGGTTCCAAAAAAAGGTCCTGTTTGTCATCTTTAAACAACCTCAAGTAAGCTACGCTCTCAGTGTAAGTGCACACTTTTCTTCCTGCACTCGTGCATGCTATTTTAAGACTCCTTCTAAAAACCACGAAAGGCCTGGGTTACAGATATAAAACTCAATCAGAAGTAAATGCTCTTGCAAGAGAGTTTCAAAACCATTGAAAAAGAGGAAATAAAATTGCATGCATAGTGCATATGCTTCTCTCCACAGAGCTTAAATCTGTGTGAAATCAATGACATAAAGTAGCTTTTTATAAACAAGCCCTAGTTAGGAGAGATGTATGAAAAGGGATCCTTGTTTACTGTTCTTGAGAATTAATTAGACCACAGGAGTAAAGCGAATCACATGTATTCATGTTTCATGATTCATGATTGCATTCAAGATTTCTAATTTTCTAAAGTGCTGCAAGTACATAATGCTCTATTGGGTTCATGCTGTGTTTATTCTGAATAAAAAAAAACTTGTAACCATTTTCTCTGTCCTTTTTTTGTAATTTGTACTGTGACTGAACAATGTGTGCTTAATCTGTCTACTTTTAGTTTCTCCTCCAAATTTTGGGAAAAAATGATGTGTTACAGATACAGCTACACCAACGAAGCAGACTGGAAAACATCAGCCCTAATAGAGATCAAACCTACGGGGCGTTTCACTCTGAGTAATCACCTGATATGCTGTATGAATCTACAGTCTGGACTAAAAAGAAATCAGCCCCAGCCTCACTTCTTCATACTATTCTTCTATGTATTTTTCTTATGACCACTGGTGGTGCTGTTGTGCTACATTCTACAAAAATCCAAACAAATCTGCTTTAAGATATTTGTTAACAGCAAATAATCTGATCTGGATGCCAAAAATGAAACGTCCTGCTAGCCCATTTATAGCCACCCTTAATAATGTCAACCTCTTTATGTCAATCATATAGCTGAGGATCTGATTATTTTCAGTAATGATCAGTAAGGCATCATAAAAAATAAATAAAAAAATCATAATTTATTCATGTGTAGTGACCCACAGAATGTCATTTATTTATGTCAGGAAATGTGGGTGGGGATAAATGAGAGGCAATTAGTTGGGCTGGGATTCTCACAGACATCTGAAGGGCAAAGAGACATCGAGTGAGATAAATGCCATTACACTGTGTTGCACTTTGAATATTGGGACTGTGAGGAAAATGGCAGTAGTAGGTTACCAACAAGAAGCTTCTTTATCTTTAAAAAAGCGAGTGCCACCTTGTCCATAGGAGCAGGTGGGGTGGAGTCCAACCATATCTATCAGCCATCTTCATAAAGTCCTCATTAACATCTCCATATATTTTAAATTTCATTGAAATTCTAGGTACCTCTTTTGAGTGACCAACGATAAGTATACATGTTGCTATTTCACAAATATAAGCCAACGTTCCATTTATTTGGTCACCTTTCAAGATGTTTTGCAATCATGGGGCAGTGTGGTCACTGCCTTATTTAGTGATATAGACTTATTATTGCACCTAGTGGTCAAAAATTGGAATTACGAGCTACAAGCACAAATAACAACCCTTTGGGGCAGGAATCACTCTGCCCCATCCTTGGTATATGAATGTTTTGTTTACGAGTGGGGGAGGGGCTACAGAAAGACAGGTAAATATATATTACCACTCCTCTGGGATCGTCTCGCACATTGTGGCAATGGTGACAAAAAAACACACTTGCTTTATCAAATACAGCTGAATTTCTTTTTTAAAGAAACACACTACATTTGAATGCAGGTTACAATCAATAATGAATCTTTTAGTCCATAGTTTTCAGTCCTTTCCCTGATAAGAAAGGATGTGATTAGCAAGTTTAATCTACACTGTTATCTAGCTAGCTAGGTTGTTAATGTTTCATCATAATTGTCCCAGATGCCTCTAAAGTTATAACTTCAATTTCAATAAATCCATGATCCAAAAATGTACACATCTGAAAGATTGATTTTTAATGAAGCAATTTAAAAAGTAAGGTGGCAGTGTCTTTTTTAGGAGCGTATTGGAGCATATTGATATTCATCTGTGCTGGGGGACTGATTTTTTACACCAGACTACTTCTTTCTGTTCTCTCCTTGAAAATTGGTGTACATAGTTAGTTTGCTCAACTTCATTCAAGTCTTGCTGACCTCAGCCGTCTATTATAGGTTTGTTCTAAAGATTCACTTTAGAAAGTTGCCTCTAGAATTTTTTTTTAGGCTGTCATGATTGGTCATGAGTCATCCTGCACCACCAAATCAACACTCACAGCCACTCCGGTTAACACCCCCCTACCCCACAACCCAATCTCAACAATGCCAACACGGAGAAGTTGAAAAAAGACCTTAACCTTGTTTATTTCTCAATCTAATGTCAGGCCCCTTGTGAGACTGAGGGTGTAAAAGCTTTCAGTAATGATCAAGAAGGCAAAATCCTGCAAAAATAATTGTATTTTCATTTATTCAGTTGTATTATTTTGATGCCTATTTATTTTAATCACCAGGGTTTTATTTCATAAACAAGCAAATAGCCTGAATGCTAAAAAGGTTCAAAACGATTGACTTGGTCTTTTATGAAAACAGCCGCCTAATAAATACAGGCACTGATTAGAAAATGTGCCCCGCTTTTCCACATCTGCTCTCATGTGAAAAGGCATTTCATGCAAGCATATAAGATTTATGAGTTGGAAAAATTTCAGGAACTATCGAAGTCTCTCTTTTTTTTTTTTTTTTTTTTTTAAATTACGATCAACATTTGCAATCAGTTCCCCACAGGCAACCTCGACTCAGTCAACTGTTTGAGCCAGTCACTTATGTCATCCCAAACAATGCGGCTCAGATCACGTTATTTTTGCAAGCTTTTTGTGCATTTTCTCTTATAATAGTTTTGCGCAGTCGCCATGGTAACGGCGAATAGGTTGAAACGGCGGCAACTTGCAGTTCATCTCAAGCCTCTTTTTAGGGTCGAGAAAGTGTAAATGCCTGAGAAGACATGAGAGATTTCTTGTGTGGTGTGAAGAAGGAGACACTGCACGAATTCAAGTAGCTGTGGAGAGCCAGTATTAACCTGATTGCATTTTCAATCCTACCTCTCTCAGAAACCTTTATTTCTGGTGAGAAATAAAGGCAGACATGTTACTACGGGGTTGACTGTCTGGAGTCAAAGAACAAAGAACTGTAGATTTATATTGTGTCCTGGACTCCATATGGACTAGAGTCCATTGTGCCCTGGACTCCAACACCTCCATATAATGCACCTATCTTACTGTGTACTGCTATTTGAATGTTCTTTGGTCCAAAATGGAAGAAATCATACCTATTTAATGTTCTTACTAGGAAGAATATCCCAATTAGCAGCTGAACCATAGGACCCAGGGAGCATAGGGCAGTGAAAATTGCTAGTTATGTGTCCTACTGTGAACTTTGAACACTGACATCCACTTGGGTGCCTCCTAAAGCATGTGTGCACGCATGCCAAGAGCTTCCAACAGTCACCTAGTGAAGTATGGCACAGTATTTCCAATAATTCTTAGTGCTACAAGCTGTGTGGCCTAGTTGCTGCGCTCTGTACAGCATGGCAGTAATTAGTGCTAGAGAAGGAAAGGCACATAAGTAGTGAGGCCAGTTGCAAGCCACGGCATCTTGACCCAGTGGACTGTCCAGCTCTGCCGAAGAGAAATAAAACTTTTCGTGGCCTCTCCAGGGCTCTGTACTCAGCTTCCTGATGACCAAAGTTTAGAATAAAGATTACTCTACAGTGACCTACAAAATCATTAAAGTATAATGTGGCATTTTGGAAGTGTTGAAGAATAAAGATAAACCTTTGCTGTGACATTTTCAACAGCTTGCAAGTCAGAGACACTTTAGATGTTAAAGGTACTTGCTGATTTGAGCTTTTTTCTTATCTAATTAGCTGTTATAAAGAAAAGTAAATCTTTATTAAAATGATTTTGCTAACAGAAGATGGATACTGACGGGCCACTTTAATAAGATCTCCTGTACACCTGCTCATTCACGCAATTATCTAATCAAAATAAGTCTATAAGGTTTATACAGCATGGTGCGAAAAACATCCAGGGAAAGTCAGTTCTGTGAATGGAAACGCCTTGTTGGTGAGAGAGGTCAGAGAGGAAATCTCAAATCAACTCAAATAACCACTCTTTACAATTGTGGTGAGCAGGAAAGCATCTCATAATGCACATCATATCGAACCTTGAGGCAGATGGGCTACAACAGCAGAAGACTACATGAAAGTCTACAAAAAAACAGGTAAAGTTTTTTCAAACTTCTGACCAGTTTCAGTGAACAGAAAATGTGACACACAGCTCACACACATACTTACACACACTCAAAGCATATAATTACTATTAAAGGGCATTTTTGCTATCAAGAAGTGATATACAGATTTGTGCAAGCACACAAAGGACAGACCTCAAAATATCAGCCAAGGATTATAGTGATATTTCTGCATACAGAACCATTTAGAACCATAAAGAGTCAGGAACATGCATTCAGGTTGGACAGATATCAAACACATTCAGCTGTTTTGCATTCCCATCTGTTGCTACTCAACACAATCAGTGAGAAATATTACATTTATGCTCAATTGGTTGAAAGCAATCTGCATCAATGGGCCTGCATGTGAAAGAGGGAGAGAGAGAGACTGAAGAATTTGATGGAGATGGAAAAATCCAGCAGGAAATTGACTTAGCAAAGAGATGATAAGTGCGACCGAATTTAGTGGCTGTTTTCCAAATTGATATCTTCAGCAAATGTCACTTCTCCATAGGAGGCTGGGAGTAAGAGGGATTGAATCACTGCTCTAATGGATATTAGGAGGGCATAAAGGACTAGCTCAGTTTACATTAAGGTAAACACAGCCAAAGACCATTTGCCACTCTGTCACCTGTGTACTTTGAGAGGTTCCATCATTAGGCAGGTAGCATTCTAAAACATAGGGTTTTTTTCTACATGTTGGAGTCAGAGGGTTCCTCCGGCATTGGAGGATGGTCACCTATGAAATAGGGCCTTAATAAAATCATGACTGAATTAAAAGAAAAAAAAAACAGACCACAAATTGGAGCTGTCTGCTTAATGTTACTAGTCAACCAGCAGTTAACAAAAAAGTAGTTGACTAGTCATATTTTCCATTGTTATAGTAAATAACTAGAATCACCCAAGCTGTCAGCTGTCATCTCACACCATTGTGGAGCCGTTGCTGACCAGGTGAGGGCATTACATCAGAAGGTGACACGGATTGAGGAACTGTACCATCTACAATCCGTGGACATCCCCCGACGCTTGGATACCATCACGAATATGTTTTCGGAACTGTGTAAATCCAACGCGACCCAGTCCGCAATCATGGTCACGCGCCTGGAGGAGATGACTAGGGGTCTCATGGCCCTGCAAGGGGACATAAAGTTGGGGGCCATGCAGAACCAGGTGCCCGACTAAATTGTACAATCTCCTGAGTTCTTAGATTTGCTTGATTATATTTGTGCATTTTCTTCCCCGGCTAATTTTTCTTTCTCCCAGAGGACCTTCATCGCAGAATATGCTTTGTTTTGACTCTGATCTGCACCGGACACTCCAAAGACACACAGCTGTGATAACAACAGCTCCCGAAAGCACACCATATCAAATTCGGCTAGTACACACTGTTTTCGTAAATACTCTGCCCTAGTCAAGGACTGCCTCAGTGTCACATTTTCTTCTTTTTTCTAATCTCTTGCCCCCCCCCACCCTCCCGTACTGTAGCCAACAAAAAAGACCCCTCACGTAACTGCTCCATTGTATGATGTCATATGTGTTTGTGACTTTGTTTATTGCTTTGACTGTTCTGTTAATGTCCTTCTATCGCGGATGAGAGAGGACGTTAGCGCCTTGCATGGCTGCTTTAAGGACCTCTTCTCTCCTTATAGGGGGAAGATGTGACCCGTCATTCCATTCATCTCGTTGTAGAAATACAATGACAATAAATGCTATCTATCTATCTATCTAAATACTGATTCAGGATATTGCTATTTTAGGCTATTTTATTAGCACGGTTAAATTTGAATAAACAACAGCAAAAAAAGCATCAAACCATACTTCAATTAACAGCCATAAACAGGCTATAACAGCTTTCTAGTCACAATGCTTAGACTACACTGTGAATTCCAAAAATATATAAATCAATCAATAAAATAAATATGCAAAATATTAAATCTGTGTATCACATTTCACTATTTAAGGACATACCATTTCTTAAATGTCCTTATGTGGATGAGTTGGCAGTTCAGCTGAAATTGTTGTTTCTGTTTCTGAATTGTTGTTTCTGAGAGCACGCAGTATGGAAGCTCATGTCCATCAACAGAGCCCTCCTTATATCTCCTTATAGCTCAGCATTAACACAATTTTCCAAATCTCATTTTCGTTTATATGTTTTTTTGTTACTTTCATGGCCAGATGTATTAAGTTGTGTGTGTTATGTATGAAACTGGGTGACAACCTTAAACACACAATTGTATGTGGCAGCACGCAAAAACTCCACTTCTCCCCCTCATACATATTCATTTTAGGGAAGTTAAAGTAAAGACTGACAAAATATGTAATAATATAAGGCAATTTTAAGACCTTAGTCATAGAACTATTCAGGGAAATTGTGTCTGCTAATAAAGCTTATCAGCTGGGATGAGTTTGTAAAGTAGAGCTGCCAACCCTGGTCATAGAACATGCGTCACGAACACGTACATCAATTTTTGCTTCATCTAACAAAATTCAACACATTAAGCAGGATTTTCTATCAATTTCTCTGATTGTTATAAAAGCTGCAGTCAGTCACAAAAGAATGCAGTACTTTCTAATTGCACACTTACAGTACATGAAGCTTATTCTATACGTTACCATGATTTCAATAAAACCAATTAGTAATCAAATGGCAGTCATATTAATGCCTTCACAATGTTCACTTGAGGACACCAGAGTCCTGATTTAGCCCAATAAGAAATTCAGTATTAACACATTGTCTTTGTTTCTGAGCTTTTGACAGCTCTGTTGTTGATCATTTGCACCATTTCACATCGGCTTGTAAACCGCAATTTGTGCTTCATTTAGTAGGTGGTTCGAACCAAAGAAGCTAATGCCTGGGGCTCATTCTTCTTCTTCTTCATCAGGTGGGCAATGCGCCATTAAGCAAACCCCTTGTGGTTGTCCATGAATGATGAATAACATGACAATAAAATTAACAATTTAATATACTATAAAAACAGAAAGGCTTTAATAACCAAACTAATCAAGCATTAACAGCCAACAGGTGAAAACATTAGGAAACAGACCAGTGAAGAGACAGGGTGGAGATAGAGCCAAAAACCAAAATAAAAGCATATGACCAAACAAAACAAGGGAAATTTGTGAACCTTATTGTTGATGCCCTTGAGCTTGTGGCTTAAATGTCAGGCAGCTCCAACCATATTAAAACCTGGCATCCTTATGATCCTGGAAATAAAACAATATAACTCTGGGCACTTATTTAAAAATGTAAAAACATACAGCCTGTGGATGAAAGATTAAAATTAAACTACCTAACTGCCAGCATTTCTGTTATCTGTTCAGCTAGTCTGTAGAACCTCAAACAGGACCTGAAGGACAGGTACAGCGAGAACTCAAGTGTGGACTGAAGCAGTCTGTGAGAAGATGCTCATCTCGACACACAGAAGTAGAGAAGAAAAGGATATAAACAGACTCATATGTATTTCAGAGTAGAGCCAGAGGTATGAGGAGGAAATAATAAAAGTGTTTTTTTTGTTTTTTTTTTTCAGAAGTGTTTTATTTCCAGAAGTGTGGTCACAGGACTAATTCAATTCACAGGACAGCTAATTCAAATATTATCCATAGTAATCAAAGCCCATTAATAATTTAAAGATGTGTTGTTATACATACATGTGTTGTTACATAAAGAAAAATAGATGTATAGATGTTGGGGAAAATATGGTGTAGCTTTCTAAGAAGACTCTTATTTACCATTTACAGAAGGAGTCTCCAGTGTCAGGTTTTCTACTGTGGGAGAGTCTTGCAGTTTCTTGATAATGAGAGAGTTTTTTTTTCTTATTCATTTTTAGAGAGAAAAAAGAGAGGCTGATGAGGCAATGACGGTTTATCTCTGCTATAATGTAAGTGATAACAGGAACTAAATTGTGTTGTGGACATTGCAAAAACATTAAATATAATATAAATGGTTCAATGTACAACATGTCATTCATTAATAATTATATATTTTAATTGTTGGCAAATTGTTGTGGTATAAGAGGAATAAAACACTTCAGGACATGCTGTTATTGGAAAATAATCAGCTTCAGGGTGCTTCCATTTCACATCAGGCCCAGAATACCACCCCAACATTGATTATTTTCCTATAACAGCATGCCACATTGTTTTATTCCTTACATGTCATATTTATACATTTCATATAATGCTAAAATGGCTTTCCATAATTGTATGTCTCTTTCCCAAATCATACAGTATATCTCTGGATGAAATATAGTTTTTTATATACAAAAAAAAAGAAATAGTCACTACTACACACACTAAACTCAGTCCTTTATGTAGTCCTATATTCTTCCTCCCTACCCTATACCCTGCACTAAACATAAATAAATAAATACACTTCCACAAGAGCCACCACCACACTGAAAGTCCTAATTTTCATTTGTAATTTACATCTTGCTTGGAAATGTTAAACTGTTGCATCCTCCAAACTGTTGTTCCTCTGCTTCAGCAATGTAGAGCCGCCTGCCACCACTGAGTGCTAAAAGTACCAAGTGTTCCACACTTCCTTTTTTTTGGCAGCTCTAACACATTGGCCTGGTAAAAATAGTGCACTACACTTTGTTAAATTCCAGTGTGAACACACTACACGTGCACAAAATAAGAAAATCAAGATTATATTTTTAAATCCCCCTTTTTTTCCAGTATGTGTCATAGATAGATAGATAGATAGATAGATAGATCATTAGAAATAAACAGATAATGTGTTGTATACAGATACAAAAACATTTACGAATAGGAGGCATACAATTTGTTTGGTGCAGAAAGGTTCACAAGGCATCTGGTTGAGACTAGAGGTGTGCATCTGGACTAACATCCTGTGGGACGCAACAAAAAGTCACTCAGGTGGGAGGTTTTTACTTACATGCAGGCTCAAGCAAGCAGTCAGATATGAAGCTTGCTGGGGAAAAAAAATCATGTTCATTAGCATGAACTTACAGCATTCATTTATTCATCTTTAGTATCTGCCTGGTTATTATTGCAACAATTGAAATCAGGGTACAAGTTTGTTTATAACTAAATAACTACAAGAAAATATCAGGGGACAAACAAAAAATCAGGTACAAGCAAAAACAAAAACTGCATGAGCAGGATTTTAAAAAAAAAAAAAAAACAGTCCAGTATTGAGATCAATTTTAAACTCGATTGATGTAGCTGAGGTTGAGGAACTGTCATAATACTGACAGTGTTGGCATTTCTACATCTGGGTTTTTCCAGTGTTTCCAGCAGCATAGTAGTAGGGTTCATATTTAATTAAAAAAAAAAAAAAAAAACTCTCTGGATTAGGCCACGCCCACTTCTGGTTTAAATCCAAATACAATTTTGGATATGTTGAGCAATAAACAGACACAGATTGTGGCATTGCTTTACACCGCACATAGAACTTCATATTATTCTTATTTCTTCATATTCTTCATATTTCTAATATTCATATTATTAGAAAATGTCAAAATTTCAGCATGTAAAGGTTTTCCCAGACCAACACACGAAAACAAATAGAAAAGTTATAATTTACACAAGTGCAGTGCTTCAAATGAAAAATACCAGTGATAAAGTTAATTATGTTTCTTTTGTAGAAACCATGCAGGAATTGCTTGTGCAATTCTATGCTGAATTCAAGGCACTCCGTTATAAATACAATATAAATATAAATATTTCATAATTCCTATGTATTTGCTCGAAATGTATTATTGGAATTTGGTTCTTGGCTTTTTTAAATGAAATAAATTCAGCCTTTAGTTAAACTTGTAGAGAAGTATTACAATGAAACAGGAATACAAGTATTTTCGGGGTGTAATGCAATCTGTATGTAATGCAGTCTGTAACACTATCTGTATCTATTTAGTGCTCCATATATGGATCTGTATTTGGATTTAAACCTGAAGTGGGTGTGGCCTAAAACCAGAGGATTTTTTTTAACTAAAATATGAACCCTACTCTTATGCTCCTTGAAGCACTGGAAAAATGAATGATGTAGAAATGGCAGAAGTGTCATCATGGTGTGTGAATTCAGACAGTTCCTCAGCCTCAGCTACATCTCTCCAGTGCATAAGCAGTCTCAACTAGAGCTTTTGAACCCTTACTGTTGTAAGGTTTTTATTATTATTATTATTATTATTATTTTGCACAAACTTCACATCTGAAAGTCTGTGCATGGCTTTTTTCTTGCATCAGAATGATAAAGTGTGAACCTTCCTGGCAAAAAATAAAAACAAAAGTTCCTCATATTTGTATCTGTTAAGATCACATGAAATCTTAAATAAATAATGATTTTTGTATTTGGTCACATGCCTTAAATGAAGCAAAAGAAAGAAAAATAATAATAAAAGAATAAAATAAAGGCGTGAAAGTCTTTCATTTTCCTGTTTCAAATTCAAACATGTTGAAGTTACAAATGTACTATAGGCACAGCATCAGAGATTTATGTGCACAGTGTTCACTACCACTTTAGCTGTGCGCTAGTGCTGCGTCTCTGAAACATCTCAAGTGTTTTGTGCAGCGTGTGTTTGACGAGGTCATTAGCAGAGCGATCTGGCTCAAAACCACATGCAACCCAGAGCAGATGGAATGAGAGCTGCTGCATGCTGATCTAAATGAGAGATTCAGTGTGTGTCTATACACACACACACACACATACATACATACATACATACATATATACAACAATATATGTGGATGTGGGAGTGAGTGTGTGTATAATTCAGATATCAGAAAGGAACAGAGTGTGTACACGTGATCTTGCTGTAGTGTGCAGAAGTGGGAGAGGTACAGACAAATGAAACCCACTCTACAGCCATGTCTTTTTACTCACATGCTCTGTTTAATGAAGAGAAGCAGAGAGGAAAGAAGCGAAAGCGCAGGTCACAAATGTCGAGTTCGTTAAAGATGACACGGGCTAAAAGAAGATGAATAAGCAGCAGAAGAAAGGTCTGATAGACTGTTATTGCACAGAGGAACAGGAGGAGGGAAAATTAGGTTTTTTTTTTCCAGGAATCAAAAGCACTATGCTGTGTTCCACTAGTCCAGTCTGTTTTTCCAGGTAAAGTCACAGTGCTCAGTATTGCTGTGAGTACAGCGCTGGATAAATCATGTCAGAACTTTTCCCACCTTTAATGTGCAATTGCAAAGTATACAAATAAAGTGAAAAACAAATAGAAACTTTTTTGTGTGTGTGTGTGTGGAGTTTGGATGTTCTCTCTATGCTTAAGGGGTTTCCTCCAGGTACTCCTGTTTCCTCCCCTAGTCCAAAGACAAGCACTGTAGGCTGATTGGCATCTCTAAATTGTCTGTAGTGTGTGAATGGGTGAGTCTGTGTGCACAATTGTGCCCTGCAATGGGTTGGCATCTCCTGTTCACAGCCCGCTTCAGGTCACCCCACAGATTTTTAGTTGGATTCAGGTCTGGGCTCTGGCTAGGCCATTCAAAAACATTGATCTTCTTTTAGTTAAGCCTTACTTTTGTTGATTTGGATGTATGCTTTGGGTCACTGTCATGCTGAAAGGTGAAATTCCTTTTCGTCTTCAGCTTACTAGCAGACACCTGAAGGTTTTGCACTAAAATCGACTGGTATTTGTAGCTATTCATGATTCCCTCCACCTTGATAACAGCCCCAGTTTTGGCTGAAGAAAAGCAGCCCTAAAGCATGATGCTGCCACCACCATGCTTCACCATGGCTATGGTGTTCATTTGTTGATGTGCTTTTTTTTGTGCCAAACATACCTTTTGGAATTATGGAATTATTATACCTTTTGGAATTGGTCTCATCAGACAATAACGCATTTTGCCACATGGTTTGGGGTGATTTAGTTGGGTTTAGATGTTTTTTGTGAGAAAGGGCTTCCGTCTAGCCACCCTACCCCATAGCCCTGACATGTGAAGAATATGAGAGATTGTTGCCACATGCAGAGAGTAATCAGTACTTATCAGATATTCCTGCAACTCCTTTAATGCTGCTGTTGGTCTCTTGGCAGCCTCCCTGGTAAGTTTTTGTCTTGCCTTTTTGTAAATTTTGGAGGGACATCCTGTTTTTGGTAATGTCACTGTGGGGCCCCATTTTCTCCACTTGTTGATGGTGGCCTTCACAGTGTTCCATGATATATCGAACATTTTGGAAATTCTCTTATACTGATTGATACCTTTCAATATGTGAAATACCATACATGCTTTGTCAGCTGTTTGCAGACCATGGCTTCAGCATTCAGATGAAACCAAGAAGAGGTCAAGAAAATCCTACAGAAACAACTGGTCTTTATTTGGGGTTCATCAGAATAATTTCCTTGATGACAGCTGTATGATAATTACTTTTGAACATGAGATTAATTTGATTGGTTCTTTCTGAGCACAGCCACATCCCCAATTATAAAAGGGTGTGCAGACTTATGCAACCAGGTTATTGTAACTATTTTTTTTATTATTTCCTATTTTTCCCTAAAATGTTTCTGGTTGTTTTGCACTTAATTTTTATACATTGTAATTTCACATTGAGAATGGAAAACGTTCTGATATGATTTATCCACAAAATCTGCATTTTAACAGGGGTGTATTATACAGGTCTTTTTATATCCACTGTATGTATTATATTTAAATTAAAAAAAACTGTTCTATGCTGTGACAGGTGTAAGTTACACCTAGATGTGAATAAGATTCTCTGTGTGTGTGTGTGTGTGTGTGCCTGTGAGTACATGTGTCTGTGTACCCTGTGATTGACTGATGTGAAATATGACAGTTTTTTTTTTCCTTTTTCTGTCTACATTATGATTTTAAATTTAAAAAAGCCTTGCCAGTAATACATAATCATATATTTGTTTTGCATAATCAATCCCAGATTCGCTTGTGCACCTTTCAGACACACTGAAAATCTGTTGTAATTAACACCCATCTACCTGCTGGTGGTGGGGGAAAATTATCACTGGGAGGTTATCAGTCACATGGTGGGTTGTCATTTACAATTCTTTCCTTCAATTAAAATATATAGTGTGAAAAACGCAGGTCAAATAGTGATAAAACAGACAGCGCCCAGGAATCAATCCAACTGAAAAACGGGAAAAAATCCCAAAAAAATCCCCCAAAAATGGATAGATGCTTCAGTGAAAATTGACAAAGAGACTTGATGTGTTAATGGAATAACACAATAAGATCACAATACAGCTCATTTGGTACTGAACATCCAATTTTTGAGTTTAATTTATTAAAAAATGAGTTGATTTGTTTGTTATTTTGTACATTTCAGTTGATACACACACTCACCAGCCACACTTATAGAAATATCTATACACCTGCTCATTCATGCAAGTATCCAATCAGCCAATCATGTGGCATACAATCATGGAGATACAGGTCAAGAACTTCAGGTATTGTTCACATCGAACACCAGAATAGGAGGGAAAAAATGTGAATGCAGTGACTTTGACTGTTGCATGGTTGTTGGTGCAAAATTTGTGTATTTCAGAAACTGTTCTGAATCTCCTGAGACACAACAATCTCTAGAGTTTACACAGAATGGTGCAAAAAACAAAAAACATCCAGTGAGTGCAGCTCTGAGGTGCAGAAACACCTTGAGTAGAACGGCCAGACAAGCTAATAGGAAGTCTATAGTAACTCAAATAACCACTCTTTACAACCGTGGTGAGCAGAACAGCATCTCAGAACACACAACATGTCAAATCTTAAAGGGGATAGGCTGCAACAAGCAGACTTGACAACATAGGGTTCCATTTCTGTCCCCCAAGATCAGAAAATTAATCTCTATTCAGGAAAATTAATCTCTATCCATAATTAGAACAATTTGCTGAATGTAAACCTCTTTGGTTTCGGTGAGTATCCATACTTTAAAGAATTAATTACGAATTAGCATTTAAAAACCCCAAACCAGAACAACAAAGCAGAAGTGGAGCATCATCTAATCCAGAAATTTAAAAAAGCAAAGACCCAGAGACCATACACTTGGAAAAAAAAGGTTGTTTAAAGGTTCTTTTAGGGTTTGTTGGGTTCTTAGGGTCCCAGAAGCTAAGTGTTCGGATAAGGAAACACTCGGTTGTATGATTATAAATAAACCCCTTAAGGCAAGCTTGTGACTGTCATCGACTATTAAACTGAAACAGCAGAAAAGTGCAAGGCATTAAACACGGATAAAGCAAAGAAATAAAGCAAGTTGTCTCTATCCTATTGAAACCTGCTGTAATTACAGTGATTATAAGTTCACTCTTAAAGGAACAATGCAACAATTTTCAACCTAATCTCCATCCACCACATCTGATGTGTATGTCTGATTATGATGGACAATCATTTTAACGCAGCCCTCCCTTTCATTGGGAAAAGGAAAGAAAAATCCATTGAATCTAAACATAATAACCTAATGGAAATCTCAGGACAGTTGTTGTATTCTGTCAATAAATATTTGAAGTATGTGGCTAGAGAATGTGAATTGAAAACTACAACAATTACACAGTCACAGTGAAGGTCTTAAAAGGTGACGGACACGAGAGAATATTTTAAAGGCGTTCTTTTGTGTTTCCAACACAAACTTTTTTCATTACAAATTACATCATCAGCAACAACTTGAGGGAAAAGTACAATCTTAGAAAATATTAACATGAGTTTCAGAATTTCTTAATATTTCTTAGCAAGCACTCATGCTGGCATGGACTCTAAGTTTGTAGAAAATCTGATCATCCATGTTAGATTGAATCTATCGGCATGTCATGTGAACATGTGCTTCAGTGGAAGGAATAAAACTCAAGGAAAAACTGACCTTTTGTACAAAGGATAAAACACGGTCAATACCACAAATTTGCTTAGATTTCAATAGAGAAGAATATTGAATATTCATGATATTGTTCATTTCCTTTCTTGCAAAATTCTCAAACTTTCTGTTTATTTCCAGATTTAAATAAAAAAACACAACACATTTTCATGCGATCTCAGACAGATGGGAAGTGAGATACTTCCATGTTCGATCATACTTTGAGCTACGTTCAATACACTTATACAGTTTCTCTGAAAGGATAAATTGCTCATATTTAGGGCTTTAATTCACAAATACTTTCACATAATTGCTTATTGATTGCCACAACGGCTCTCAAGCCTCCAATACCAGTGAATTATTTTTGTTCTTTTCTCAGTATAGGGAAATGTAACACGAGTTAGGTAATTATTTTTGCTGGGAGCTACAAGAGACTTTATAGAAAGGTCCAGTATGAAAACTACTTAATAATTAACAGTTCCATTGTGTTGTTATTTTAGAAAATTCCAAGGTCCAAATTCCCATGGCTAAAGTTCATCTAGATAAACTTGGTACATTAATTGCTACCATAAGAATTGTTTTCTTTTAGTTTGAACATACTGATTTTTTCACTGGTTCTTTAAGGGTTCATTGGGTAATTAAGGGTTAGGAAGTTGAAGTAGAGCTTCATCTGATGCAGGAAAAAAAAAAAAAAGCAAAGACCAAGAGCCCATACTGTTCTTCTAGGGTTCTTGGAGAATTCTTTAAGGGTTTATTGGTTAATTAAGAGTTCATAGCTTCCAAAGAGGGTTTTATTTAAGAGTTATTTTAATAAAGAAACATGTTGCTGTATGTGTCTACATATAGAATCTTTAAGCTTTCCCCCAGAGAGACAACCCAAGATCCATTAAGAGTTTGAAATCTTCTAATTTTCTTTTTATAATCTGCTCGCATAAGGTTCAGGTGATTTCTTTTAATATGTAAATGTACTTTTTTTTATTTTCAAAATGGGTAAATCAGCTGCATGCGGCAGACAAAATAAATTAGATGCATTGAGATTTGTGAAATTTCTGAAGAGAGCTGTTTGGAATAATTCTGCAGCGTAAGTTCAGAAGTCTCACTCACAAATTAGTTGGTGATCTACTGGGAAATTACAAGTTATAATAAGGAACTGAAAAAACAGTTTTCTGTTTTTAAGTGTCACGCCTGAACCGTAGAACAGCTAGAGCAGGACAGAAGGAAATAAGACCAATCTCTTTGTGTGAAAGATACTCTGATGGTTAATATCTATGCCAGAAAAGATTTAACTCATTAACTGAAGCTAAAGTGTGTAGGACTGGTTCATTACAAATGAAAAAAAATTACAATTATTGAGTTAGGCAAGAAAAAACACTTTATGTTACAAAGCTTCTCTGAGTTGCTCTGACAATCATGTAATGGAAATTCTCGGTCAGTGCTCGCAGCATATTTCTTCACATATGTCATACATGAGTTCAGATATGTCAAACTTCATCACGCCACAACTTTAAGCACGAAAGAAGCCCAACTACACAGTGACTGGCAGGAGCTGGCAGCCAATCAGGGAGAGACGATGTTAGAGTCCAATATGATCAATAAGAGGGAAATGAGTTTAGGCTTTAATGGAGTTTTAAGGGATTTTTTTGCTTAGCATGTGAGACATTTGTTTGTTCTGTAATTTGATTGAAAGCTAGTATATAATAGTAAATAATAGATTTATCTTTGTTGTGGAATTTGTATCCTTACCCAGTTGCGACTCACTACCCAGCAAGTGGATAGCTAGATATATTTAGTGTGTTGTGTGTATTTTTGCACTTCAAATGAAATATGTCGGCATCGGATCGTGTATTTCACCCACCAATCAAAGCATTCCTTAGTATTATCAGCATTTACATATTCATGCAAAATCACATAAATTATAACAAATTGGTTCTGTTATCTCTCTCTCTCTCTCTCTCTTCAATTTCTCAGCTCAATTCAGTGTTTTTTTTTTTTTTTGGTATCACCATATCAATTATATTTTGCATCTACTTGTCTTTTAGTCCATAGAGAAGGTGCAATATAGAATAAAAATAGATATAGATAAAATAAAAGAAAACTGAAAAAAATATAATAAGAAAATAAAAATAAATAAAATAGTGGAATAGTTTATTGATCATAATTATAACATGAAATGAAACTCTAAATACCAAAACAGAGGACATACATTCAATTAAATGCCAAATTCAAATCAGCTCAAATGCAGTGTCCATAGAATCTTTCTCACTTTCCTCCCTCCCTCCATCCTTCAACCTCTCCCTCCTTCTCTCTCATACTCTTCTTTCTGTCTCCCCCTCAGTCTCTTCCTCTCTATCTCTCTCATACATCCACACACACACACACACACACAAACACACACACGAGCGTTCGGTTACCTGGATACGGGATGCAGTTCAGTGCAGTCCTGTGTAAGACTCTTTGCTCCGTTCTTTCCCGTGCGTGCCGCTGTCGAAGGCACGGCTGTTCATCATCCTCAAGACCAGCATCCTCTTAACTTGACCCGGCTCATGGGATTTGGAACACCCCAGGTTTAATTTGGTGAGTTTGTCTCTATTACCTAATAAACTCTGTGTGGAGTCTGGAGATATTTTCTGTGCAGCATCTCAAAGCAAAGCTTTCTAATCTTTTTGTCATTGTATGTTAATGCTTGCTACAGGTCAATGCTTGTTTTCTGGTCCAGATGGTGAGAATAAGAAAAGTGATGTTGACTTCTATAAAGTTTACTTCACAGTTATGTTTACTTTGTGCATGCAGTTTTGGTATAAATGTGTCCATTATTTTATTTGCAGTTTATTTGCAGCACTAGGGTTTAGGGGAAAGTTTGGGGGAAAGTAATCATATGTAGAAAGGTTAGATTGGCGTTCCAGAGTGTTTGTGATGAAAGAGATAAAATCATACGGAGAATATGGGTAAATCTGTTGCGTGCTTGTTTGTCCTGCAAAGTCAGTGGAATAACCTTATGTGTAGACAAGACAGTGACTTTAAGGAGAATTCTGTATGACTATATGTATATATACTATATGCATATTTAAAAAGGCATCTTCTGCCTTTAATTTCATGCAACAAGAATACATGAAGGCACAAAAATGCTTGGAGCTGCTCAAAACTAATTGAGCATCTCTGCATGTCATGATTGACATACGGTATGAAATATGGATATAAAATATGGTTGATCCTGCAGATTTGCAAAAGAAATAAAAATAAGCAATAATAAGGATATGAGAGGCTGATGTGAACCGCTGTCTTTATCTTCTCTGTCTATGGCTTCATCACCTTCATGACTCCATCTGTATTCCCCATCTGTTCATCCATCTGCCTGTAAATCTAAAAATGGCCTGATTTTGATTTTTTTTCTAGTCTAAACACAATATTGCACTTTCTTTGATTTTCAGTCTCATTAATACTGTATATCTTCCACATATTAAGCTTATTGTATCTCCCAGCAAGAGGACAGGAAGACACGGCCCTCGCAGTGTGATGTTATTGTATCATTTGCACACACCCATGATTATGTGGTTCATGACCATTTCACTGATATTTCACTCACCAGCATTTGTTACAAAACCTGACACGTAATTTGAGAATGGATTTATTGAAGAGTCTATCATAAGCCCCGGCATAAATCAAAACACTACCCCCTTTTTGTCTGATGACCATTAATTCATATTCAAGCCCCCAGCTGTTCACACTACTGCACTTCACTTTGAGCGATGACTGGGAAAAAACGCCAATGACTGATGTCCTTTCCTCCCCCTGTTGGTGCAATTAGCGTCTCTTCACTAAACACTATCTCTCTCCAGCCGCCAATCGGCCCCTTTTCAATAGCAGAGAGAATGATGGATTGAGCGAACAACAGAGAGAGAGAGAAAGAGAGAGAGAGAGAGAGAGAAATGAATGACTCTATCCCACCCAGAAATCCTCTTAACTGGCTTTTTTGTCTCTGTCGCTCTGTGTGCTTTTTCGTTTCTGGCATCGATTCCCGAGTGTTTATTTTAGCTTCTTGGCGGCTAGCTAATGAGCACTCTGAATGGCATTGCTACTTTCCACAGAGCCGAGTTTCCACTTAGCCCGAGTCAGAGCTCAGAGCTGAGCCTCATGATTTTCAACCAGCAAACATGTCACTGTTGGTTTGAGTTGCTCATCTGGTATCAGTGGTGCAATTTGGCTTGCTGTAAAACAGTCAGATTCAGTGAAGAACTGCTGCCGCTGTTGGCTTGAGTTTCATTACTATCACACAGTAGCACACAGTTTCATACAGCTGGAAGTGGCAGGTATGCGATCCAGGAATTACAGGAAATAAATCTTTAAAATTGTTTGGTGAAAAAGTCTAATATTCCCTTCATCCCAAATGATCAGCCATAACATTTTTCAATTTTCGCTGATGCCACACGGCTAACACTACTACTATGTAATGCAAGTCTATCTCACCCAAACATCTTCCATGAATATATCCCTAAAACCACATACAGTTCTTAATTAATATCAAACCAGCTTGCTGATATGGTTTAGGACACAGTATGACTTACTATAATCTATTGAAAAAGTCAATCTTATTCAAAAATGTAGCCATTTTGGACAACCGTGATCAATTCTTTTTTCCAATTTGGTATTTTGTTGAAAGTTTGTTTGAATTTGCTACACTAGGCTAACAAAGCAAAGAAGCTGATGACATTACCTATAAAACAGAATTAATTGATACAGTTATTAAGTAAAGCGATGCTGATAATAGCTTAGTTTGCTCTTAAATGTCACGTCTGAATCCATTCCAGACATTATATCACTGCCACCCACCTGATTACTGACTGCAGTTTTACCTATTTCACCTCACTAGGTTCATATACAAGCTCTCATGGTCTTCTTCATTTGTTATTCCTGGTTTGACGTTTGTTTCTGCACTTTGTTGCTCTGGATATCTGATTGATTGACTCCTGTCGGATTTCTGACTACAGATTTGCTGGCTTGGAGTCTCAAAAAAAGTCTGAACTGCCTCTGCTTCATGACATATATAGGTCAGTGAGCTGGTATATACAGTATACACTGAACCAAATGCTAAACAGGCTAAACAGGTAAAAACAGCAGTCAGTAATTAACAGGGAGTGATATAACATCCGGACTGGATTCAGATGTGGTGGTTCCTGGATTTAGATGTGACATTTAAGTGCAGCATAACTTTCAGCTTTACCTAATACTTTAACAACTTATTCATGCTTGACTTGCTATAACTGAGTTTGAAGAGCAAAAATACGTAAACATACCCAAACACCTTACGTTAAGTCACTAGTTGGCTATATAAATTCCTCAGCCTGGATAATGATGCTGAAAAAACACCAGCTTGGTCTGCCCAGCTACTACACTGGCCATTGTCAAACTGGTAGACTATCTTGTCCAATTTCATTGCTACTTGTCTAAACTAAACAACAAATATTTTTAATTGCCTTACTGTTGTTTTCTTATAAACAACTTTTCTACGTAGAATTAGTAGCCATGATTCAGAAATGGTTTCCTTTCCGCACTTATTAGCTGGGGAAAATGGTCTACCAGTTGGATTAGCTCGGTTTGTGTTTTGGCAGCTGATAGCTTGTCAGACTAAGCTGGACTTTTCAGCTGGGAATTTGGCTGACCAAGAGTGATTCTAGAGTTTAATCCTTATGGGATCTCAACCGTCACTGAAAATCTCTGATGTGCAAACAGTGAGGAAATAGTAATACTATTACAGCTTATAAAAACTGACATTTGTACATTTGTATTCTGTGTGTGTGTGTGTGTGTGTGTGCGTTTACAGAATATCGGATTGGTCACTATCAATTAATTAATAACTGTTCCCTTCCAAAAAACAGCACAAGGGTAGTTTGTCAAACTGGCACTGACTGTACATATGCATTGAGAAGCAGTCAAAGAGGCACTTATCAGACTACTTACAAGCTCTCTCTTACAGCTTCAGCTGTTTTGTTTTGACTACTTCACTTACTGATCTGATATATTTTTTCCTTTCTCTCTGTATTTGTGGCCTCTCCATCTTGCTTTCTCTCATTTCACTTTCTCCCACCATTGCTCTATCTCATCATCTTTCTCCTTTGCTCAGTGTAGCCTGATGCAACGCTATAGTCTTAGAAAAGAAAAGTCAATAAGTATTTTTAACTTTACATAATACCAGATGTTTGCGGGCTTACTTGTAAGATATCCACCTAACTCCACCTCACCTGCAGTTCTGTTACTGAGACTCACAGTGCAACATCGAAAATTCAGTATTTTTTGTTCATTCAAGATCTAATAAACAAAAAATATACAGTTGAAAGGGTTTTAATTCATCCAAACTAAGTCAATGCAATTGTTATAGGAACATCCATCAGAAGGGAGCAGAGAGAGAGAGAGAGAGAGAGAGAGAGATGCTGTGTTTGGTAAGGAGTTTCATGATGTGAGCAAAGATTCTGGAAAGGTTTGCGCTAGACACTGGTTTAAATCAAGCAATTGAGTCTGGGGAGAGTCGGATTGTTTCCTCCACTCCATCACTTTGGTCAGCTCTCACATTTATGAAAAAGAAATTACAAACTTAAAGGAATTTCATTCATTAGAGAAAGATTGAATGAGGTCTCTGAAGGACTAGTGGTTTGGCCTCGGTGCTCTCAAAGCTGCGGCCCAGGTTCAATTCCTGGTCAGGGAACCAACCCCAGCCACTGGGGTTCCAAGCACGGATAAAATTGGGGAGGGTTTAGCATCAGGAAGGCCATCCGGCTTAAAAACTGTGCCAAATCAAATATGTAGACCAATGATCTGCTGTGGCGACCCCTAACGGGAGCAGCCAAAAGAAGAAGAAGAACAACAGAGAAAGATTGACTGAACAATTCAGGGGGAATAATAATACTGACGCTAGTCCCCCTAGTTAGGGTTTGAAATCACTTGTGTGGATGGCTGTGATCTATTGTTCACTTCCTTCCAGCCAAATACCAAACAAAACAAACAAATGCCTTATGAATAAATGTTCAACAAGAAAAAAGTTTTAAAAAAAAAAACACTCCTGCCTGTCACCATGGACCCAGACTTCTTTCATGCCTAAAGTTGACCTATGACACATATATACATACAAAATTCCCTCCAATTCTAACTACACCGCTTCTAACACAGCACGGCCTGGGAATTATTTTTACAGGATTGTCAGTGTGACTCACAGCGGAAAATAGTAAAATTGTGTAAAATTATGTTAGCAATCATAGACGAACAAAGTGGCAGCTTTACATTGATTTATTTTTTTTTTAAGTAAAGTGCTATGGTGGCAATTTTCTCTCAAATTCATCAGGAAACCTCTTAACCGTTTCAGAACTTAATTGATTTTCATCCTTTCAGTTGTTCCTTACTGAAGAAATGTACATTCACACGCAGACACTGAACAGAGTGGGCACTGAGGCTCCATTCATCATACTGGCACAGTGCACAGTGTTGTGTGACATGAGGCTGGAGTAGCGCACAAACACGACACACCACCTCCTTTCATCCTAGACTCACGCTGCTTCCACACCCACCTCCACACACACACACGCACACACACACACAAACACACACACACGTACTTCACGTTAAGCAATTACACTTGAGTGACAGAAGCCAACAGCTTACAGCACCCTTCGGAACCAATTGCCGCAGAACTGTTAGAGATTTTTCTCCTCCTGTATAGTTTTCTTTTCACTTGATCTCTTAAAACCTCGCGGATGAAGTGGGATTCAGAGGATCACATGGCCGAGAGAGACAAACTCTCATCTGCTCAGACTGGTTAGTGGAATTCAACTTCGCTGCTGATCCAAGTTTGTTTCAGCGTCACACAGAGCCATGGGCGAGTCAGTCAGCGTGTGTGCTGGTGATTAATAAAATATTCATCCTTGAGACATTTAGCGGCTGATTATTCTGACATTACTGTGACTCAGATAAGCGTCAGGTTTCTGAAGCAGAACTACAACATACTACACATTACACATCACAATTCAGGTTGCTTTGTTACAACAGTAACACAAAACTGATCACACTGCCTGAATGCTTTTTTAAAAAGCCTTTCTAACACAGCACTCTTGAATACTCGATTCTGATTGGCCAGAAGGTGTTGATTAATTTTCAAACACATTGACATTCCTATAGTAACAACTTGCACAGGAACTTATATGGCAGACACTCTGTTGAACATATAAAAAAACATGTGGAACTGTTCTTTAAGCAGATGTTTATTTAACATGTTTAGAAGGAGTCGACAGTGTCAGCGGTAACTTTACAACTTTTACGACAGAGAAAACAAACAATTCACAGGAATTAACTTGTTTTGCAGACATTAAATGTAACTATAAATGGATAAAAATGTGAAGTGTTGTTCTTTAGCTGTAAATGTTGGCAAATTGGTGCGGTATACATAAAATAGACCACTTCAGGATGCTATGTATTATAGGAAAATAATGAACTTCAGGGTGCTAATATTTTCTTGCAGAAGCACTGATGCATTCTGGTACATTCCTATTTATTTATTCATTTGGTTCAGTCTGCTTTTACAGTATGTTGCAACTTTTTCTACATTTGTAAACAAAATCCCATTTTAATTTCGCCTCAAAATGTCCTAGTTGGTGGTTTATAAAACCAGACAAACCAAGACAAAGCCACAGAAGAGTGGCACATTATGTTCTTTTCTATGTGTCTTTATTTTATCATCATTATCAGCAACTAGCTATTATTAAAATATCATTTATTTTAGCATACAATGTGTGCCTGATTGCTGCAAGCCATTTCAAATGCTAAATCTTCAAAACCACACATGCAGAGATTCTATTAAATAGTGTCTGTGAAGTTGATGTTGGCTAATGGTCCGGTAACCTAGCAGTGATAAGACATGTGAGATATATTTCCGTTCCTAATTTCATTAGACCATTAGACGTAAGCCAATTATTTTTGGTTTTGTTCTGCTTGTTTCTTATCTGGTTGCTATTTTTATGGTCATAAATGTACCCAAAATAGTAAAAACAGCATTTTCCTGACTTCAAGTAATTGCTCTTTCATTCCGTAAAACCCAATTTGTCCACGTACACTATTATGTTGTTCTACTTCAATATAAGTAGGATATTTTACCCCATGACTAACTAAATACAGCTTGGTGAAATCAGAACAAATTTAGAGGAAAAGTTAGAGGTAGTTGTCTGCTGAAAAACTCCTTGAGTAATTACTTTTTTTAATGTCTACAATTGGCACAACTAATCTGAAAATGTTCTATATCTGAGGGATTTTTGAACAATTGTGTTAGCTAAGTGAACACCATATCCATTATCAGCAGTATATAGAGAAATATAGCAAATTAGCTGGCTAACTTGCCAGGTTGATGTAGGTCGGTTAGCTATCTAGCTAGCTAGCTCATGTTAATTCATACATGTTTCTAGCTGCATCTTTAGCTATCTAGCAAAGACATTCTTTACACATTATCCTTAATGTTACCTATAGTTTGTAGCAGAACTTAGATATATTTAACACAACAGGTCATCGCTACCAAATATCAAAATGACATCTTAAGTTTAGCTAGCTAGTCTAGCTCACTCAGCTTTCTCCTGGCTTACGTGTACGTGTTTGCGCAGGTTTGATGTTGAGCTGTGAAATGTCGATATGTCTACAGGTTTTAGCTTGCAGAAATGCACCCTGAATGCCACACCAGTCCATCACAAAAAAAAAAAAAAAAAAATGTTGTCGGTAGTAAATGTGAATCAACTAATTGATGCTTTATTACACAGTGAACATCATATAATTAAATGAACCAATATAATGTCAAATAAAACCAATTACCCTTTAAAAAACCCTCAGTATATTCTTCAGTTATTAATATTAAAGCATATTATTTACTAAGTACAGTGAGGTTTTTAGTAACTGTGGTGAAATTAATAGGAAAGGTGTGTAGCTTTAAAAGTGCTCGGACCCTCTGATGAGTCCTGGGCGTTTAACGAGACTCACCAAATGTAATGCCACTTCAGAAATGAGGAATGAACTGGTAGAAATGCATTATGTGCTGATAAATACTATGTGCTAAAGTGTCACATGTTCACACACACCCACAAACATGCACAAGAAAGATGTTAGCTGTAAGTTGTTTCAGCCAGACAGTTATTTCTTCCCGTACAGTATTGACGTGAAATATCAAAACGTATGTCATTGCTAAAATGTCACTGTGCCGAGTCACTGGCGTAAAATTGTTTTTTTTTAATAAAGAATGATAGGAGCTGATTTGTTTCGATATTGCAGCAGCACATCTAACCATCTAACGCCTGTTGAGAATATATTTATATAAACCAAACCCAATTTATATATTATCATCTGTGCTGATGGTCACAAAATCTAGAGTATATACAGTATATGGTAGATAACTAGCTAGCTTATGTTAGCTATCAAGCAAAGATGCAGCTTACGCATTATCCTGAGCGTTACCTATAAGACCAGATGCACTACAGTAATCTCGTGATTTATTTTGTTTACATTATGAACATGAAATTAGGAACCCTGTTCTTTGTCCCTCGCTTAACAGATCAAAAATAAGATGACGTACGCAAGATTCACTAATTATAATAATTCCAATCCATCAATATCAGTATTTCGAACATACCTGTGAACTTCGTTTAGCTGGAATGAGTTATCTATGATAACCGCATGCTGCCATTTTGCCTGGAAAGGGCAGATATATTGAGATTCGAACCCCTGATCAGTAAGTCGACATCAACATTTGGCTAATGCCGATGGTCTGGAAGCCTGGAGAGGCCATTATAAATTATCTTTAATTTCTTGCACACAATGTAATAAGCCATGCACAGTTTAGTTTAATGTGGTTCGTGGAAACTAAATCATGAATCATGAAATCATAATTCTTGTGCAAGATTTCATGACTCATTTAATCATAACTAATTTGCTGTTTCAAATGAATGAAATTGGAGCCACATATTTGGTTATTTTTGCTCCTCTGAAGAAACTGTGTTTTGAAGTAGGCATAGTTCAGTCTCCATTTTGAAAATAAACCAAGAAATCCAGTCATCCTACAATTAGAGTGTGGATGGCAATGGGAATATGGTATGTATCTCACATTCCCATGCTAACACTTTAATTAAAAATGTCTGTCAATAGACTTTATGTCTGTCAACCAGCTTTAAGCTGCTTATTCAAATTGTGGGTAGGTTTGCTTCAGACTACAGCACTTTTTTTATTAAAGCAAAGGCTAGCACTAGAAATGACCTGATCTCAGTTTAGTAATAACGCTTTTTTTTTTTTTTCATATTAAAACCTGCACATGATTTTCGGTATTTATATCAATCTAATCTAATCTAATCTAATCTTGTTTACATTGAATAAGCCTACTGCTGAACAGGTTACAGACTTCTTGCCTTAGTAACAAGTGCGACAATAGCTTCGAAGGATCTAGGATCATCAAATAAACTGATTGTCAAATGTCAACTGTCCAATTCAAGGTGATAATTCACGTACAAGGAACATACAAACCATGTCAACGTGGTTGTATTCACACATGCAGGTCCTAAAAAAACAAAGAACGCAAAGTGTCCGAAAATAAACCTCTGGGGTTTTTTTTTTAACTTTCACAGATGTAAAGCCAAGCTGAGTGGATAAAACCAGACTTCCCAAAAATAACAAAAGACAAGCTAAGTGTGAACACACTCCATGAGCAAAGTTCACACATTCCTCCGTTGAATTTTCTGACAGCACTGGGAAACGTCAATCACAGTGCAGCTTTGAGGAATTACGGTCTCCCTTCATCCAGATGCACATTCACTCAAACACCATCCATGTTTCTCTTCACGTCACCCAGATTTTTTTTGCAATCACAAGCATTTACACTCAAATCACCAGCACAGTCATAGCCATCTTTTACCTCCATTGAGAACACTACTAATCAGATCATCAGATCCACAGCAGAGGCTCGATCCTGAACCCCAGCTGCACTGAACTCCTCAGCCCTTCTAAGGCCCTTGGGGGCAAACTGGTTGATGACACTCGGTCTGTTCTTTCATGCTAATTGTCTGCATTAGGCAGCCGCCCTATTACGATCCGAACAACGCTTCAGCCATTTTCTCTGAACTTGCTGTCCATTAACATTACAGTGACCTCTTAGGAGCTAATTTCACATTAAATGAGACAAAATCTGCTATGCCAGTCTTTTTTTTTCCTATGAGACAATGTCCATGGGTTGGCTTTATGGGAACATCCTGGCCCCTTGGAGAGCATTTTTGCAGATGAGAATTGCAAGGCAGGTTTGTCGTTGTAAATAATTACAGTGGAGTGCCACAATAGGCACCAAAGTGCGTGGAGCTGAACCATGCAATCACGCAGAGCATTCAGCCCTACCAGGCATTTTAAATGCAGCTTCCCAATACAACTTCAGGGAAATGTTTTCCACTCTGGTGCTGTGCTGTTCAGGAAAGTCTGTTGGATTGTAGTTGAGTGATGAAGCTAAGGAACTTCTTAAGTTATCGGTATACATAATGGGTTTCAATTCATCACAGGTATGTGAAACAGATTAAGGCACCACAGTTAGATCTCAAGCAATGTTCTAAAGGCAGGTATTCTTATAAATACCTTTCACAGAGTGTATACACTGTGTGTGTGTGTGTGTGTGTGTATAATAGGGATATAACTGAATATGAATACGTTATTCAGATTGAGTAGATAATGTGTTCTAAATGAATACAAATACAGATATGAATAAGAGGTGCACTATTATGTGTTCAGATTAGAGGTGAGCAACAAGGGACCTAAGGAGGCAGCAAAAAAGTTATGAGAGCGGGAGGTTTTTTTGGTTCACATGGGGTGAATCGGTCAGATATGAAGCTCACTGGACAAACAAAGACCATATTCCTTAACATGAACATGCAGCGCTGCATTTATAGTGTTCATTCATCCTTAGTAACTGCCTGGTCAGGGTTAAGGTAGTTTCAATTAGACTACTAGTTTGTTTCTATTTTGTGAAATAGAATGAACTAAATTTGTTCGAAAATATCACAAGCAGGTACAAAATAAAATAACTATGTGAGCTGAATTAAATACAGTCCTAGTTGAGACCAGTTAGGAACTTTCCAGACCGCCATTGTCAAGTGTAAGACAAGTCCAAGACCAGGACTAGCTGAGATCAAGTTAAGACAGAGTCTTAAGGAGGTTGAGGGAAAGTCCAGGAAAGACAAGTTTCAAATGGCAATAAGTCTGAGACAAGTCCAAGTCAATACAGAAAATCTCAAGACCTACAGCCCTAGTGGTAGCGTTCCCATTTATCTATGTCAAGCCCACTTCAGGAAAAAATCTGAATATGATATAGATATGAATACTTGGAGCACTAAGCAGATACAGATAGTGTCATTGCGTTTCACCCCCACAATGCATGCGTTGTGATTGCGTATGTGTTCACCCCCCATTGCTGCGAAAACCCTTGGTGCAACTGGTCACCTTTATAAATCACATGATTAGTTAAATGGAGTCCACCTGTGTCACATGATCTCAATATAAATATACTGGTTTATGGAAGGCTCCAGAGTCTGTTAGAGAACATATTGTATGTAAACAAATAGGATCATGAAGACCAAGGAGATCTCAAAACTTGGACAAAATTCTTACAAAGCAGCAGTCATCTTAAACTCTGAATATCCTGTGGAAATCGGTAATTAAAAATGGAAAAGAATATTGCACAAAAAAAAGTTTGGTCATTTATATTGAGATCATGTGACACTTTAATTGCACACGGGTTGACTATCTGACTTTATGGCACCAGAACTAATTTCGGTGTTCCACAGCAATGGGGGTGAATACTTCTGTAAAAGTTGTATTTGTATTTCTTTATTTGTTAGTAATTCTGCAAACCATATTGATATTTTCTCATCACTATATTATCAGCTATTATGTATAAATTGTAGCACAACAAAATGTGGAAAAGTTTAAAGGGGGGGGTGAATACTTGTGCCAGGCACTCTAACCACCTTTCACAGAGTGTGTGTACGTGTGTGTCCAAAATGTACCGTAGTCATCACAGTCATTATAACACTACCCAACCTCCATTCTCACACATCCAAACACACACATATACCCCCCAGCAGTTTAGGATTGAAAGAGAGGTGTCACCTCCTCCCAACCCTTCATCGCCATGGTGACATGCCAGCTCCAGCGAAGGCCTGGAAAGGCCAAAAGGAAACAGGAACAAAAGGCAAGATTGTGTACTTCCTCTTTGTGTCTGCAAGAGATTAGGCCTGTATCTTGGGCCACTTTTCATTACGGCTGCAGGTGAGAGGACAGAGGCAGGGGCTATCAGTTGCTAGTAAGCAAGCCATAGCTGAATGGGGTGGAACAAATGATAGGAGGTCTTTATAAAAATGAGAATGGAAGAGGGGGCGGGGGGGGTTGTGGGCTAACGTGGGTGTTTGGGGTGAGAGTCCGTCATTTTCTGTTTAACGGTTGGTGAGAAACGATTTCTTCTCTTTTTCCAATAAGGCATCAGGTCATAAACGAGTTTTTTTGCACACCATCTCTTCTCTTCTTGTTGTTTTGTGGATGCACTTCACAGCACACATTATTGTCTAAAACTGGTTAAAATGCCAAGATCCCACTTGGGCTTGATGATCACTTTTGGCAATCAATTTTATCCAAATTTATTAATTTGTAAAAAGAATATAGTATGTATAGATTAATACAGTATGTGTTTCTTCGTTTTCACTCAACATTATAATCTTCTTTCAGAGTGACACCTAGCTGTGATACTTTAGATACTGAAATCTAATATCTATCAGTAGCTCGACAATGGATTATAGGCAATGGATGATATCACAAGGTCTCATCAATGGCCTAATAAAAATGAAGCCGTCCCCATCCCCGTTCTTTCATTTTATTAGCTGCCTTTGTTAGGTGCTCTTTTTGTCTATGTGTCACCCTGCTTACATTTACCACTGGTGTATATATGAATTGAATCTGATACTATTATTACTTACTATTATTCATTCTAAGGGAAGTCATTGGCATTCATCTTCCTGAGCGAAAGTAATCTGACTTGCATTCAAAACATTCTTGCTGGTCATCCCTGCTGCTGTAATGAATAGGAGCCAGTCAGTGGTGCAGGGTCTCATTATTTGGAAAGATTCTCAGACTCAATAGCAGATCTGTGGAACCCACTGGCTGACAGAATAATTATTGGCCGATCCACGAAGATTCAATGTCACAGCTAAGACAAAAGGCAAAAACGAGCTTTCTTTAAATGAGCTTTCTTTAAATATACTTCCCCATATCGAATCTGTTCAATGAAATTTAGTTTGCATGAAACTTTTTCCAATAGACATTGTGACAAAGCAGCTTTTTACAGAAATCCAGGTTTAAATCTAAATCCCTAATGAGCAAGGCTGAGTTGACAATGGTGAGGAATAAGGAAGAAATCTTGTGACTCAGAAAAAAGACACTTACTGTGACGGAGAAAAGGCAAACAACAAACTGTGGAGAAAATGTGCAAAATTTTGGTCAGCTATAAACATATTGTAAACAGGAGTTTTTATATGAGCACAAAACATGTTTAAGTGGACTGCAATAGCTTACAATCACGACAGTAGGTAAGATTATTGTCTGCACTAGGAAGGTGAATCATGGGAACAAATAACTCCAAGACAAAGAAGAAAGAGGAACAGAAGCAGAAGTAGAGCACTCTTTTCTTCTCCTCACTTCCTCCCAGATGTAGGGGTCATCAGTCATCAGACTGTACAACTGTACAACTCATCTGCTCTGTGTTAGCTCTGCAATAACATTTTTTCCTCACATTCTGCCACACTGTATTTATTCTTATTTTTTTTCTCATTTGAGTGACCATCACCTTATGATCTTCATTTGCACTACAACCACTTTACTTACTTTTGTCACTACTTAGCATCTTATTTTATTCTTACTTAATTTAGTTTAAGTGTGAGTTCTGTCATTTGTGTTTCCTGTGCACAGTCTGTGTCTTGTAATTTCTGTTGTTCATTGTACTGCTGCAACAAAACAAGTTCAATAACTCTATCTATCTATCTATCTATCTATCTATCTATTGATCTATCTATCGATCTATCTCTTTGTGTGGGTCCTCAGTCTGGAAAGGATAATCACAGAGGCATCCTTGCTTACTGAAGCATCTCTTTAAATGAAAAAGTGATGACACTTCTTGCTGACTTACAGCTGTATCTGCACAGCTGTATCGCCTGTCATGGGGCATAACATGGTGTCAGTACCTTACACTTACATTACTGTGTGTGTATACACCACATGTTTATTTCCAGACAGCAGAAACATCCAAAAATATGTTTGACAATGTCCAATTTGTCAATTTTCAGACTTTAGAATGTTTTTCTTTCATACTTTTATAACAATTTTTAATATCAGTACTTGTAATTGTGTATTCCAAAACTACACTTATACCACAGCACTGATGAGTTCTCGATTTTCTATAACAGCAGCTCAGACAGTAGTTCCGGTTCCAAGGCAAATCACAGGTTTATATTAATGCACTCTTTCTAATACACCTTATATGGTGGACATATATGTTGTTGTTGCTGCTCTTTCAGCGGCTCCTGTTAGGGGTTGCCACCATGAATCATTGTTCAGCGTATTTGATTTGGCACAGTTTTAACACCAGATGCCCTTCCTGACGAACCCTCCCCGATTTTATCCAGGCTTGGGACCGGCACTGAGAGTTCACTGTTGCGTGCAACTCCAGTGGCTGGGGTCGGTTCCCTGGCTGGGAATCGAACCCAGGCCGCAGTGGTGAGAGCGTTGTACCCTAACCACTAGTCCTCCAGGGACCTTATGGCGGATATACACTATATTACCAAAAGTATTCGGTCACCCATCCAAATGATCAGAATCAGGTGTCCTAATCACTTGGCCTGGCCACAGGTGTATAAAATCAAGCACTTAGGCATGCAGACTGTTTTTACAAACATTTGTGAAAGAATGGGCCGCTCTCACAAGCTCAGTGAATTCCAGCGTGGAACTGTCATAGGATGCCACCTGTGCAACAAATCCAGTCGTGAAATTTCCTCGCTCCTAAATATTCCACAGTCAACTGTCAGCTTTATCATAACAAAATGGAAGAGTTTGGGAACAACAGCAACTCAGCCATGAAGTGGTAGGCCACGTAAACTGACGGAGAGGGGTCAGCGGATGCTGAAGCACATAGTGCAAAGAGGTCGTCGACTTTCTTCACAGTCAATTGCTACAGAGCTCCAAACTTCACGTGACCTTCAGATTAGCCCAAGTACAGTACGCAGAGAGCTTCATGGAATGGGTTTCCATGGCCGAGCAGCTGCATCCAAGCCACACATCACCAAGTGCAATGCAAAGCGTCGGATGCAGTGGTGTAAAGCACGCCGCCACTGGACTCTAGAGCAGTGGAGACGCGTTCTCTGGAGTGATGAATCACGCTTTTCCATCTGGCAATCTGATGGACGAGTCTGGGTTTGGAGGTTGCCAGGAGAACGGTACATTTCGGACTGCATTGTGCCGAGTGTGAAATTTGGTGGAGGAGGAATTATGGTGTGGGGTTGTTTTTCAGGAGTTGGGCTTGGCCCCTTAGTTCCAGTGAAAGGAACTTTGAATGCTTCAGGATACCAAAACATTTTGGACAATTCCATGCTCCCAACCTTGTGGGAACAGTTTGGAGAGGGCCTCTTCCTCTTCCAACATGACTGTGCACCAGTGCACAAAGCAAGGTCCATAAAGACATGGATGACAGAGTCTGGTGTGGAGGAACTTGACTGGCCTGCACAGAGTCCTGACCTGAACCCGATAGAACACCTTTGGGATGAATTAGAGCGGAGACTGAGAGCCAGGCCTTCTCGACCAACATCAGTGTGTGACCTCACCAATGCGCTTTTGGAAGAATGGTCAAAAATTCCTATAAACACACTCCTCAACCTTGTGGTCAGCCTTCCCAGAAGAGTTGAAGCTGTAATAGCTGCAAAAGGTGGACCGACATCATATTGAACACTATGGGTTAGGAATGGAATGGCACTTAAGTTCATATGTGAGTCAAGGCAGGTGACCGAATATTTTTGGTAATATAGTGTATATACAGTATATGGATTAAAAAAATATATATGTAATTGTTGATATGGGGGAGATTTCTGTGAAGAGGTTTATTTAACATTTTTGGAAGGAGTCTCCAGTGTCAGTGCTTTGTAACAGTCAGAGGTAAAGCTGTAACCTGGGCTCAGGACAGAGGGCTTTTCAGTTTGTCAGTAACATGACAAGCTGTGTTTTTTGTTCTGATTAACTTTTAAAAAAGAAAAAGAGAGGCTTCTGTTTGGTCTATAGCTACTCTCATTTAAGTGATAAATCATGGACATTCCACAACATTAAATGTAACTACAACCAGATAAAAAGGCTTATGTTTCTTTCTGTAATAAATGTAAGATTGTTTCAAAATGTCTGTTGTATAAGAGAAAAAAAAACACTACTGGATACGCTGTTATTGGAAAATAATCAAAAAAAAAAAAAACTTTGAGGGGTTAACAGTAACTCTGCTTCACACCACTCCATCACTGGTTATTTTCTATTATTGTGTTTTATTCCTGACATATATATATGATATATATTTAACATAATCAAATATAACATAATGCATTGTAAAAAAACATAATGCATTGTTGTCGATTTTCTTACACGACATAATGATCTGTGCTCAAATATGTTTTGAAAAGCTGCAGTGAAAAGTTAACTTGGTTCTTCAGCTGTTTTCTCTGATTTGCTTTCCATAAGCCTTTAAAGGACATACAGCTACATAATTTCACACACTGGTTCAGAGTGTCTAATGACTTTAAGTAGTATTGATTTTACGTGACGTTTTATCCACAAAATTGTATAGATTATGTATTTGTCAAACGTGTTTTCAATAATTTCATAAAATAATGTTTTTAATAAACTTGTCTGTGAAAGTCCATTGACCATTTTGTGTGTTAAAATAACAAAACAAAACAAAAATATGGGTTGGTTAAAAAATTTACTTATGTTACATGCAGCATTTGCATATTTTAGCTGTTTTTTTTTTTAAGAAAATTGTAACCTAAAAAATTATTGCATTGAATTATACTTTCAAAAGGTAAAGGTTCATTCAAATACTTCATACCTTAATAACTTTGATTCAGGAAGCACCTGAGTAAGTTCATTCTGGATGCCTCAATTCCTGAACACTTCCAAACATTTGATATGTCCTTGATGATGGCAGACTTCGATTATTTTCTGAAGGACACAGGACACAAGAGTCAAGGATACATCAAGTAGAGTATTGAGAAGACCCCAGGGACGCTAATAAACTGGAGGAGTTCTAACTAGGAAAGAGGAGAACTGCAGAATAAGGAAATGAGAAACTCAAGACGCAGTTTAAAAAGGGATTGTCAGAGTGGACAGAAAGATTCTGTTTAATTCCATCTCTTGTCAGAAGTAAGCTAGTGTTAGACTATGCAATTAGAGCAGTCTTTTATTATTAGTTGTCACATTGTATGAGATGGTCCCTATGTAATCTTGGCTGAATTCTATAACAGACAGTGTGATAACGTGTTCTCCATGTCAGTTTATACGATGAAGATGTTCTAGACCTGCGATTAAAGAAAATGACTCAGTTCTGCTAACATTATCAATCGCATGATCAGGGCTCATGAAGAAATCGCTCCCGCATTAACAGAAACGTTCCTCAAAGTGAGCTTGAGTTAACATTAATGGGGATTTTTCTTTCTGTCCATTAGCATGTTTTGTTTACGTTTCGCCTTTGCCATTATTTGTAGCTATCCGGTGAGGTTTCCGTAACTGTATTCTGTTTTCCTATTGGTGGCTTTTTGATAAGCATTGGAGCAGAACTCACACTCTGAGATTTTAATTTAAAAAAAAAAATTCGTACCACTATGAAGTGCATTAACTTTAAACATAAACCCAAAATGAAAACTTTTGTTTTGTAAAAGTCACTAAGGAGTATTTTTTTTGGTCTCCGGTTGCTAAATTTACATTTCTGTCCTGCAACTATTAATAAGAAACAAATAGCGTGGACACTATAGCTGCTTGTGCCGTGCGCCGGAGCTCGTCATTTGTCCACCCATGAGTATACAGCCTGGAATAAAACCTAAGAGTCAGCAAACAGTGAATGTTATGGAGCCTGATCTGTGCTCTTAGTACCTGAGTAAACTCAGGAGTCAGGGGCTTGAACATTTATATAATGTACTGTATAAATGCCTTCAGTAGCACTATCAGGCTTGTAAAGTGTGTGTGTGTGTGTGTGTGTGTGTGTGTGTGGCTACACACTCTCCCACCATGTCATGTATCTTAAGGACCCTGGTTGTAACAATAGGGGTAGATTTACACTGTTTGTACCTTGAAGAACAAAAATGAACCTGTAGAGTATTTTTTTTTCCTAATGGAATCGATGCTACTGTCTGATTGTGTCTCTGTACCTCTTTTCTGCCTACTGATCTGAGAATAAACAGTGTAAAGACACTGAGGAACTCAAATGGCAAGTGATTGATTCTCTGGAATGAAGACAAAGACCATGTCATCAGCAGTATAAAGAGCAGTGACTCCATAGCCATCAGTTGTGATAGGGGTCATCAATTAGATTTCGTCTGGGGTCAAATTCTTGTAGAAGCAAATACTGTTTGCCTGTCAAATGTGGCTTGGAGAGATAGATGCTAAAATGTCTCTAGATCACCCACTCATTGCAAAAAGATATCTTCAATAAATTCAATAAACATCTAATCTATGAAATAAAGAATTTTTTTAAAAATCTAGTATTTCTTATTATACAACAGTTAGTTGCGGTACACTAATTTGATTGGTCGAGAGGTGTTCCAAGAGTGCTTATATTTCCTATAACTGCACTTGGATTATTCACTGTGTGTATCACTCCACTCATCAGCGTTCACTACATAAAATTCCACTTCCTAGTTCGAAACGCTACAGTAGTGTTAGTGACATCATCGTGGCAAATAATACTTTTCAGGAATGTAACTTTTGACTTAAAATATAAAAGCTCGTCATATGAAGATGAAAAGGAAGAAGGGAAGTGAATTTAACAGGATCGTCGTATAAATCAATGTGAGCTAGCTAGCCAGCTAGCTGACATGCTATAAAATGAGTGTGGCTTCGTCAGGATTTATTTCCACTAGCGGAGCAAAAATAAACAGAATATTTGTCCATATTGTGTCCAAAATGTCACTTGCTCCATATTAGTTTCTTGTTTATAGAACTGTTATATGAAAGCAATATGGCACAATTGTGCTGTTTTACTGAAACTCAGCAGGGCTGTGATCGGCACATCGGCATATCGAGTGCGATGTTGCTTAATTATGAGATATATAATAAATATACAATTATTAAGCTTGTCTCCAATTTCAGATAAATATGCTTCTTTCTAGAAATAAGATTGATTTCCAATGCTTGCTAGCAACATTAGTAACATTGTAGCTCCGGTACAAATCTGCAAAAAAAGCAAACATCGGACACCAAGTTTGTCTCGTCCAACTGCATCTCCTCATAGACTTTTTCATAGAAGTGGAAATTTGTGTCATTTTGAGTTTTTGTCCAACTATTCGTTTGATTATATGAATTTTAACCACTCCAACTGAAATATCCAAATTACAGAAGTATTCAGACCTTTTATTCAGTCCTTTGATTACAGTTGTGACTTTTTTTAGGCTGTGCCTCTGCCGGATTTGCACTCTATTATTTTGGTGGACTTTTTTTTTTTTAAAATTTATTTCTTCCATATCCTCCCAAGCCCTGGTGCGTCCGTGAACGGAACTATTCTTTGAGTGAAGAAAGCTCTCTGCATGAATGAAATGCAATACCTCTCAAAGAACCAATAAAACTGTCCAATTAAAATCAAGTGCAATACAGACATATTGCAGACTCCTACAGTAAGAACAGGTTCATTCAAATGCAGCGCATTGCTGTAGTGGCTTTGGTCCTTTACTTGAAGTGCTGTCGCTTTCGAATCTGAAATAAAAAGCTGTATACATGAGACCATTAACTCATATTATGCTGTCAAGGAGGAGTTTGAGAGCTGCATTGCCGTGTACTTCAATCATGGTGTGTGCGTGTGTGTGTGTGTTTGTGTGTGTGTGTGGGGGGGGGGGGGGGGTCTGTTTTGTTTTGCTCTCCTTTGAGAAACCAGATGTCAAGATAAAAAAAAAAATTTAAAAATTAAAATTGTTAAAATTGTATCTTTGTGGGCAGCAAAATGCTAAACAAGCCAATAAATTCCTTTTTTATTAAGGGTTTGAGTGTGAGCATGTTTTTATATCTTGGTGGGGACCAAATGTCTCCACAAGGAAATAAATATTTGACCTTGTTTCCAACTGGCTGGTCCCCACAAGGAAAACTGGTTTTTTTTTTGGGTTTGGTTGGGCTTAAAAAAAAAAGGCATAACATTAATTAGCTGCATTAATAATTTTATGTCATTGGAAGGTCTTCACCATGATAGTTAGACAAATGTGCGTGTGTGTGTGTGTGTGTGTGTGTGTGTGTGAGATGTTGTGTGTGTGCTGTCATCCTGGTATCGAATACGTTTTTTTATCTTCTCTTCATATCATCACATCAGCAGCTGTTCGTGTCTTTTATACCTCTGCATTTCCCATCAAGTGACGAAGTCAAGGCAGAGAGTCATTCGAACAAAAATGACTACATTCCCCTGAACACGATGGCCACATATTCAATTTGCCTTTTTTTCACATTCAGGAGCTGAACAGTACAGAGTTTCATTGTAACAGCTTTCTCAGCTTTATTGCTTTCTGAATCTGAAAGCTGACATGCCAGCCGAGGTCCCTGCCCTGGGGAAGCTACAAAAAAGATCACATTGTTAACCTGCTTCATTTGCATCTTCCTGAGCCTCAGAGGCCACATCAGCATGAAATGGCAGGACACACAAAACCAGACAGTGGTTACTGTGTAAAGAATATTACATAATACCTGTAGGCTCTTATTCCATTCCCTGCCTTTGAAGGAAACTGGAAATCAGGATAAATGTAAAAGGGAGTTGATTTTTCTGTAATTATAACATGCAAAAATCTGATGTATTACATCTTCTGCTCGAAGCTGGACTTGTAAAGCGATTGGGTACACATGTACTTTGTTACTGGTTATTAAATGTAACTATAAATGGATAAAACAATATGACGTGTTGTTTAATTTATACAGTCTATTGAGTTGTCTGTTTATTAGATGTATAGCATTCCTAATAAAATGGAAACTTTTGGTATGTTCTTTTTTTCCTTATACCACAGCGCTGTTGAATTCTCGATTCTGTTTGGTCAGAAAGTGTTTAATTTTGTTATTAATTTTCTGAAAGTAGGTTTGGCTGCAAGGCAAATCACAGGTATAGGTATTAATACTTATTAATATTAGGTATTAATACTCTAAAATGTTATTTATAAATATAGTTTCTATAGTTAAAGCTAATCCACAAGGACACTCCATGTAATAACCTACCTAATAAATCTAACAAAAAACCAATTTTAAATGTGCTGTTACTTAAAGAAAAAAAATGTCTACTCATTAATATTGTGAAGTTTTGTGTAAGATGGTTATTTAACTTTTATGGAAGGAGTCTCCAGTGTCAGGTCTTTATAACAGTCAGTAGTTTTCTGCCATGGAGGTATAAGGGAAATGTGCTGATACAGGAAAATATTCAACCTCAGGGAGTTAACAGCAACTCCACTTCATAACACCACCCCGTTGTTGATTATTTTTCCATAGCAGCATGCCCCCACAGGTGTTTTAGCTACCAGCTCATTAGATAATAGTAGGTGTGTCTTTTTATCAGGATGATATGAAGCCCATTCATGCTTATTTTTATTAACCAAATATCCAGATTCTTTAGATTTTCTCTTTTTTTAAATTTAAAATTGTATATGTTAATTTTGATTCTGCCGAAATTTCGATTATTAAAAAGTAAAAGGATTGTCTGTGAGTAAAAAAAGGCTAAAACAGTATGTTTGAAATAATAATAATTAAAAAATGTATATATAAATCTTCCAATGTCCATAATTCTTAACATTCAAGTCTAAATATCTAATGCTAGGACAATTTTTTTTTGTTTGTTTTTTTTTTTTTTTAGAAAATATCATTTCTGAACATACAAATTTTACACACTTTAGGACCGCTGCATGACACAAAGAGGTAAACCCCCACCCACACCCCCCGAAATAATAATAATAATAATAATAATTATTATTATTATTATTATTATTGTTATTATTATTATTATTATTATTATTTGAAAAAAATAAAATCGAAGGCGTTCAGTGTAGTCTGGCATAAAAACATTGTTTATATTTTTGTTTTTTTTTTAATTTTATGTAAAAAAAATAATGAGAATGACAAATAGTTTAGAGAGCTACAGAGGTTTACATTAATCTATAGTAATGTTTTCAGGTGATTTGGAAGTGATTTAGATTGTATATTTTCCTAAATTGACTGTCCATGACTGTGGACACTATGCATGAAAGGGTTAATAAGATACAAGCAAAATAAGTAACAGAAACTCTTTCCTGATTGCATAGTTGACAGCTTCCTATATAGTACACTTTGTGTACATAGCTTGCTAAACAGGCTGTCATTTCACATACAGTCAGGTCTATATGTGCGTGTTTTCCTTCCCTACTGCTAATAGAGCCGCCTGTGCATTATGCCACGCAATGGCCCTGTCGGCCTCTTGCTCTATGCTTCTCTAATAAAAAGCCAATTAGACAGCATTAGCATGATGGTGGGGAAAAGGTGCAAAGCGTGGGTGCTAGCGTCATAAGAGGTAGCTAACAACACAAATGCAGCTGTTGTGGGCCCGTCGAGGCTCATCACACGCCATTATTTATCCTTTTCGCTCATTTCCTGCACTGTCAGGGGCCAGGCGCTTTGTAATATTCTCAGACATGATTTGCTATCGTTTGCCATGGCCTGTACATGCTTTCTGCTTGTCTCATTAATGAAAGGACATGGTTTAAGTACACAATTTGTGTGCTGGGTAGAAGTCGGTCACAAAACATTTCCCACATCATGAATCTCCTACTGTTTTTCAGCTCTTCTCAGCATTACAGCTAATGAGCAGTGATATTTATCCTGATAATACAAAATGCTACAAAACAATGTTTTTTTTTATATATTTACAGGTAACATGCAGAGTTTCTAAAGACCTATCTGGTAAAATGGAGACACCAAATCGAATCCCAGGATCTGGACTCACAAAACCATGGAGCAACAGTTCCGTTCTCTCAGGCAATTTGGGCTTTACTGTCTCCCCTCCACTCCCAAATGATACATTCCTCCTCAATGGGTCGCTGCAGAACTGGACGGAGAGCTACAACACCGGGTTCATGCCAAGTGTTGCCGGAATCCTCATTCCTCTTATTTATATAATAGTCTGTGTGGTTGGTTTAGGTGGCAACACCCTGGTCATCCACATCGTCTTGCGCTACTCTCAGACCCAGTCCGTCACAAACATCTACATCCTGAACCTGGCCATAGCTGACGAGCTTTTCATGCTTGGCCTTCCCTTTCTGGCTGTCCAGAATGCTCTTCTGTCCTGGCCATTTGGGTCACTGATGTGCCGTCTGGTTATGACCGTGGATGCCATCAACCAGTTCACCAGCATCTTCTGCCTGACAGTAATGAGTATCGACCGCTACTTAGCAGTGGTGCATCCTCTCCGGTCTTCCAGGTGGCGCCAACCTCGAGTGGCCAAGACAGTCAATGCCACAGTATGGGCGGTATCCTTTGTAGTCGTTCTTCCAGTTGTGGTTTTCGCTGATGTGTTACAGGACGATGGGAACTGTAGCATAGTATGGCCTGAACCTGCAGAAATCTGGAAAGCTGCGTTTATTGTTTACACAGCAACTGTAGGATTCTTTGGCCCACTGCTAGTCATCTGCATGTGCTACCTGCTCATCGTAATCAAGGTCCGCAGCTCTGGACGCAGAGTCCGAGCCACGTCCATCCGGCGGCGTAAATCTGAGAGGAAGATCACGCGAATGGTGGTGATTGTGGTAGCTGTGTTTGTGTTCTGTTGGCTACCATTTTACATATTAAATATCGTCAACCTGCTAGTGCTGCTTCCGGGAGAGTTCCGGGGCCTGTATTACTTTGTGGTGGTCCTTTCATATGCCAACAGCTGTGCCAACCCCATTCTGTACGGATTCCTCTCTGACAACTTCAAGCGAGGCTTCCGGAAAGCTCTGTGTCGTTCGACCAGGCGAGTGGAAAACCAGGATCTACAACAGGGTACTGTTGGAAACCACACTCTGCCCCTAGAGGAATTGAAAAAGGACCTCGAGCTGACAGACTGCCTGAAAGAAACCTGTGAACAAATACAGCACAACAGTAATGAAGAAGAGGAGGAAGTTCAGGAAGCAGATATGGGTTACATGGAGAATGCCACCCAGACGACAGAAATCTGTAGATCTGTAAAGATTGGCTGCAGGAATAGGCAGAGGGAGGGCACTAGGACCATAGTCACATGTATGGTTGATGCCAAGGAAGGAGTTCCAAGTAATGGAAACAGAACTGGGGGAAATGGGGACTATATTAGTCCAACCTTTGGACATGTTGTTAGTTTCAACGGATCTCAGAGAGGAAGCATCAAACCAGCGGCAGAGGAACTGGGAGACACTGTTCTGGAAATCAGTTATTTGTAAAACTGTGCAACCTCTCTTAATATCCAGCAGAAGTGAAATAAAAATGATGCCAAAATGTGGAGTTTCACATTCATTATCAGCAAGTGTCTTATGTCTTTGAATGTGTCTTGGAATTTTACAAATCTTTTGTGCTTCACAAACTGTAATATACAAAAAAAAGTGAAACAATTAGAGCAGGGCCTTTCTTTCCAAGTACCAGAACTTTTGGCACCAGAAGACTGTGACTGTGTTTTTCCATTGGTTAACCAAACTGCAAAACTGACAATCTGTCAAAACAATCTGACAAAAGAAAGATACTTCTTTCACAATGTGCATCAAAACTAGAACCACTAGAACCAGAAGTTTCGCCAGCCCCAGTTCTTCTCAAAGCAGACTTATTGTACTTGAGCATACAGTGTTCCCTTCGAAAGCTTGAGTTTTCACCTGTTATACCAGAGAAGTGTATGTACTGTATATGTTTATACGTCTGGCTCTTTTATGCTCTAAGCGGTGTATAGAATGACAATTGTATATGCACTTACATGAGATATTGTCATTCAAAGAGACTTGGAGGCAAGGATAATGTCTTATGTTTCACTTGTATTACTGTATAGTATATTTGTATATTATTATATTATTGTGTAATGAATGTTATAGATGTTATATGTTCATATTTCGAGATTAAACCTAGCTAACCTAAGTTGTTTTTTTTTGTTTGTTTTTTACAATCTGATGCTGGTGAGTAAATGAAGCACTGATGAGGTGAATATAAGCAAAGCAGGGTTGAAAAATGTTTTGAATTGAACAATAAAGGTCACTTTTACAAAAACTAAAATAAATTTTATGGAAAAAGTAACATAAAGTAACATAACTTTGGTAGGTGTTGGACCCCCACGAGCCCCAGAACAGCTTCAATACACCTTTAAAAAGTGGCTAAAGGTCAGAGAGATGGCTATAAGAAAAGTCAGTGTGTGTTGGGATCATGTTACATTGAATTGTGTAGTCACTGTTGCAGAAAATGTTTTGATTGTTAATAAATAATTTTGTTGTTTGTACGAATAATTTGTTGTTTGTGTTGTAAATGTGCAAATAAAATTGCTTAGAATAAAAAGAAATAGGCTCCCAAGTGACGCAAAAAAAAAAATTTGCCGTGAATGTCTGGCTCAGGATTTGAAAATGCAATCTCCCAAAGATGGTACAGCCATCCGTGGCCAGGGGCTGTGCTCTCTGGATGGGAGGGATGGCAGATTCTCATCATCTGTGAGCTGATATATGTGGAAGAGGGCAGATAACACTTGCCTCTGAGTGAGCGTGACACAGCAGCAGTTCGAAAAGTTTTGATATATGTCTCAGAGGATGCACTTCACCCCAGTTGGTAGCTGTCAAAAGACTGGGAAGAGCTGGCTGGTGGGTGGGAATTGGCAGGTGACTAAATTTGGGAGTAAATGGGGGGGAAAAGTGAATAAAAAGAAATAAAACCAAAACGAATAAAGAATAAATGGAAAAACTGCTCAACCACTAGAGTTAATGAATCAAATCGATTCAATTGTACAGCCTTAAACTTTGTTAGACATTGATTAAAACCAGTCTCCAACTCTATCTTAATTAATTCTCCAATGACACCAACTCACAGTCTGAGATTAATCTGTGTTCTGGAAACTGGACTGTAGGGATTAGAGATACCAGGCTATCTTTTCCAAAGTGTCACTTGAAACTCAATAAAACAAGTCTCTGAGAGGAGTCAATTGTGTCTCACCTGTGTCTGTTTGATTCATTAGCTGAAAATGTCCAGTTCTTTGTTGTAACATGTCCAAGTGATCACAAGGAAATTGAGGCTGACCATTGAGGAAAGAAATTGAATGCCTCGAAATGAATCGAAAGTGGTACTATAAATATTAAACCACAGGTCAGATGGGAGATTGATGGCTGTTTGAGATTTTATGAGAGTCCTAATGCATCTCATTTTTGGAATGTGTAAGTAGTTTTGTGTAAAAAGCAAATGAATCATTATTTACGCATTTCAAGTGATGGAAACCAGATGGCCTACATGCTATAATAGGCATAACACTGTGCAAGCGTGGATTCAGTTTATCTGAACCAATTCTGACATGCTGTCATTTGGCCCAGATATTTGCATGATTGGAATGTAAAGGACAGAAAACATTATAACAACATTATTTATCTGTTGTTCATCTGTTCATTCTTTTAATTAAAAGTAATGCAGAATACAAAGAAAAACCTCTACAGTGATTTCCATTCTTTGTCCCTTTTTCATCATTTTTTGGATGTGTGCGTTTCATTTAATGTCATAAAAAAAGCATCTCTTGTCATGCCTACTTAAACAGCATAGCATTTCAAGACCTTCTATAAATATTAGCCTACGCCTCAGGAAAGGTGAGAAAAAATTGATGTTTGAGAGGCTGAGACAGTGTTAATGCGTGTGTCTTTTTGTGTGCAAAAAGCAACTGACTCATTACTGAGAAATTTAAAGTGACAGGAACCAGATGGCTTACTAATATTGCAAGCTGCATAAGGCAGTGCTAGGCAAAATGATTTCTTTTTTAACCAGATCTAGGGACATGCTTTTATATGTGTCAAAAATGTACATGAATGGTGTGTATATGAGAAGCAAAACAGCTGAATGCAAAATCAGGATCTGTTGTGTTGCAAGGTAATGCCCAAAAACCTAAAAATACCATATAGCAGTCATCCATTAAGTTCAGTCACAATGATTTCAGTTAAAATATTTTATGTTTTCACACAACCAAGATGACAATTCCATCAATATCATACTTCTTCATCGTTCTCAATAACCTTCGAATCAGCTTTGTTCCACCATTTTTTTCAAATCCAATCTTCAAGAAATTGTCCAGTTTAGCATCGAAGAACCCACTGAGCTCAGTGAGATTGCTAAAGGAAAGTCAGTGGAGCTGATTCTGCAGAGAGCTGAATATAAACTAATCCGAAGTTGCTTGGTCAGCACTGTATGGTGGATGTGGCAAAACATTGCTGAGATCTGCTTGGTATTGTATAAGTACTCAATATTCATACATAAGTAAAAGTAAAGTCTCCTTTCTGAGAACTGACTCAAGAAAAGTTAAAGTACTCCACAAAACAATACCAAGAAAAAGTTTGAACATGTCGGATATTATATATAATGTATAATTAAGTAAAGACACTACAAGGAGAAACAATCAATAGATTTCAGATTATTAGATAAACTGCATCTATAACATGTCTTCTCTTAAACGGTAGCAATAAAAAATATCAAAACTGAACAGAAAAAAAATTTATTTCTTTATTTCTTGTTTCCTGATACAGTGTATATATATATATAGACACATCTTATTGGGTAAAAATTCCTGCTGTATGAGAAATTATTGTCAACACCATAAATATCTATAATGATGCTATTTTCCTGTTTTCCAGGATTTCCAAGTCCAGTAATTTCTTTGTATTTAATAATGTACAAAATTAGTTTCTTTTGGCATGACTAATAAAACAGCATACTTCTTCAAGAGTCAATAAATATTGGTATCTAGTGGTCAATATTAATATGAAAGGTGTGAAAGTAATATATGTGCCTCATATGTTCCCCATTTGTACCCCCAATTTGGTCACCTCTCAATTCCCACCCACCAGCCAGTTCTACCCTATCATACACCAACTACCAACCAGGGAGGGCGAATGCTAACATGTTTCCTCTAAGATGCGTGAAACCAGTCAACCACGTCTTGTCAAAAAGCCACTCAGGCTGTGTTACAGTTCAGTCTAACATACTCAGAGGAAAGCGCTATCTACCCTCTTCTACATACATGAACTCACAGATGCTGACAGTTGGTTAGTGTTACTGTGATTGACAGGGAAGAGAGTATAACATCCCTCCCACTCAGAGAGCACAGCCAATTCTTCCTCTCTCGTCTCCCAGCCACAGATGGCTGTGGAATCTTCAGGCTTCGAACTCACAATGTTTTGACAAAAGTACGAATGCTTTTCTATTGCACCACTCAGAAGCCTAGAATGTTACTATTTAATTACTAATGTATTAATTGTGTGGGAAGTGGTAGCTCAGAAGTGAAAATTGTGTATCCAGCTGGGATATGTGAGTTCAAATCCCAGAACTGCTACAGAGCCACTGCAAGCAGGTCCCTCAGCTGTGTTCTGCCTCAATTATGATAATTCTCTTTGGATAAAAGCATCAGAGAAATGCATACATATGACGGTCCAATGCATCCCTAATAAAACAGGATCCATTTTTAATAAAAGCAGAACAAAGGGAAGTTGTGCTGCAAGGGGAAAACCTGAATACTTGTACACTATATGTAAAATTTATGAATATACTCTATATAAAATTGCTTTTACTTCCATTTTCAAGTATTTCTTGCTCATCAGTGATTTCAGTTTTTACATTTAATTATTTTTTCATTCATTTAGTGTGTAATAATATGGGACTATTGACACGCCTAATGTAACACATCCTCTCCTTCACAAAGGTTCTGTAAATATGATGCTACAGGGGAGGTGAAGAAGTATTTTCGTACATTTAATGCATAAAATAAATAGATTTTAGAAAACAACATGTACATGTTTGTATTTGCAATCTGCATAATCTAAGACTAATAATAATGATTTTTTTTAAATGTGCTGTTATTTAGCAAAGAAAATGTGTAATTGTTGTTTTGGTGAAGCTTTCTGTAAGGAGGTGTTTATTAAATGGAAGGAGTCTCCAGTATCAGTGCCAAGTTTTGCACCATGGGAAAGTCTTCAGGACAGAGGAATTTTCCGGATTCTAGGTAACAAGACAAGTTTTTTTTAAGCTTAACTTCAAGAGAGAAAAGAAAAATGAGAATGCTGAGGGAACGACTGTTTATAGCTGCTATAATGTAAGTGATAACAGGAACCTGTTTCATGGACTTTCCATAACATTACATGTAACTCAAAAGGGATTTAAAAAAAAAAAAGAATTCTTGGCAAATTCTGGACAAACAGCCAAAAAGATGGAAAATTAGGTTTTGGCCTGGACTGTATTTTTCTGCCTACAACAACTCCATTTCAACTTTAAGAAACCATAAATATATTTCACCAAACAGCATGGAAATGTTTTTATTTATTTTTAAAAGCGTATTACTTATGCTTTTTGCACATGGAGTAAAAACAGTCAGTCTGCCTAAACATGTCCAAAACCTTGCTAGCTAAGTGTGATTTCCTCACACAGTCAGTGTCTTTGATCAAGTTGTTGGAGAGCTACATACCGTCACAAAATGAACATTAGCCTAATTAATTCAGTTTGTAATCAGATACCGGCTGTCAAAATGTCAGTGATGCTCCTGAGCCGTAGGCAGAAATCTTTAAATGCAATTTTCTCCCATACTCATCTTATTAAGTACAGTTTGTGTGCAGAAAGCAAGTAAAAATGGATGCCCTACATAGTAAAATATGTACCACACCATATGAGAGTGAGTTCACTATATTTGACCCTCTCTTGAAGCACATTAGCGACATGCTGCCATTTGGCCCAGATGTGTACCCGTTGAATGGTGTAGATTTGACATCCTAATATGTCAATTCATTCCTATAACAATTTGCTACAAATTTCACCCATATATTTAATTTATATTTTAAACCACATTTAAGAAAAGAGCAAATAATGCATGAATAATGCATAAGGACTAGAGCTAAGATGTTCTGCTCTATGCATTATGCCTTATCACCGCTGCTAGGTTCAGGCAAGGAGTGTATGCTTGCTGCTCTGTGCATGTTCGAAAAGAGAGTTCGAGTGAATGACTCACTCTAGTGGCAGCATGTGAAATTAAAACTGCTCTGCTGCTAAGATGTGAAACAATTATGCAAACTGTTCCCCTTACACAAATATAAAACACCTGCAGCAGAGCCTGGAGCTATTAAGCTGTATCAGAAGCTCTAAAATATTCGAATATTAAATGTTACCGTATTCCTAGAGGGCCAACAAGAACTCGTTTGATTCAAAATGTAATTATACTGAAAAAATTAAATTAGGATTGGATCTATTTTTAGATTTACCGTAGAGATTTAACACTGTTAGCAGTTTTCTGGCAACGCTTTATCCTGGTCAGGGTCATGCTGGAACTGGAGCCTATCCCAGGAACACGTATTAATGCATTTGTTTTTATATATTATCGTTTCTATAGTAACACCTCGTTCACAGGGACTTGTGTGTATGATGATCCACATAATCTAAGACTAATAATAAATAGATATTTTTTAAAAAACTGCTATTTAGAAAGAAAAAAGAAAATGTATGATTGCTGCTCTGGTGAACCTTTCTGGAAAGAGACGTTTATTTAACATTTATGGAAGGAGTCTCCGGTATCAGTGACAAGTTTTCTACCATGAGAAAGTCTTCAGAACAGAGGACTTTTCCAGTTGTATGATAACAAGCTTCATTTTTTTTTTTTTGTCTGATTATCTTCAAGAGAGAAAAGAAACAAGAGAATGGTGAGGGAACGAACATTTATAGCTGCTATAACATAAGTGATAACAGGAAGTAACTTGTTTCATGGATGTTCCACAACCTTACATGTAACTATAAAGGGATAAAAAGTACAATGTATTGTTGGCAAATTCAATGGTATAGGAGGAATAAAACACTTCAGGACGTACTGGTGATGGAAAATAATCAACTTTGGGGTGGTAACAGTAACTTTGCTTTTTGCACCGGTCCTTGATTCATTTCCTATAACAGCACACACCAAGTTTTTTATTCTTTACACAGATGATATTCGAAGGAGCTATACCAGACACAAAACGGTTTATTAAAAAAAAAAATTGGCACCACCTATTGTAGTAACAGCTGCTTCAGGTATAACATGAATGCTTGAAGCACTCTTTAGTACTTGTCCAACCTTGTCACTCCCAAAGAGAACCTCAACATCTTCAGCTCTGCTACCTCTAGCTCTGACTCCGGTCTCTTCCTCAGTGCCACTGTCTCAAAAACCATACAGCAAGGCCGGTCTCACCACTGTCTTGTACACCTATCAGCGAGAATCAAGGGGAAGGTGTACAAGACAGTGGTGAGACCGGCCATGCTGTATGGTTTAGAGACAGTGGCACTGAGGAAGAGACAGGAGTCAGCGCTAGAGGTAGCAGAGCTGAAGATGTTGAGGTTCTCTTTGGGAGTGACGAGGCTGGACAGGATTAGGAACGAGTACATCAGGGGAACAGCTCATATTGGACGTTTGGGGGACAAAGTTAAGGAGGCCAGATTAAAATGGTTTGGACATGTTCAGAGAAGGGAGAGCGAGTATACTGGTAGGAGAATGTTGGACATGGAGCTGCCAAGCAGGATGCAAAGAGGAAGGCCAAAGAGGAGGGATATGGAGGTGATAAATGAGGATATGAAGCTAGTGGGTGCAAGTGTTGAGGATGCAGAAGATAGGGATAGGTGGAGAGTGATGATTCACTGTGGCGACCCCTGAAGGGAAAAGCCGAAAGAAGAAGAAGAAGAAGATTTTGCTTGAAAATAAAATTAGTTTTGCAGTATAGTTTTGACTTTGCCAAGTTTCCTGGTCAAGCAGGTGAATGTTGCTTACGCACTCACAATTTCTGGAACTTTCATTCGTAGTTCGAAACATAGTTCGTGTTTAAGCTTACAAGGCTTTCGCTACAGATTCTTTGAAAATTTTTACATCTTTATTGGTCTGAATGATTTTTTTTAACATTAGGGATGCACGATCATTTCCTGTGTATCATATCGTTTCCACTAATATCGGGACACACAAGATTTGTCATATTTTGTGGTCTGATTTGCTAAAACCTTTTATACATATCATAAATATCAGTTTTAATCTTTTTAATGCAATTTAAGGTGTTATATTTTCCATATTATACAACATAAGTTGAAAAAAATAAAGTCACAGCAAACGGCATCCTCACACTTTTTAAAACAGCATTTTATTAAAGTGAAACTGAAATTATTTAAAGTCAAAGCTGTACATTATTAGTGCAGTATGTCGTAGGTCTGCTAACATTTGCTTATCAAAAAAATAAATGAGATTGATGACTCTTTAATGAACATACAGAAAAACTCAGCATTTCCCAGGATCTTGTGGAGAATTATTTTAGTCGTGTCTGTGATTTTGCTCATTTATTCAGGCACAATGTCTCCAATCCACTTCAGGTAGGGAGGGTTTCCCTGATCAATGGGCAAGCTGATGACCTCGGCCACTTCGTACGGATGATTAGACCTGCAGGACACAATCAGCTGTGTGATTATTCGGGTCATTCATCATATGCGATGCCTTATCTGTTCCTGAAGGAAACTATCCCATATGAACTGTAAAGCATGGTTTCAGCCTGTTTTCAGATTGTATTTCTATGTTTCGTTGTTTGTTTATACATTAAAACAAATAAATGATCAATATATCTTTGTATTTGTGCTTGCTGTCAGTGTGAATGTGTTTTCTCTATTTTCTCTCTACCATGATAATAAATTTCAAAAAATCCATGCATTAGCCCAATCTCCTAATTAAGATCTTTTATAAATTTTAAATTATAATTATAAATATACATTTTAATTGTTTTTAATCATCAAATGGTCTCTGTGCCTGTCAGTCTCAGTGAAGGAGGCGTGGCATCTGTGCCTATTTTTTTCAGTGAAGGAGGTGTGGCCTCTTTTTTGCAAGGCCCAGTAAAGGAGGTGTGGCCTCTTTTTTGCAAGGCTCAGTAAAGGAGGTGTGGCCTCTAGTCTGTCAGTCTGAGTGAAGGTTGTGTGGTGCATGTGCCTGTTAAATACAGCGAAGGAGGTGTGGCCTCTTTTTGCAAGGCCCAGTAAAAGAGGTGTGGCCTCTGTGTCTGTTGTTCTTCAAGGAAGGAGGGGTGGCCCATGTTTTGCCAGTCCCAGTGAAGGAGGTGTGGCCTCTGTGTCTGTCAGTCCCAGTGAAGGAGGTGTGGCCTCTGAGTCTTTCAGTCCCAGTAAAAGAGGTGTGGCCTCTGAGTCTGTCAGTCCCAGTGAAGGAGGTGTGGCCTCTGAGTCTGTCAGTCCCAGTGGAGGAGGTGTGGCCTCTGAGTCTGTCAGTCCCAGTGGAGGAGGTGTAGCCTCTGTGTCTGTCAGTCCTAGTAAAAGAGGTGTGGCCTCTGAGTCTGTCAGTCCCAGTGGAAGAGGTGTGGCCTCTGTGTCTGTCAGTCCTAGTAAAAGAGGTGTGGCCTCTGAGTCTGTCAGTCCCAGTGAAGGAGGTGTGGCCTCTGAGTCTGTCAGTCCCAGTAAAGGAGGTGTGGCCTCTGAGTCTGTCAGACCCAGTAAAGGAGGTGTGGCCTCTGAGTCTGTCAGACCCAGTAAAAAATGTATATTGTACATATTAAAATAATAATGAGCCTAATATCTGAATATTTATGTTAGATTATGTTCAGAGGGTCTGTGAAATTTATTTTACAATTAAAGGGGTCCCTGGATGCAAAAACTTTGAAAAACACTAATAGACTGTAATAGATTAAAATAATATATGTCTTATTAAAGCTACGTATTTGATGTATTGGGCTTACCTAACATATTCAGCGAGCGCAGAGATCTTTGTAGTCCTTGTCTTAATCATCTAAAAAAAACACACACACACATATTGGAACACATGTACATTTCTCAGGCAACGCTGTGGGTTTCTTTTACCAGAAAACAGATTTGAGATTAAATGAAACTCACCAGCAACACTTCACTGTCTTCTTCGATCTTTCCTTGCCATTCATATCTGCAGAGACACAATACAAGAGTCAGAGAAACACAGAAGCAGTCTAAAAACCCAGAGGGGAGAAGTGTGTCGCAGTAGAAGTCTTTCTGCTCATTACAGGCAATACAGAAGAGAAACAGTGGGGTGAATACGCACCGATTTGCGAAAACAGATTGTAAATTCGGTTACAGGTACTCACACTGATGTGATTTTGGGCACTATGTTCACGCAGGCTGCCAGTTTCTTCTCCACTATCCCTCTGCAACATGGCAAACAAGCAATAATTTGTCAAGCAAAAATTCCACCGTAAATATAGTTAATTAAATCAAGGTGAAAAGGTTTTTGTTTTTTTAATCCATTTGCAGAGATCACATATCATGTATTCGCCTTAAACTTCCCAAGCAGCTCCAGATTTGAAATACTGCATGGGTAATGATGTGTGTGTGCACTGTGTTGTTGTTTTACCTGGCCAGTTCTTTGGCCACGGTGTCATTGGGGCAGGTGACGAAGGCTGCAGAGTGAGTACCGGAGGAATACGCTTCGGTCGCCATGGAGAGTGCACGCAATCCCACAGTCCTCAGCAGCGGGAGCATCAACGCGCTCAGAAACGCTGTCTAAAGACACAACGACAGTTCTGAGTTTTCACAAGCTCCAGTGAACGCTTCTTTCACACACTATCTAGGAGAAAAACAGTGAGGTGTATAAGCACTGATTTGCAAAGGCAGACTGTAATTTCTGGAGAGTGTAGAACTTCCTCTAACATGCAGCACCAAAGGAACCTAATCTACTTAACGTGGTATTTTATACAATAAAACAAAATAGTAAGCAAAAAAAAATCTGCGGTGCCACACACAACCTATATTCTATCAGCATTTGCATAAATAAAAAATGGAGTACGCAAGTCCACCACACACACAGCTGTTAATACAACATCAGATTGTGGTAATTTTTCAATTCTTTACAATTTTAGAGTTTTTCTCTTCTAAATGAGCTTGGGTTCAAATCCCAGGAGTGCTACTATGAGCAGCAACTATTAGACCCTCAAACAAGACCTTTAACACTCAACAGCTCAGCTTTATACTTGAATTATGTAATCTGACTCATCTGTAAGAAAATGGACTTTATGAGACGACCACAAAAGGGCACTAGGTAGGGCGTAGAGCGTTATTGTGTTATAGCCTTTATAGGGCACAAACAAAGTGAACAGAATAGGGAGTTGCCTAACTAGAAGATGAGAGATTTTACATGGATCATGGAGAAGAAACGTAAAATCAGGCTCAATTGTAATAAGTAAATGGGGCTGTGGGTTAAAAAAAAAAGAATCTAAAACATTTAATCACTGTTTAAAAATGTGACTCGGAAACCCACTAGAGACTAGAAAGAACGTCTGTAAAGAGAAAGAAACTACATCTATTACTGAGCTGGTAAAGAAGTGACTCCAGCCATTATTCTATTAGACCCAATGACCAAGCCTTACCAAGCTACTGCAAATTCAAATTCAAATTTTATTTGTCACATGCATAAGCATACACAGTACAACTTACAGTGAAATGCTTTTTTACAACTGTTCCAACACAGAAAAGAAAATATCATACCAAAGGAACGTAATCTACTTAACATGATATTTTATACAGTAAAACAAAATAGAAAAGGTTAGCTAAATCGAGGGTTAGCTAAAACATACAGTCAATCAACTGTTAGGAAATTGAGCTAGTGTTGATTTAGCTGCTTTGGTTTATGCCATTACTTCATTCAGTCATGTTGGTTTGCTAGTTATAGTACAACGAGCAAGCTTAGACTCAACAACATACCAGAAAAACTGGAAAGAACTCCCCACTGAAGGTCTGTTACAACCGTTTACAGCAGAACAAGACGTGGCTTTGCTACAGCACTCTCAAGAGCTTCTGGTGTGTGTTGGAAGGTACGTGCGTGTTCATGAGGCTCGACTGTCATATTCAAAACTGTCAATCACCTCATTGACTACGTCCTTATAATTATCGTCAAAGAACTCCTATAAAATGTATTTGTGAAGAAGAAAAATATTAAGGGAGATATTAAGGTCCACTGAACATAATAATGATAATTCATAATAACATAATTCCCAAAAATGATTGTGGAATTACATTAACATAAAATGTAAGTTTGGCTGCTTCTCTGTTCACTAACATGGGAATGGGCGGAGTTTAAAAAATGTACTGCCTCCAGCCACTAGAGGGCCTCAGAGACATTTTGCCTTCACTTTAAAGGCAAAAAGTGTTACGATGTCCACCCATATACATGTATACAGTCATCGGCTACGTTTACACGCACATCAATATTCTGATATTAATCAGAATTTGACAATATTCTAATGAGCACTGAATCATGTAAACACCGTAATCTGATTGGGCGATTCAGATTAAGACAATATTCTGATTCCTCAAATTCTAATTCCCACCCCTGGAATATGCCGGTTGTAATCGGAAATTTGTTGCATGTAAACACCTTATTCAGAATATCCACTGAACAGAGATATATGTGCACGCTCATTCCGCAAGGAATTGTGGGTACTAACAGATGCTTAGCTGTAGGCTAGCTATTCAGAAATAGCAACTCAGGCATACTTACAACAACCACGTATACAGGAATATTCCGATGCCTGTACACATATAAACATCGTATTCGGAATACGGCTGCAACCCGAATATAGATGCAATTTGACGTGAATGTAAAGGTAGCCAATGATTTGTCTGCATTTAACCAGTTGATTTTCTGCACTATTTTTAGCTCCACTCATATGGATGACGGGATTCAGCACGGGAATTTCCACAGAGGAGGAAATAGCAAGAAAAAGAGAGACACTGAGCCAGACCACGCAATCTTTTTGGAGGAAAAAAAAAAACTTTCCCAGGATCTGAAAACTGTCCTGTACAGCACTGACCCTTTAAACCATTTTATAGTTCTGTTTTAATTCTGAAGGAATATAATCGCCCTGTAGATTTATAACTGAAGAACACACTCACCACACAGAAAGCTTTTAAGAGTCTTCCTTGCACTGTCTCTGCAGGTGGCAGTCCGAACTGCATTGCCTGTACGAGTGACATGCAAGTGTGAGCCAAACGTGGACAACACACAACAGCCCTGGCTAATGCTTCTCCACTGCCTGGAAGTGATGCGCTCACTGTGAGGTGTAATAACTGCTTTTAATACGACGCCTGAGGCACCTGCAGTTACAAACACATCATCAGGTGCTTGACTAGTGAGAGACTATGGAGATGTTACTTCCTCACACTCGTATGTCCAGCTTTAAGATGATGAATAATAAGATGGCGTCTTAAAGGGTTGACATGAAAAAAAACTTGTTTCCTGTCTTTATCCTGAGCAGAGTCAAGGCTGATCCGGGAACACTGGGTGTGAGAAGGGAAAACACACTAGATGGGACGCCAGTCCATCACAGGGCACCATACACACACTCATTCAGTCACGCACTCACACAAACACTCACTCATGCAATCGCTCAATTGCGCACTCATTCACTCACTCACAAACTCACTCACAAACGCACTCACTCACGCACTCACTCAAACACTCACTCAAACACTCACTCATGCAAACACTCACTCATGCACTCATTCATGCAATCACTCACTCGCAAACTCACTCACGCATTCACGCACTCATTCACTCACACACACACTCACTTACTCACTCACGCACGCACTCACTCACTCACGCACGCACTCACTCACTCACGCACGCACTCACTCGCACAAACTCACTCACACACGCACTCACATACTCACTCACGCACACACTCACATACTCACTCACGCACACATTCACTCACACACGCACTCATGCACACATTCATTCACACCTAGATGCAATTTGGAGTCACCAGTGCACATACTGGCATGTTTTTGAGAGGTGGGAGGAAACTGGAGAACCCAGAGTAAACCCACATGTCTTGAGTTCCATATTCAATAACATTATTGTCTGATGTCTGACAGATGAGCTTCAATGCATCATTATTTATTGAACTACAGTCATTTGTGATAGGAATGAAGCTACATCTTGACATTAATGTGAATACGGGCCTTTTTAAAACCACAGTCACTAGTGAACTTGAAGTGTCACACAACTTGCAAAAATACTGTAATTTTGTAACCTGACCTGAAGCAGTAATAAAGTGATCCTCAACATTTATGCATTCTCTGCCATGTGGCTGATCTGCAGGACTGTGTTTGCATCATGGACACATTAAGTGGATTAATAAAACACAAGAAACACTCCTGGATTAGAATAACTGACTAATGCAATGATGTATACTAAAATCCAGGAGCACAACTCAGATGCAGTAAAAATGCAAGTTTATTTTTAGGTAACTGACTTTTATTTCAGTTAAGATATTATATCAGCTATAATGTGTCATTTATTTACAGGTTAATAAAACAGCACTAATAACAAACATAAGCATGTTTTTATGACGTTTTTCGGTTATATATGAATCCTTCACTCCATAACTATTTATATATTCAAAGTTACCAAATAATTTTGAGCAAAACTGTGTAAATATTTTGTATATAATATCCATACAACTTGCTTTTTTCCTTACCTCTTCCAGTGGGTGTAACGCTGGTCTGGATTTTCCTTACTGCGCATGACAACAATTGCCGTAAACTATTCCATAACTGTCGCAAAATACCTACGCGCTTTAAATTATTATTTTTAATATGTTCCCAGTTTAGTGATCAAACCAACCAAATTAAGACAGCACGCAATTTCATTTTTAAAGATATTTCAGTTAGAACCAGCTGTCTTTGAGTTGAAAAAAAAAATCGAAATATTGTAACCGGAAGTTCAACTCGCTTTGCGTTAGTTTGACGCGTTCCTATTTCCGCCGGCGTCTGAAGAGCGACTGGAAAATTTTCACTGGGGTGAACAGGTATTAATCAATCCTTAAACATCTGCTTTATTTTGAATCGCATCTTAAATCAAATGAACATTGTTATTTTCTCGTTTCTTGAGCTGTTATTTCGTGAGGCTATTGTGTAGATTTAGCGTCTTAGCATTTCATAATACTCCATGATTCTTGTTAGCTGCTAATGCTAATACGGCAAGTAAATGCTGAGTAATATCACGAGCGTATTTGCAGCTTTCTGTAAATAATAAGCAAAAGTATTAAGTCTAATGTTTTGAGCGTGTTTTGGGGTAAAATTCGGGTAAGAAAATAGAAGCTCAGAGTAGTTCGGGGTGTAATGTTAAGTGGCTGTATAAATAAATAAAAATAAGCTTAAGACATCGTTTATATGCATGTTATAAAGCTTTTATAACAGGTTTTAAACTTTATCCAAAGCTGTTAAGCAGTATGTAACAGCTATAGCAGCTTTTCAACCTCACACTGTTTGGAGGGAGCTGCAGAATCCCAAATAGATCATTTAGGACACTACTTAGGGCACTGTTTTGTACCCTACTTAGTGCGTTTGGCTCTGTGTTCACAGACTGTGGGTTAAAGGGGTCTTGTTCTAATCTGCGATGCTGTGTAGTCAGTGATGACTAGTCCACTGCGCAAGCTGATGTGCAGTAAAAGTGCACACTAGTGTGAAGAGAGCAGTGCTGATTTGAGTCTGAGCCCTACACACTGCAGCAACCTTTAAATGAAAACTCCATCCTGCATATTAATCTTTCTCAGTAACATGATTTTCAGTGGTGTCATGGACATGTAACAGATTCCTACATTACCCATAATGCCATTCCATTACCCGATAGTGATGCCAGAGGGATTTAGCCATCACTGGGGTAGTCGGTGATCTGAGAGATGACGAGGGTGATGGCATGGAAGCTGAAGTTTCAGAAGCTGTTTCAGCCGAAAGTACAGATGAGGAATAAAGTGCCGCTGCATCACTTTCTACCTAAAGAAAAAGCGCCACTGCATCAGTAAATCTCTCCAGCATCAATCTCTACCTAAAGAGCGTGATGCAGTAGAGATTTAGTGATACAGTGGCGCTTTAGTCCTTTAGTTCTTCTGAAACTTCAGCTTCCATGCTAATACCACCGTCAACGCCATCACCCTCGTCATCTCGCGGATCTCTGACTACATCAGTAAGATTTAGAGATACAGGATGAGATGAACTCTGATGTTTGTAATTGAACAGCCTGTGTTTTTGCTCTCTCTCTCTCTCTCCTCTCTCTCTCTCTCTCTCTCTCTGTGTGTGTGTGTGTGTGTGTGTGTGTGTGTGTGTGTGTGTGTGTGTGTGTGTGTGAGAAGACCATGGCGAAGTTCCTGGCCCCGGTGATTCAGGACAACCCCTCAGGATGGGGTCCCTGCGCTGTTCCTGAGAAGTTTAAGGACATGCCGTACCAGCCCTTCAGCAAAGGAGACCGTCTGGGCAAGGTCACTTCTCTCTCACTGCTCATCCCAAATGATCATGCATGCATCATCCCTTATACTACAGTGCTGTTTAATCCTCAGATCTGATTGAAGGTGTTGATTCATTTTCTATAACAGCAGCTCTGACAGTAGTTCCAGCTGCAAGACTAATCACGGGTGTACATTAATTCGTTTCTTGTAGTTTCTATAGTAACAGTTAATTCACAGGGAGCGGTATGGTGGATGTTATGTAATCTAAGCCTAATAATAAACAGCTATTCTGTGAAAACATGTTATTTAGCAAAAGAAAAACATCATATTGTATATGGAAACTATCTGTAAGGAGACATTTGTTTAACATTTTTTGAAGGAGTCTCCAGTGTCAAAGCTTTGTAACAGACAGTATGGGATTAAAAAAAAAAAGTATAATTTGTCATTCTTTAATTAATATGCAATCATTGGCAGATTGATGCACCTCGGGATTTGCTGTCATTGGAAAATAATTAACTTCCAGGTGGAAAGCATAACTCTGATTTGCGTCAGAACACCATGCCATCATCGATTTTCTTATAACAATAAACCCTGTCCTATTTTAGTCCTTCTTTAACACACACGACTGAGGTGACTAGATAATAACAAGCTTTTAATCAGTCGAATCAGGTCTGTGAATTAGGTTTCCTCTTTTCTGTATCATCTTATTTTCTTGTGTTCATAGGTGGCAGACTGGACTGGAGCGACCTACCAGGATAAAAGATACACAAGTAAGCTCATGACCAAGTCAAATAGACTTGAGCTGATGTAGTTCCGTTAATGCATTTAGTGGATCACTGTCTTTTCCATCTTCCTGGCAGATAAGTACTCGTCCCAGTTCGGAGGAGGAAGTCAGTACGCTTATTTCCATGAGGAGGATGAAGCTAGCTTCCAGCTGGTGGACACGGCCAAAACCCAGAAATCGGCCTACCAGAGGAACCGCATGCGCTTCGCCCAGGTACACGGCGCAGCCTGAAACTTGTCTCAGTGCGAAAAACGTGACGTGAAAAGTTGATCTCGCTAATTAGGATTTGCACATTGTGACAATATTGTGTGTGTTTTTTCAAATGGTTTTAAATTTCAGTTTATATCAAGGATTATTCAAAGCCCCAAAAATCTTATTTCTGCTGTGGTGTGTTTACAGAGGAACCTGCGTCGGGATAAGGACCGCAGGAATCTCACGCAGTTCAACCTGCAGACTCTCCCTAAGAGTGCCAAACAGAAGGAGAGAGACCGCATGCGCCTGCAGAAGAAGTTCCAGAAGCAGTTTGGAGTTCGTCAGAAGTGGGACCAGAAGTCACAGGTACGCTCGCTGCTCACTCTTGTAGCCGTGGTCATCAGTTATTGAGCTTTACCTTGACAGTGATGAAGCGGATCCAGGCTGATGGTCCAGGCTTTCTGTTTAATTTTATTGTTTGTTGATGAATAGAAGGTGATTGATGATGTTAGCTCTGTATCATAAACTCTGTCAGTCAGTGTTATTAATTACTGGGCTACTTGGACTTGTTGCCAGATGTTCAGCAGATGATATATTAGTGCTCATTAGTGGTTATTAAGTATCACATGTCCTGTCGTGGCTGTGGCAGGCACAGCTAAAGCCCAGGGATTCGTCAGTGGAGGTGCGCAGTGACTGGGAGGTAAAGGAAGAGATGGACTTTCCTCGCCTCATGAAGATGAGATACATGGAGGTGGCTGATCCTGTAGACATGTGAGTGAACACACAGACCCATCGTGGCCTCTCTGGCCAACAACAGCGCTCTAAAGCTCGGTGTCAAACTGCCGTTTAAATCCCTGCCTCACGTGTGGCTGTAAATAAACCTGGTGCAATCCCAGGAAGTAGAACACTTTCTTCTTGTGATGGTTTAAGGCAGATGAACTGGTAAATTCTGTATTTCAGACCACACCCAGGTTGTGTTTACTGATATTCTGGTATCTCTCTCTCTCTCTCCGGTGCAGTGAGTGCTGTGGTGCCCTGGAGTACTACGATAAAGCATTCGATCGCATCACCACCCGCAATGAGAAACCTCTAAAGAGCATTAAAAGGATCTTCCACACCGTCACCACCACCGATGACCCTGTCATCCGTAAGGTAATGTTAATACTCCAGCTGGGACGCCATAAATGTTTAGGATTGCATTTTGATAAAAAAAAAAAAAAAAAAAAAAAAGGGGGGTCCCTAAAGTCTCCACACACAGGGGACTGTGTACACCAGCACCACTGCGGTTGTGCCTTCATCGCTCGATGTTCGTGGACATTCACTTCTCAGGTGGTTTGCAACACTTCCAGTTTTTTTTGAATTGGCTAATAAATTTGCAGCACTATTGTGTGTGATGTGCTTACCGTGTTTCCTGTTAAAGTCCTTCGCAAACCTTGCGACAGTTTCCTGATCCAGCCATGAGAATGATTTCAATACGTTCTTCTTTTGTCAGTCATTCTTAAAGGCTATCTGAAAAAATATGTATAATATAAACATAAATATAAAGTATGAAAACTTTTGGAAGACATTTTGCTAAAAAGTGTTAATTTTCCCTATGTGTGGAGACTTTTGGGACACACTGTGTTAATGGCAAAGTTGAACCAGTTTTTGTCAGATCTTCATTGTGGCCTTAAATAATTTAATTGCAAAACGTGTGTTTTTCGTTTTCTCTTTTCTACTTGTCCTGGAGGCTTAGGGTGTTTTTTTGTTTGTTTGTTTGTTTTAAGTTCAGCTTTTCAGAAAAGCATGAAGTGAGATCATCTTTGCTGTCTCCAGATTGAAGGCAAACAACCTCGTTGTGCTATGGCCATAACTATTTTTCTGTTTAAAAAGTGGCAAAGTAGCTTTAATTTCGTTTCTGCTGCTGCAATACACAGTGAGAGAACCCTGAATGATCCAATCACTGCATTAAACATCCATCATAAATCTGTCTCTTGTTAGCTGGCTAAGACTCAGGGGAATGTCTTTGCCACTGATGCCATCCTGGCCACGCTGATGTGCTGCACACGCTCAGTGAACTCCTGGGACATCATCGTGCAGCGTGTCGGAAACAAGCTCTTCTTCGACAAGAGAGACAACTCCGACTTTGGTGAGTGCTCTAAGAATCTCATACTTACGGCAGCCAGATGCTACACCAGAGCTTCTCCAGTGAAAATAGAGAATGTGTCTGTCTCCATCAGATCTGCTCACGGTCAGCGAAACAGCAAACGAACCCCCTCAGGAGGAAGGAAACTCCCTGAACTCCCCTCGAAACCTGGCCATGGAGGCCACTTACATCAACCACAATTTCAGCCAGCAGTGCCTGCGCATGGTACTGAACCACAGCTCTGTTTTACACAGCCACATCTCAGTGCGCTGCTGCTCACCCAAACTGTAGCGCAGAGATCAGCCTTCACACTAGACAGATGTGTGTCAGGTATTTCAAAACCTTCTGAGATGCATTAAATGTGTGTGGTGTTGTCTTTAGGGAGGAGAGAGGCACAAGTTCCCGAACTCAAACCCGTTCATAGAGGAGGATATGGATAAGAGTGAGGTGGCATCTGTAGCATACAGGTGAGATCTAACCTGACCCATTCACAGTTACATTCAAAATATTGGATTCAAACACTTTCCAGTATGCAAATGCAGGCCATTTTCAATTTGTATTTTGACAGCATGTGCATTTCCTGAGTGGAGGCAATTCTTTTTCTGGTGTCTATGGAGATTTTGTGCAGTTCTGTTTCATAATATATTGAGCTCCTGACACTGGAGGTGTGGAGAGGATATTGACTGTGTGTGTGTGTGTGTGTGTGTAGGTACCGGAGGTGGAAACTTGGGGAGGATATTGATCTGATTGTGCGCTGTGAGCATGATGGTGTGATGACCGGAGCAAACGGAGAGCTCTCCTTCATCAACATCAAAGCTCTCAATGAGTGGGACTCGCGGGTAAGAATGAGAATGAGGGCATCTTTTTTTTTTCCCCTCCCAGAACGTGAGTGTGTACGTGAGTGTGTACGTGAGTGTGTACGTGAGTGTGTACGTGAGTGTGTACGTGAGTGTGTACGTCACACTGAAATGGTTGATGTTTGTGCAGTATTGTAACGGAGTGGACTGGCGTCAGAAGCTGGACTCTCAGAGAGGAGCCGTGTTAGCCACAGAGCTGAAGAACAACAGCTACAAACTGGCACGCTGGACCTGCTGTGCCCTGCTGGCCGGCTCAGAGTACCTCAAACTGGGGTGAGAATACACATGTTCCATTTGTGTTTTCCATTTGTACATGTGCGCGCACAAACACACATTTATCTTGTGCCTCATTTTTTCATATCCACCCAGTTCTGACACTTAAGCACAAACTGCAGGCCTAAAATCTGGTAAATCAGGCTCACAGCATCAAAGCACTAAAAATCCCATTTTGTGTGCACCACAGTTACGTGTCCCGCTACCATGTAAAGGACTCTGCGCGTCATGTGATCCTGGGCACGCAGCAGTTCAAGCCCAATGAGTTTGCAAGCCAGATCAACCTGAGCATGGAGAATGCATGGGGCATCCTGCGCTGCGTCATCGACATCTGCCGCAAACTGGATGAGGGCAAGTACCTCATCCTCAAAGACCCCAACAAGGTGAGCAGCTACAACACACACAAACCTCACCACAGTGTGTTTCCTCCAAACTGGTCCTCGGGGACAGCCAGTTTTTCAATTTTGCTTTGTCTCAATTCCGAACACCGAAAAACTTGTTTGGAGAAGATAAAGAACAAAATGTACACCATTTCGGAGGATTATTCTAATACTGCTAAAGCAGTAAAATAACCATAAAACAGTTGTTTGGCCAAAGGTTACATTTCCTGCTTCTCAGAGGGTCTGGTATATTTTGCCACCAAATGCCATCAGGAACCACCTACTTTCATAGCAGCAGGCGATTTCACTGACATGGCATGGCAACTGGCAGCAAACACGCAAGTCTCTCATCTACTCACCACTAACTGCTTCCCAGAAAACTCTTAAAGACAGGATTCTGTGAGCTCTTTTAATCCAGTGACTATATCTTTCTCCAGAAAGCTGACTGTGTTGTGATGTTCACCACAGAAGAGTGGGGAGCCAATCAGATTGCAGTCTGAAGGTTATGGCAGGGAAAAAAAAGTGTACAAAAGATATCAGAGCGTGTGAGGCTGAGACTACTCCATGCCTAACACACACTTGCATCATGACACAATTTGGGCCAATAATACCACTTTTGCATAGTTTTATGAAATAGCAGAAAAAATTGGCTTAACTAACTCAAGCAAACTTTGGACACTAAACATGACTTAGCTGTTCATTTATATTTGAGTTAAAGGGTATTTTGTGTTAATTAGATTCTTGGCCAAACTATTACAAATCTTAAACAGATTTTTTATTTTTTTTTAAATAGTAATTGTTCATTATTTTCACTATACATTTCCCTATACATGAGTCTGAAGCTCTCTTAAGGATAATCTGTTATCGTGATATGCAGGACTATGAATTAAGGACTTGATAGAAATTCTAAGTACAGAAATTTCTCCATGTCTGTAAAGGCTCTCTAAAAGATGACACCTTTCTCATAACACCACGAAGCTGATATAACAGCAATCTAGTCTAAATCCCTGATGCATTCTCCGTTTGTGTTCACAGCAAGTGATCCGCATCTACAGCCTCCCCGACGGAACCTTCAGCACCGACGAAGACGAGGATGAGGAAGAGGAGGATGAAGATGAGGATGATGAAGGTATGATGGCAAAAACTGTAGTGAAAAGCTAGCTTTGTTATCCGTGTTTAAGACCAGTGAGAGAGAGCACTGATGGATACGTGATGTAATGTTGTGGACGTCAGTGAAGTGAAGCCTGATTATGTTTTTAAAACCTGTTTATAAATAGTTGTAATGGTGGGCAGAAATTTGTTGTAGAAAGTTGGTAGTTAGTAGTTGGTTCCTTCATGTATAATTTTTTAAATTTTCTACTAAAACCTGTTTACTCATGCATGTGTTTCTGTGTTTATCTTTCAGATGAGGAGAACTGAAGAGTTGGATGAAATTGGAGGAATGAGACCAAACAAGTCGGCACCGTCTCGGCTGTATCTGTTTTAATAATGCAGATAAAGATTAATTAAACCAGGCTTATTAAAAGATTGAGCAATATTCTATGTCTGTCTCTGCTTTCATTTCAGCCCTAACTGCATTGTACGGTTGTGAAGTAGGCATTTAGGAAGCAGACTAATTGTATTAGCATTGAGTATTGTTGGTTGTTTTACCCGCCTGTCACATACACACTGTAGATTGTCCACATGAGGGCAGTGTGGGACCAGCTTTGGAGAAAAGACGTAAAATAGAAATAACCAAGTGTTTCAGCCTTTCTTATAAAATAATCAGTTGTCTGAGTAAGCTACAGCAAGCTGTAATTTTTTATCACACATTTCTGGTTACTCCATGCTAAAGATAAATACATTTATGTAATGCAATCATAAGTGTTTCCTGAGTCTTTTTATAGATGTTGTGGACAGACCAGGAGAGCAAAGAAAAGATTCCTGGATGAACAGGAGCAGAATCTTTGTATACCCAGGCCATTAGAAATTTTATAGAAATCATCAGAATGTTTATCTGTAAAATGATGGTGGTGAAAATGTTTTATCAAGAAATGCTTTCTGTAGCTTTCAGATGTACTTAAACAAGAACCATTCAGGTTTTATCTGTCAGAATATCACAGCTGTAATTCATAACGGGTGTAATTTCTTTAAAGGATAGTTTGGCAGAAAGTCAAATTTACCCTGAATGTAGTCAATCAGCCAAGATGTTTGGTGGCCAAAGTTGGCTTTAGTTTTGTAAAGGAGCTGTACGGATAATATAGTCACCAGTGTAACATCACACACTTGCGTCAAATGACATTGATTAGCTCAGTAATACCGTACTTGCATAGTAACTATATAAAATAGCAGATTAAGTTTTAAAAATATACAAATCAGGAGTTTTTTCCTATAAATCATTCACTCATTCATCAGTAAATGCTTTATCCAGTCAGGGTCACACTGGATCCGGAGCCTACCCTGGGAAAACCTGGTTCATCACAGGACATCATGCACTCAAACATTCACAAGTTTATTGGCAATTTAGCAAAGTCAGTTCACCTACTGGCTTGTTTTCAGGAGGAAACCCGTGGGGAGAACATGCAAACTACACTGGGAACTGTGGGAACTGAGGATAACAATACCTACTGTACCACGCTCTTTGCAGTAAATGTGTCTTAAATTGCCTCCAGTTCATAACCACCATTTGCAACCGTGGTGAGCAGAAAAGCATCTCCAATCTTCATCCAGTCCAGTTTCAGTGAGCCTGTGCCTGCTGTAGCCTATGATAGATGCAATGCAGACTAGCGTTGCTAGTTTTCCATTGTCAGCCCTTTATGACACCCATTTGAACCTCATACTCGAGCGCTGATTGAGGTGGAGGACGTGTGTTGAATCAGCGAAGCATGTTAGAGATCCAGTGCGAGAGCTGGGACGCTGGTCAAACCTACAGCCTTTCTGTGAGCTAAGAAACGATGCAGCTCATCATCATGCTTCCCACAAGCATTTCATATCGGCGCTGCGAACCCCTCCTCCACTCCCCCTCTCATCTTTTTTTTCCTTTTATTCATCGTCCACCTTTATTCCTCGGCTTTAATATCATCCGTCACACCCCTCCCGTTTCATCCTTCCCCTCTCTCAATCACCGTGGTCAAGGTTAAGGAGGGAGCAGGTTAAAAATAGTGCAATAAAGCGAAGAGGCAGACGATGCTACCCCCAGAATACTGATCAGGCCCGGAGCCCGCGGGCTCGGCTACTCCGGAATAGAAGGAGTGCAGGGGTGGAGAAGGATTTTGCCTGGAGGATGGGGTTTGATCCGTGGCAGCACTGCAAAAGAGGCTCTCGGCAGTCGTTCTTTGTCAAGCAAATGATAGCAAAAGTCAGAGGGTTGGAAGTCTGGTATCTTTTCTTTTTTTTCCATCCTTAGTATGGATGCTACTATCTATCCTTCTAGAGCATGCAAGCACTTCCATCCTGCACATGCTGAAAGTCTACAAATATTGATTTAGTGTGTGTAGGAAGGAGCCACTCAGTTTGATAACACACACACACACACACACACACACACACCCTTCTCGCCCCACCTCCCAGCTCTCTCCTTCTGCCTTCGTCTGATTAAATACATGATAAATGCCCCTCCTTCAAGAACACTTCCACGGCCAACACCATTTCCACATGTACCTTGAGTACACATATGTGTGTTTCGACACACACATGTACACATTGTTCTGCATGACATAAAAACCCAGACAATGGCGCCTGGTAAATTCATTTCAAATCATTTTATGGCTTGCATCAGGCAAAGCAGTCATGCTTAACAGTTAACCAAGCACATGCCTTCATCCTTGCACTACAGGCGGGCAGAAAAGTTGAGTGATGAGGAACACACACACACACACACACACACACACATAAACACACATACACACAAAGACACCAAAGAGAGCAAGTGAGGCTTTCATTGATGCTCCACGTAGAAAGGGAGGATGAAGAAGAAAGGGGGGGATGGGGTGGTTCCCATGGAAACTGAGCAGTCAGCACATCTGTATGGCTCCTTGCTGTTGTCCGCTGCCGCCAACATCCCACAGCCTCACCGCCGCCAACACACACACGGAAAACAACACTGACCCCTGATCACGCATTCACACCTTCCCACCTTATAACACTACACACTGTACTGTACATACTTGCCTTTCTCATATCGCCTGCATACATATTTATTCTCTCTCACACACTATTCTGACCTTTTAATTAGGCGAACCTACTTGTAGGTATAAAATTACAGACTGTAGTCTGTTATTGGTGCCAGACAGGCTGGTTTGAGTATTTCGGAAACTTCTGAGATCTCTCGTGTTTACACAGAACAGTGCATTAAAAAAAAAATTTTTAAATAAAAAAAACCTCCAGCAGATGTGGAGCTGCAGTTCTGCCTTGCTGATGTAAAGGTAAAAGGAGAACAGCCAGACTCTTCAGCTGACAGGAAGACTACAGTAACTCAAATAACCACTCTTTACAACCATGCTGAGCAGAAAAGCATCTCAGAACACACACCATCAAATAGGCTACAACATCAGGCACTACATGTTTCTTCATAATGTTTCTATACACATTTAAGGAGAGGTCGTATATGACCAGTTAAGTTGAAGCCACAGTTATAAAACACTTAAGGTGTAATATTATGGGGAAAAAATAAACACATCATGCTCATGTAGAGATGATTAGACTCTTAGCAAATGTAAGGCAAGCTCTTAGGAAGTAGTGTAGGAAGTAGTGTACACTCTATACACTCTAAGCCTGGGCAGATTCTTCTTTTTCTTTTTTTTTTTTTTTGAGTTTTGAAGTAAATCCAGCAGCTTTGAAACTGCCTTAGGCAGGTGATTTATAGGTACTTTATCAGATGAAGGGATGACATGAGAAATGTCTTGAGAAATCCGAACACAATCATTTTTAAAGAGTTTTTCACCGCTTAACAGATGATTGCTGGAAATGGCTGAGAGTTTATAAGGAAACATCATGAAACTTATCTCTTTCACTCACTCAGACACACACACACACACACACACACACACATATACATACATACACATATATATTTATACCCCTTATTAGAATTCGTGAGAGCAAGTCGCTGCTGCAAATTGAAAACATATTGATTCTCTCACTGTTCCCATCGTCTGTGTGCAGAACAGAGAGGGAGGGATGGGGAGACGGAGGAGAGAGACAGAGAGGGACATGAAGGACAGAACAGGGTCAGCAATGGCAAGCCGCTGAGGTTCAAAAACAGAACGCAGTAGATATGATTTGGTCTGGAACACTACAGAAATCATCAGAGAGAGATGTACAATAGTTTCAGCCTAAAGGGCCATCTGAAAAAGTAACTGCATTCATGGACCACTAAAACCATTCAAATGTGGCTTTTAGATTCTTTTTTCTTTTTTTTTTATTTATTGCTTTTGGCAAGAAGAAATGGAATTTTTGTTTTTGTTTTTCAATTAATTTATCCTTTAAATGTGTAAAATATTAACATTAAATACCAAAGAATTTCACAGAAATGCAACAAAATCAGTAAAAAAAAAAAAAAAGTAAAATGCTAGCAAACTTGGTCGAGACAGCTTTTAAGGCTACATGTTTTTAAGGCAGTTTTTTTAGCTTGTGTCATTTGCCACAAAGAAGTTAGCATCAGCTAACTAGCAAATTATTCACAGTTTATTCAATTTCAATACAAATATAACGTACTTGTTGACTGTTATTGAATTTCAATAATTAAATTAAATGTATTTGTATTTAAAGCCAATAATTATAAGCCCTATTAATTTTCCCATCACCCTGGAGAGGTGATTGATCCAGTGATCCTCATTTAGGCACATAATTACATACATAAGAAAGCCACACAAAGCAAATATGGGAATTTCTTAGAAATATGAGCCGAGTTCTTACAGTTTAGCTCCTTCATGTTTCATTCTCACTAGAAGTCGGGGTCAGCCATTTTACACAAGAAACATCCCTAATGATAGTGATTTTCAACTGTGTTATTTTTCATGAAACATGAGCCATGTATATATTACCCATAATCCACCGTGGTGATTTAAACAGTGTCTAATTGTATGTGTACTGTGTCTATGTGTACTTATGGTCTCATACCTAGCGACTCCTCTCTGTTAGACAGAGACAGAGTGTACATGGTTCCTGTCTGTTATTACATGTTCTTTTAAGTTTTCTCGATGACTATTACTTATTGAAATGAATTCTGCTAATATCTATTAAACAATAAGAAGTGTTTGGGATACCGCCTCTGGAAGGGTTTGTTAATTAGATCAGTATATGAGTTGGGTGTGTTATAGAAAGAGCAGGAAAGCCTGGTTTGGAAAATCATGATATGTACTGTCAGGGGAAGAAAAGAGGATTGTACAGGTGCTTTTATGTTCCCCAAGCGACAAACAATGAGAAGGTGTTCTGAAAGGTACAAGAGTGACAAAAACGAAGAAAAAAAAACAAAAGTGGACAACCGATGGAACCTTGAGGTATACCATTTCATAGTACATTGAATTATATAGTATAGAATTATAGAAACTGCTGTGATTAAATCTTAGCCCTGTGGAGAATTCTCACTGAGTGTGTAATTAGTGTGTGTCCAGTGAAAAGCAGAAATCCGAAGACGCTGGTAAGAAGACGGATGTGCTTTTCAAATGCACACCAAGCAGAGACAGAAGGAACAGGAACCAGGAGACCGAGCTAGGAAAACCCCTGCCATGTAATGTTTGCCTACAAACACATCTGATTCAACTCATCAGCTAATGATCAAGTCCTTCATGTGAGCAGGTGGAACATTTAAACTGTGCAGAGCAGAGACTGATAAACAAAATCATTCTCTTACTGCAGTTCTTACAGTATTTCTGATGACATCATTCTGTTGGGGAAAAGAGAAGGCAATGAAAGCAAGCCAGGGATATTGCTCTTGAAATTCAAACTCTCAATCAATAAACTAAAGGCACATTTGCCAGTTTAGACTGCAGCGTAATGCCATGACACAACCTTTTGAGGCAACATTACTCAAACCTGTTGCCAGTAATTGTTACCTGATGTTTTCGTAAGGAAAAGATTAACAGAGACCAGAATTTTATTATGTGACATTTATGGTGGCCCGTAAGTGCAAAACATATTACCAAACCAAAAGTTCAATGACAAAACCAAAACACGACAGCGAATTCGGAAACACGAGGGCAAATTTAGAAACACAGCCACGTGAAGTCGAAATCGAAAGGGGAGGTTCTTAAAAATGTAATTAAAAATCACATATGTGTTACTGATTGGACACGACATAAGACAAGAAAAAACGTTTTTCAATCTGTTATCTAGTTAGCCTTCCCATTTGTTTAGCTTTTATGTTATTACATTTGTGAATTTGCTGTTGTGTTTTTCGTTTTGGTTTCTGATTTGATGTGATTTTGGTTTTGTTGTTGCATTTTTGGTTTTATTGTCTTTTTGGTTCGTTAATTCGTTCTTGTTCACATATCACATTAATCTTTTTTTTTTTTTTTTTTTTTGAAAACATGGTCGCCATCCAATCTTCCTAAACCAAAATATTTTTTTCTTTTCAGTAAATCAGTGTTGTTCGACACTTGGATAACAAGTTCTAGCTAGTTATATGTTACATTGCATTATTATTTTTTTTCGCCTTGTATTTATTAATTTATTTATTTATTTATTTGCCTTAGTTAACATTAATAAACTGTGAACATCCTACTTAATGTGTCATATATAACAGATGTCATCTGCTGTTTGCATCACCAGCAGTGACTAATTTTTCATCCATCCATGATGGATTAACAATATGAACTTATGCCTTAACTATGTTCTTGGTTGTTAACTGGCAGAATTTAAGTGCAGCTTAATGTTGGGGTCCTAGATTTACACCTACTGATACTTATTTTCACACTTATTTTCAGTCACTGAAGATATAAATATTGGTTAATGCAGTAATTCATTATTTAATAAACATTTAAACAAGCTTTATTCATGGTGTATTAATACTGACATCCATGTGCTAATTAATTCCACAAATAACCTTAAGGTACTATAAGCGCTAACATTATTGTTTTATTCCCTTCTTTTTAGATAGATTTGGCTTTTTTCAGTTAGGCTCAATATCACAAAAACTGCTGTGACATCAGTCAGCTCTGGTTTAGTTCCTAAAATTGCTGTAGTTACTCAAAGTCTCTGCCAACAACTCAAACATTTCCTGGTGTATCTATTCCTAATAGAAACAATAACCCCTTTACCTCAACCATAATCATTCAGTCAAGACATTTTTCATGTCTGAAGTTTGTTTACTTAGTTTTGCAATAAGGTTAAGTGTTGCTAAAAGTAAGAGAAGCTTGCAGCCTCCATTTTCGCATCATGGAAATGTCTAAATCATAAAACACTCGCCTCAGACAGTGGCAGTTTGTTCGATGACCTTAAATAGAATTATTATATGTGGTTTTAGACTCAAAGAAGGATGTTAGAAGACACAATGTTTATGTTCAACTATGATTAAATATATGATCCTAATTTGACTTGCATATTTGATTTTATATATTTTTAAAAAACTAAAAACAAAAGGCTACAAATTACTGATCCTTGAGCTATACATTTAGGTACGTTCTTGTTTCCTATGGAACAAACAATGTGAATGTACCCTGAGAAGTCCAAAAACTAAAACAAAAATGGACAAAAGATGAAGCCTTGAGGTATACCATCCCACAGAGTGTTGTACAGTATATGGTTCATATAAGCTGATAAGCTTTAGTTTCACAGCTCAGGTGCTAAACTAAAGACAAACTTTGGACACCAAAGTCACCAAAGTCTTGACTGTGTAACTGGATTTGATTTGGTTTGCAAGCGGTAAAGAGCGTGAATTTGATTTTTGTCTGAACTACCTCTTCACCCATAGACCACCTTCGTTAAGTACATTCTCCACCCACTCTCTTTCTTCCTTGTTTTCCTCTCATTTCTTCTCCTCCGGTCCTCACTCCTCTCAGAGAAGTGTGTCACTCCTGCATGCATCCAATATCTGCCTTCCCAACAGGGCTCGACACGCTTTATTTTTAAACTGTCCTTGGAACCAAAGCAAGAAAGATAGGAAGAAGAAAGGGGGGATATGGAAGATTTAGAAGAGAGAAGTGATAGAACCATATTGGAGTTTAAAGAGAAGGAGACTGTGGTATTCTCTGCTGGTTTAATAAGTAAGGAAGTTGATGTAATTGATTTTCCAATAACAGCACTACTGTCCAAGCTGTTGTTATAGAAAACTAATAAACATCTTCTGACCAATCAGATTCGACATTTGAACAGCGCTGTGGTATAACACTAAATAAGGCCAAGTATGGGCGATCAGGTGTTTTATTATGAAAACTAAGATCGAACAGAGATGCAACAAAGTATTTGGTGTGTTATACAGTTAGACAGGAGAACACTCACACTAGCTCTAGAAGTGCGATCTCGCCTAAATGGAGGCTTCATAAAGCAGTGCTTCAGTTTATAACGATAATAATAAACTTGATTTATAGAGAGCTTTTCATTTTGGTTCCAAAATCTCAGAGTGAGCGCTGTGGTACTGAAACATTCCAGCATAACTCATCTAAAAGCCTCTGAGCTCCAAGCTCATGAACATTTATTTTACGCCTTGCGATTATTATTACTTCTTTCTTTCTTTCTTTGGCCCCTCTGTTGCCTTTATTGCTTTTTTGCTGGCTTTCATCTCTCATCTCTTTTCTTCAGTTCTTACACCTCCCTGTGTCTTCTCCTTCCTTCTGGTTGACTTTGCTGTTGGCTATGGTGCAGAAGTGCCTCCTAAACTAGGCCAGTCAGCAGCAGGTGCCTCATTCATGCTCTGCAGCCCGAACTTACACAGAACGATTTAGGGCAAGAAAGTGAACAATACGGGTAAAAGGCATTTTCAAGCTGTTTTGCCCCAAATAGACCAGAAAGGTCTACTCATCCCAGAGGGACAAACCAGAGAACGTTTGGTCTGTAGTATTTTTGTTGTTGGATGTTGTTCTCCATCCACTTTGATTTGAGTTTTTCAGAGGGAACCACTGTGCTGTAAAATGGCTCAATCATCTCTAAACTGGTGCAATAATGGCTATTTTTTTTTAGGAGTTTACATTTGGTGCACATTTGCATTTACAACAAAGGAACCTTTTTCAAGGATTTAGCAATTTTAGGTGTGTTTGCAAAAGAGGAATCATTGCAATTGTAGTTCCAGGGCTGTGGTTCCAGAGACTATTTTACTTCCTGCTCCAGAGTAGGTATTTTCCTGCAGACCAAGAACCGCCAAGGTAGAGCTTGTTGTACTGAATATGGCTGATTGTACACTCAAGCTTCAACGAGGAACCAACATGCCTCCCTGTCATCTTTTACATCTGCATTTCATTCATTCATTCATTCATCTTTAGTAACTACTTTTATATCAATATCACTGTGGCTCCTGAGTCTATCCCAGCATTACTGGGTGCATGGCAGGATTACAGCCTGCATGGGATGTTAGTCCATCGCAGGTCACCATGTACACAAATTCACACATAGGGGAAATTTAACATACCTATCCACCTACTAGCATGTTTTTTTTTTTTGAGAGGTGGAAGGAAACTGAAGAACTGAGGAGAACATGCAAAACGTAGCACACACAGTAACCTGAGCCCAGGATCGAATTGGGACCCTGCAGCTGTGAGGCGGTAACTCTACCTGCTGTGGCAAGTGGCAAGGCAAATAAATTCTGTGGAAAAACCAAATGAAGTGAAACAATAACAACGTCAGCCTCAGCTTTTTCCTTGTTGACTGTGTTGTAACTTTGCTAAGAACAATGTAACCACCGCACAAGTTGTGAATACAACAGGAGCAGACTTTTCATGTTGTAAACATAAGCCCATTAGACTACTGAATGCATCAAAATGTCCATGCAGTAAAATTCACTGTGTTAAGCCATCTACTTTAGGCACAGAATGAGACAGAGTGGTGTTTGCCAGCAGTGAGTTTGCTGCTAGTGTCCCAGAGCTGCTGTAAGCTGTCTAATGATGTTTGGGATGTGTGTGATTGGAGCGTTGGACAGCAGCATGGACAAACATGCCAGTCAGTCACGACCCTTTGCCTCTGCCAACCCCTTTGATTAGGGCTCTGCTGTGCTGGCACATACACACAGAATACGAATACATTATTCAGAATGAACAGATAATGAGTTCTAAACAAATACATACACAGATACGAATAGGAGGAACACTCATTTTTTAGAACGCTTGCCAGAATGGTTCACAGGGCATCTGGTTGAGACTGGAGAGTGTGAGGTTTTTACTTACCGGTTATCAACTTGAGTGATCTGATTAGCTATTAGAGTCAGAATTTACACACATTGCTGAGACTGCTGGAATTTCTACCTCTGGGTTCTTTTTCAGTGTTTCTAGGAGCATCGTGGTGGGTTTGTATTTAATGTTTTAGGCCACACCCACTACAATGCTATTATATTGTCAATACTTGTGTACTGTAAAACATTTTATTGTATAATCGTTCAGGATTTGAATGAAGTTCTCATGTAGTTTATATCAAAATATCATATCTTTCTCAGAGTTAGCAATCCAAACTGGACCAAACTGTCACTCCAAATGAGGACTATATTTATGAATGAAAAGCTCGTCTTGTATCTAGCTAACACTTGTGTTTGTAGGTGGCAGAAGTAACGCTGTGGTTTCTATTAACCAGCTAATATAATGCTAACTCAAAGGTTACATAGCTAGTTTTTTGTTGTTGTTAGCCTCTAAGCTTAGCTTTAGTTACTCAGCAAACTGTACCTCAGCTTTAAAGAGCTTATTGTTTTCTCTGTTCTAATTCAATATTCAAGATCGAATGTCTTAGAAATGTTAGAGATACAGGGAAGAAGCTTCCATCTAAGGTTTCCCGCTTAAAGGTTCTATGTGGATCCTTACAACAGAAAGTGTCCCTTTCAGAAAAGGTTCCACATAAAGGTTCCACTTCCTAAACACTTAGGAAACTATGGACTCTTAAGTGTCAAAAGAACTTTGAGAATCCTTCATTCTAAGAGTGTAACAGCAACTGTTTTTTGATACTGAGCACAACTATACTAAAGTTCACTAAGTAACTAGTAAGTAAGACTAAGTAAGACTAGCTAGCAAGCTAATGACTAGCAAGTTAGTTGCAAAAGCTAGCTACATTCAGTAACCTCTGAGAAAGCATTTCATTAGCTGGTTAATAGAAAGCATGGCAATATAAACATATAGCTAGTTTTTTTCATGGCTAACTTACAAGCCACTAATTTGCTAGCTAGCTTTATTTACTCAGTGAACTATAAATCAATAGTGCAGATTTAAGTGTTTGCTCTGTCCTAATTCAATATTCAGGATAAAGTGTGTTAGAAATGTTACAGATATAAGAAAAAACATGGTCTAATGTCTGTTTGGGCTTTTTTAGGGGATAACTTCAAAGTTTATGTGAGGAAACATACAACATAGGATTGTTTGTTCAGAAAAGGTTCCACATAGAAACATTTTACACAACCATACCGCATGTATAATATAGCACAGTGAGGCACTAAGGCTAGCTAGCTAGTTAGTGCCTAGCAATTTAGCTATAAAAGCTAGCTGGCATCTACAAACACAAATATGAGCGTTAGCTAGTTACAGGACAAGCTTGTCATTTCATGTAGTCCTCATCTGAAGTGACAGTTTGGTCCATGGAATTTTTCAAACACAATTATGGGATTGCTTATACTGAAATTTGGCCAAAATAAGGCCTCAAAAAGTGGCTGCCTTCCAAATAATAACACAGAAATGCTACCCGAAAATCCATTCCACCATCTGATTGGAACATCACCCTTCCAGGGGTATTTTTAACCAAGAATTATTGCACTAAGCCAGTGTCATTTGAGATATGTCCTTGGGTTCCATGATGAGGTGCCACCACCATCCGATAACTTCCCACTTAAACCACATCCCAGCTCCCGTCCCTTATTGATTCCCATGAAGTAAATAACATCTACACATGCTCCCATTCAGATAAGCCCCAGAGCTAAGCTGAGCTCTCAAGGTCTCAGGCGTGTGACGTGTGCAACAGATATGGCCCTGCATACACTTAGAAGCAATTCAGACGAGTGAAATTGGTGTGTGTGGTGCACTTGGAGCAGTGTGTTGTTGTAGGATGTGTTAGTAAATTTTGCACTTCAGGGATGGATGGAGCTTGTAAGGCTGATAAGAGTTCTCTTGGAGCTCCGCATCATAACATCACAACATACAGCGCTGATGCATCGCACTAAACTCATAACTCTTCGTTATCTAACCTTTTTTCTCTCTTTCTTCTTCTCTTTGTCACCCCCACATCCTCCATCTCTTTTTTTTTCCCTCTCTGCACCAGGAGGCGGTGTATCTATGCCGTGTATCGCTGACTGGTTGAGAGTGTTTGATGTGCAGCCCTGAATGTTAAGTGTGTTCTCTGCCTCCACTCCACAGACGGAGGGCATTACCGAGCTAAAAGCTAATCTGGCTGTCTAAGCCTTATTCATCCGAAACTCTCTCGCTCCTCTTCCCTGACTTCTTCTTTCTTCTCTCTCCACTTTCTCCATCTTTATTCACGCTCTTTCCCTCAACCCCATAATTTGTGCTGCTTCAACCATTTACGCTTCTCTTCAAAGCTCAATTTGTGTTTTCCAGCTATTTAAGGTGAGACACTAGAGTAATTTATTTTAACACAATAATCTTTACAAGTTGATCACTGATATTATTACAAGTATTTTTTTTTGCATTGGAACTTTTTAAAAAATGTACACTTATTCGTGCAAATCAGGCTTTGTTGAATTAAATTTGCATACTTAATAAAACCAAAAGTCGAGTTTTTCCGTGTTGTTGGAAAGAAAATACTTATTTCATGGTGAAGATGCTCTCAAGAGAAAGAGTTATACAGAAAGATTTTGTTGGAAAATCATTTTATTTTCCAACAAAATAAAGAAAATGCAATTCCCCATGATGATATTTTATTTCAGTATAAAATCCAACAAATGTAAAGCCAACTATAAACATTAAGGGAAATTCCTCTGTAATATCTAATATTTAATTTCCGACAAGGGATTAGTAACGAATGTAAAATTTCAGAAATGCAGGCCATCTAGAAACAGTAATTTTCGGTTCTGAATATAGAAAGAAAAACAATTTTGAGAAAAACTATTTAGAAATCATCATTTTTTTATTGTAGTTAGTGTGATTAATAAAGTTCATAAAGAAAATTAATATATTGACTGATAATTGATATTTTTAATACTACGGTTTAAGAGCAGCCATGCGATTTATTCAAAAATGTGAAAAACGTGACCAAATTTGTCATTTCTATCTATAGCGTTTTGCCTTAAGTTAAGAGTTGAAGTTGTTTTCCTTTAGAGTGAACCACGATCTTTCATGCTACTCTTCATTACATCACGTAAACAAAAAACTGGCTTACGTGGTGTGCAAAAGGGGAATTTGTTTATCATCACCATGACAACACTACACCAGTACCAATCCAGCTCCTCCACCACAGTACACCTCACACCTGAGATTTCATTTCATACTAATCTCATACTCTCTCATGTTTGACCAGGCTGAATGGAAGCCTGTGCAGGTGATAGAAATGGAAAATGTGAAACAACTCTCAGTGATATGCATTTGGCCCTTGCAAAAACTTTGCATGGTTCATTTCCTCTGAAGAACATGCGAAGCTTTGCAGCTTGAATTTGCATGGATTTGTCTACCCGCTTTCTTAAATGATTTCATGCCCAGAGGTTTCGTCAATGCAGCGTTCACAAGCACCAGAGCAAGAGATGAAGAGTGCTTACTCTGTCCTCCTTCTGGCTTCTCTGCTAGGAGCAGCAACATGTCTGTTCCTTAAAAGTTACATCTTCGTGAACATAAATCTGTCCTGGGTTGATGCTCAGACGTACTGCAGGACCAGATTTGTAGATCTGATCTCCTTTGAGTCAAAAAGTGAGCTTCGTGGATTCGTCAATGCTACGGTGATGTACCTTAATGGACAAAGCTGGATTGGTCTTAGCAAGAGTCCAAAGGCACTTCAGTTTACTCAGTGGTCTGATGAAAGTCTAGTACATTTTACGTCTTGGCAATATGAAGAGCCAAGCCACTTAGACAGTAAGCACTGCGTAGCCATCCTTACAACAGGTAACTGGTTGACTTATAACTGCACAGAACGTCTGAGTTTCTTCTGCTACGCATGGGATCCGCAGATCATCCTGGTGCAAGAGTTGAAGACCTGGGACGAGGCACTGAGATACTGCCGAACAATCTACACTGACCTCATAAGCTTATCCACAGAGACTGATTTTTTTGCGGTAAACAGGAGCTTGAGCAATCAGATGACCAGTGTCTGGACAGGTCTGCGCTTTATAGACGGCTCATGGTTCTGGGTGAACTGGGAGCCTTTGGGGAGCCTGGTCAACCAGCCTTCATGCCCTGCCCCGGCTTTTCGTTGTGGGGCCTTAATACCTGGTACTGAGGTCTTGGAGAACAGAGACTGCATGGAGAAAAGGAACTTTGTTTGCTACAGCATAGGATGGTAAGTTACTCAAGCCTCAATATCAACTGCATTGAATGTTAGCAATTAGTGACAATGCAGCAAAGCATAGCAGTGCTTTTTTGACTGAAAGGATCATGATAAATTCAAATAAAAAAGCTCATTATGTGAAATTTCCTCCTCAAAAGGTAGAGAACCAGGACAAGATGGAGAAGATGAGAAAGAAAAATGTGTGATGCATGACAATTTTTTTTTTATTTTGACCCTAAATTGTCAAATTAATTTACTGAAATATTTTGCCTATATTTATCTCTATGCTATTTTTTTTTTCAGTAGATGTTTGTTTAACCTATTACATATAATTTTAGTGTATCTGTTAACTGTTAGCTTTTAGATATGATAAATGATATATGATGACCATCTGCTATCAACTTTTCCATAGTATTAGTAATAATTACCTTGCTCTCTAATTATGGTAACTATGATCATAAATATTTTTTTCCTTTCAGGCTCTGTGTATGTTGCACACATTCGGTTTGCATTTGAAGGTTCCAGATTACACATCTGAACCACAGAACAGCCTTCCAGGTCAACATTTCAGGTTCTCGCTGAAATGTACTGCAGTGCCTTTTTTTTTCATATTTGGATTCATGAATATTTAATTTCGAGACTGTGTGCAGTAAACAAGTAGAAATAATAAAAAATGAATTATTATTTTATTTTTTTAAAAAGAATGTTATAAAAAATAAAGTATTTTCCTACTTTTGTGTTCCAAGAAAAACAAACATAAAATAGAAAGAAAGAAAGAAAGAAAGAAAGCTGATTTCCCATTTTCACTTCAGAACAAAAAACGAATGAACGCAACATGCATGGACCTTTCAGTTATTCAGCAATGAAAGTTACTTTCAATGCATATTAATGCTCAGAATAAATAAATAATGATTTTTTTAAAAAAAAGGATTTGCAGTCATTTGTTCATAGTTTATTTGTATCAGGATCCTAGAGCACTCTCAGAATTTTAATTTGTCCGTTCAGGAGGTACCATATTTGAGCTGATGGTAGTTCACAAACAAGCAAAACAACTCAAATGCAACACAAAATTTCCAACCAAACAAAATTAAAAGCTTTAAAATATACATATTGGCAAGAGAGCAGAGGCTGACCATGAAGTATTTAATCAAACTCTATCATAAAGATGTATTTTCGACTCGTTTTTTTTTTCTTTTCTTTTGTTAGAGTGACAAGTTTTTATATATATAAATTTTTATATTTATTTATTTTATATTTATTTATATTTACAAGTTTATATATTTTTTTTATATAAAATATTTTGTATATAATAATTTCAATATTATAATAATATATTGTTCAACTCGGTTTTTTGGGGGTTTTTTTTTTGTTAGTGTGACAAGTTATATATATATACAATGTGTTGATTTTATTTGGCTGGTAGTTTCAAGCTGTGTTTGATTATAATATGGGATCACGTGTGCACAATAAGCCCCACGTGAAAAATGAACATGTGAAAATGTTGTATATCAAATAAAACCACATGCACTTCATGTGAAAATAAATGAATCATTTGAAAAATAAAGGTGGAATGTGGCATGTGGAAAAATAAAAGCGCATCCCTTCTACTTTGGTCTGATCTGTGAGGAAATGAGGAGGAAATACGAGAAGGCTCAAAGCAGCACTTTTCTTCTTTTCATCTCGCTTGTTAAACAAATCACTGGGCATGGACGTTAATGAGGCACGTGTGAGCTTCCATAAACTACAAGAACCACGTACTGTATGGAAACGACTCCACGGTAAGTAATCCTATACATGGTTGGAAATTTCGTGTTTAATTTCTGGTCTTCATTTAATTACAGAGTTCTTTTTTTCCAAGAAGGTTGATATCTAGGAACAGATGATAGCAGTGGTTTCAGATGTTGGTAATTTTTTAACAGTATGAGTAAAGGAGCGTGGTATCGGAACAATATCTGATACCAGTGTCAGTATCAGCGCATCTCTAATAATAAAAATAATAAAATAAGAATTCATTTATTTATTCATTCATTTATTCATCTTCAGTGACTGCGTTATCCTGGTCAGGGTCAGGGTGGATCTCGGAGTATTTTACTCCTCTTATATCACATCAATTTTCTAATGATTACAATTTTTTTTTTTACAATTTATTAAAGAACAAGAAGTCATACATCTAAATATAAAACATAAATCTGTTTATGGTTACATTTAAAGTTCCACGAGACAAATTAGTTCCAGTTATTATTTACATTATAGCAGATAGAAACCTCACCAGCCTTTTTTTTTTTTTTGGAGTTAGTAAGACAAAAAAACACACAGCTTGTCATGTCACTAAGAAACCGGAAAACTTACTGTTACTGTTACAAAGCACTGATACTGGAGACTCCTTCCATGAATATTAATGAATGTTAAAAAAACATACAGTTTATAAACATTCATAAACATCTCCTTACAGATTGGATGGCACTGTTGCCTCGCACCTCCAGCGTTGGGGGTTCGATTCCCACCACCACCTCCCTGTGTGTGTGGAGTTTGTATGTTCTCCCTGTTTCTCCCTGTGCTTTGGGGGTTTTCTTCGGGTACTCCAGTTTCCTCCCCTGGTGCAAAGACATGCACTGTAGGCTGATTGGCATCTCTAAATTGTCCGGAATGGGTGTGTGTGTGTGTGTGTGTGTGATTGTGCCCTGTGATGGATTGGCACTCTGTCCAGGGTGTCCCCTGCCTTGTACCCCGAGTCCCCTGGGAAAGGCTCAAGGCTCCCCGCAACCCTGTGTAGGATAAGCAGTACAGAAAATGGATGGATGGACGGATGGATGGATGTTCTTTGTTAAGTAACAGCACAATTTTTTTTTTTATATTAGTCTTAGATTATGTAGATCAGAGGTTCCCAAACGTTTTGGGCAAACAGCCCCATCGTGAATTTTCTATGACCCCAAGCCTTGTCCACCCTAATTTTTTTGAAATTCCAGAAGTATAATATAGGACTACTGTTACATTTGAACATTTTAGTATTTCAGTAACATACATATGCAGGTAAGGTAAGAGGTAAGCGACTACAAACCAAAGGAATATTCTTTGCACTGACTTACCATTCCAGGGGGACGTGTTTTGTTATTATAGGAAACATATACGGCCTGATGTGAACCAGAGGAGCCTAGTTTACACTTGGCGCATGATTTTACATGTGCACAAGCTGCAGTAATGTGAGCGTCATTATTATTCACACATTTCCTGCATATCTTATGCACATAATCGATAATAAGCGATAATCACTAGACGGCATGTCAGAGCCAAAACATCCCTGTCCATCAGGTTTCCAAGTCGATCTATAAAATGTTTAGCGATTTCATGCACAGTGACGTACAACCACTGACAAGCTCTGTTTCTCTTAAAAATATCGTGATTATTGTCATGAGCTGCGTTTCAAATAGAAAACTCTGACCTTACATTCAAAAGTGTTTAATAATCCAGAAAATCCAGAAGACCAGTACGGAAAACAGATCATTCGGTAGGTTTGAAGGCAACACGAGAGGGTTTTAACACTCAAACACTAACTGTAATAGGAAAAGCAGGTAGTTTTAGTAATCATTAATCTCCTAGAATAATGCATAAATATGCGATTTGAGGAGCAGCGCTATTTTGTTTCTCGGAGGTACATGGACGGGGAAATTGGTCCATATTTACGGCTGAACTGTGCTAGTGCAGCGTGTCAGGATAATGAAAAAGTGGCTTGTCTGAACGTGACTCTGAGTAAGATTTCAAAATATGAACCCCCAAATCCACCTTCGACATTTCTAATATTCAGTTGTAAAATAAATGAAGGAAATAACAGAGGAGACTGCGAGTAAATCGCCCGACCCCACATGCAGTCGTGACCCCTCGCATGGGAGCGTCAGTGATACAAGTCCCTGCGTAAGCTGTTACTACAGGCGTAGTGATATGAACCTGTGATCCGCCTTGAAGCCGGAACTACTGTCAGAGCTGCTGTTAGAGAAACATCATCAACACCTTCTGACCAATCAGAATCGAGAATTCAGCATGGGTAGTGATCAGCCGATATGTTAGCCCATATAGCGTGTTTCTCAAGAAAGTTGCAGCTTATTGCATTAGATCATGTTTAATATCTCGACAGCAATGAGAGCGCACTGGAGCGCTAAATTCAGGATGTGGCCGTGTATGGGGGCTACAGACGCATGAGCAGCGGGGTGGAGGTGGGGGGGTGGAGTGTGTGTGTGTGTGGGGGGGGGGGGGGGGGGGGGGCAGCTTCTGGCAACACAGTGACTGTAGTATTAAAAAAAGAGGGGGGGGCCCAGAGAGAGAGAGAGAGAGAGAGAGATGAAAAAAAAATTAAATGCCCGATTGGTTGCTGGACCCCGACCAGTACACCGACACACACACACACCCCCCCCCCCAAAACGCACACACGCACACACACACACGCGCACACACACACACACACACTCCCCCCAACTTCCCCCAACTCCCCCCCCCCAACACACACACTCCCCCTCCCCCTTCTCTGCGCGCGATCCGGTCTCGTGCGCGCGCACCGTGCATCCATCTCTCTCTCTCTCTCTCTCTCTCCCTCCCTCTCTCTCTCTCTCTCTCTCTCATCCCCCTCCCCTCTCCTCTCTTCCACTTGTATCACATTGTACCGAAGAAGGCGAGAAGCGAAAAGCATGCCGCTGGATTTTTTTTTTTGTATATTTTTATTTTTTGACGTTGCTCGTTGTGGCTTCTGATTATTTATTTATTTATTCATTTATTTATCTTTTTTTTATTATTCTTTTTGCATGATTCATTTCGGGCACTGTTATTACACTGGGTTGTTATTTTCGTACATGGCGCGGGAGTCGCGCGCGTTCTACGGTCACGGTCGCGCTGTAACGGATTCGGATTCGGTGAAGCGGGGCGGTGCGGCGCGCGGCGGCGGCGGCGGCGGTGGCTCGTGCTCTTCGGCCCGGCGGCTCCAGGACGCCTGATGCTCGCCTCCAAGCCTCGGAATTCATCCCCCTGCTTTACCTCCTCATCCTCTTCCTTAAGACCGGTTTACACGCCAATGCTCGACGGATTAAGCGCCACTTATGGAAACTGGGGACCAAAATTTTAGAAAAAAGCTAAATTAACACCGGTTCTTCATTCCAAGCTGCTTCACTTGTTCATTTTGCTGGGCTCATCATGGCTCCTTGATTTGCTTCTAAACGTAACACCAGCCCTGATTTATTTTTATGTATTTCTTATAAATCCATTCAAGGACCTTTTTTTTGCTTTAATTTCAGCTCGGTGTTTGTGTATTTTAGAGGTCTTCCTGTCATTTCTCCATCCCTCTCTCTCTCTCTCTCACTGTCTCCATCTCTCTCTCTCTCTCTATCTCTGGCTTTCCTTATGTTTAGATGAATAGATGTTTAGAGTCAGTAGAGAGACAGAAAGATTTCTTGCCATTGCCTATAAACAGATGATAGGCATCACTCATAAGGATTGAAATAGCTTAAGCATTTGGGTCGCACCACCAGTCACAGTCTGAGGTTATAAGTGGTCTCATCTGTTCCCCTTAAAACCTCAAATCCGTCATTCCCATTCCCACAGTCAGCCTGGAATGGACTGTAGTGCCAACCATCACCTGACAGAGGAGGGTGTAAGCTGGGATACACGTGTCCAGATTTGAAGGATCGGATGCACTGGATCTTCCTTAAGCACTGACTCAGTTTTTTGATAGTTGGATTGTTGCTCCAGATTTCCTTTTCCTTGTCAAAAAAATCACCAGTTCGCCAAGTGGTGTTATGTTTTGTATACATCTTGACATCTTCCACTTCTGAAGTTGGCCGCCACAGTGTTTGTGAAGTAGGTGCGCAGGCAGAGAGTCACCACTCCCGTTGTCTTCCTACTTTGGTTGAATCCATCTCGGCCATCGTCAGACTCATCAGCAGTGTGAATTTCTTTTTCCACGACCCTCTTCCCCCACGTAGCCTAATTCCCACTTTGTTAAGGTGCCCCATTTTCTGCCTTGGTGTGGTCCTGTAAATTTACAAATATTTATTTCCTATACGTCAAGAGGAAAGGGGGTTCCCCTTTCATAGAATGCGGCAACATGGGTCTCTTTGACCGCGGGGTTCAGATCTGCTGCTCGACCACGGTGGGCGCCTTCGCCGCCTTCAGTCTCATGACCATCGCGGTCGGCACGGACTACTGGCTCTATTCACGAGGAGTGTGCAAATAAAGACTAACAACGAAAATGAGACAAGTAAGAAAAACGAAGAGGTGATGACGCACTCGAGGACTGTGGAGAACCTGCTGTTTAGAAGGTAGGACTCTCCATAGTTTGTTGCCCACTGCAGTCTGCTATGGCGTCACTTTTAGATGTCAAAGGTCCAGTATGATGCGTAACCTGAGTGTGACATGCTTTGACTAGCAGTTATGTTTGATGTGGGCCTGATGTTCACCAAGGCACTTGCCATGATTGACTGAATTACCGTGATCATGATTGTAGCTTCATCAGTGTAAGGTGATGTTTGCATTTCTATCCACGGCCATTACAAATACATAGGTTGCATATGTAACGAAATGTAATGTTTAGAATCTTGTTACGTATGGGTTGTAGATCCCACATCTGCCTAGTCTAAAAGCCATGTAACATGGCTTCTCCTTAGGCCTGGCTCGCTGCCTGATTGTATGCAGATTACTGTTTAATTTTCTCTGTGGAACAGCCTGTTTTCTCTGTTCTGGGGCTCAATTAAGGATGTCTGACATCAGATTCAATCAGGGGACGACATGCACGATGCTCCTCATATCATCGAGAGCGTGTGACACAGGCCGAGCTCGGCTGTCAGACCATCTGATGCCCCCTCGCGCACACACAGCAAGAGAGAGGGGAGGAAGGGCGGGAGGGAGAGAGGGAGGGAGGGAGAAAGGGAAAGAAAGAGAGAAGGGGAAAAGCAGGAACGAAATGTTACCAAGCTGTTCAGATGTCAGCCTGGCACCTGGGCCAGTTCCACACCTGTAGTAAATGACTATCACCTCTCCTTCAACTGGAATGGACTAACATTAGTGCTGAACAGAACTTTTTAAAGGAGTCACTTGCATGAACAGTCAAAGAGATCCACTATCCATGTAGTCTAATGAGAGCTGATGGGTCAAAGAGAGAAAAAAAGTGCTTATGGGAAAGCCTTGAGTGCATTACTTGTATTGATGAATCCCATGATATACCTGAATAGAATTCATCAGGTGCCACCATGAAGGTTATCTTAGCGGTGTATGATATTCATGCGCTGTAATATAAGAATAATAGATGTAATACGTGTATTCCACCCAAAACTTTTCATTTCCTCGTTCGACTCAAATACCCATAATGCTTTACCGAACTTTAGCTGTGCATACCAGAGATTCCCAGAGCTCCATCTGAGTCAGCAGTTTGCACTTCAGTGACTGCCTCGCATCGTCTCTGCTCGATATCATTTCCATTGGTAATGCCTGTCCTGCGCTAAGTTATGGCTGGACTCAAATCAATAAAGCCTGACCTGTGGTTAACTCGCGGCCTAAACGTTTGCTGTGCTGAGTATCACATTATTAGAACAAAGTTTCACATGTGCCTTATGGGCTGCTTTCCAATTTGGAGCCTTGTAACTAAAACAAGTATGGTTTTACACAGTGATGCTAGCACTATTGAATGATTTATTCTGATTGGTCTGAGGTGTTGATTAATTTTCTATAACAGCAGCACTGACAGTAGTTCCAGCTGCAAGCTTTATATATATATTTAAAAGCACTTGTTCTAATATATTATCATTTTTATAGTAACAGGGACTAGAATGGCAGACACTCCACATAAATAGATTCATGAAAACATGTATAACTGATATGATGACATGACAAAGGATTTTTGGAAGGAGTCTCCAGTGTCAGTGCTTTGTAACAGTCAGAGCTAAAGCTGTGTCCTCTAAGCTTTCCACCAAAGGAAAACTCTTCTGGGAGAAGGGCTTTGTGGGTTCTCAGTAGCATGAAAAGTTGCATAATTATTTTTGTCTTCTCTCTTTTAACTTCAGAGAGAGAAAAAAAAGGCTGATGAGGGACTGACTTTATAGCTGCTATAACATAAGTGATAACAGGAACAAATATGTTTCGCGGACATTAAATGTAACTATGAACAGGTAAAAAGTACAATGTCATTCTTTAAGTAATAAACAGTTGTAATCACTGCCACAATGTTGCGGAATTAGAGGGAATAAAACACTTTGGGATGTGCTGTTATTGGAAAATAAATAACTTTGGGATGGTAACAGTAACCCTGTTGTGCATCGGGCTGCATCACACCACCCCATTGTGTTTTATTTCTTACTAGTTGCATGTGCACTTACACCTCATAATATAATGAATAGCCATTATAACATTTTCAAAGTTCACAATCACCTCAACAATCACCTCAACACTTTATGTATCATTTTGTACACTATATGTAGATGTAGACTTTTAATTTTAGATTTAATATATTTTGGGACAAACATCAAAGTTAGTATTTAAATGTTAAATGACTAGTTATAGTAATATTTATGTTCAGTAATATTACCTCATAGTATCCATCTCATGTAGTAGAATTGGTCTGAGGAATTCCCTAGGGAGTTTTCTCACTTTATCACATCATAAAAGAAAATATCAATTCAAATGTCACTTTTCATGCCATGCCATGCATTTACATAATAAATGAAAAGTTGCGTTGTTGGTTGAACGCAGGATTACATTGAGTTTACAGTTTAGTAGGTGCACTTATGTCGTACTTTCTGAATAAAGTGTTTTTTTTTTTTTAATATATTTTTTGGGATTGTCCCCCCAATTCTCTCTCTAATGTAGTCTTGGTCAATTGCCACCCGCCAAGCAGCCAGATGAAGCCAGCTAACCACATCATTTGGAACTGCTGCTTATTTTGCAGTATAATCCACCTGGAGGAAAGCGCTATCTACCCTCTTCTGCATACACAGTATCAACGCTTTTCTGTTGCACCATTCAAGAGCTTAACATAGTGTTTTTCTTATTGAGGACATTGTTTCCCAAACATTCGGATGGTAGTATGTGTTGTAAGACTTTGTTATTCTGCTGATGTTGAATCTGAATATTATTAGAGACTGCCTAGGCATGTCACATATAGACGTTCAGATGTCTCCTCCATTCTCCAACCAAATATGAAACAAGATTCATTTATCCACTGGGACATGGGGAGAACACATGAATATCCACACAGACAGTAAACCGAGCTCAGGATTACACCAGGGACTCTTGAGCTGTGAGGTGGTGATGCTACACCACATGCTACCATGCCACCCATTAACTGTCTTCCAGGATAGTCTCTGGCTAGACATGATTCCCTTACATGTCCAATAAAACTATAAAATATTAACTATATCAGAAGGAAACATCAAACACAGTCCAGAATGGAGAATAAATCAGGAGACATTGTTGGAGTCTTCCTTCAAATCATCTTCTTCTGATCATCTTTCTAGGCATTGCTTTCTTTCCCGAGTGTCATTTATTAATCGATCTGATAGCCAGGCAGCCTAGTGCCAGTGTGGGATGGGAACAGAGGGAGTGTTTGTGTGTGGAAAAGCCTATTTTGTCGCTGGTTGATTGACCGTCTGTGACAACCAGACGTATCGTCTAACTCTGACCTGTTTGCCTTGGGGTCGGGCATGTTTGTGTTTGTGTGTGTGTGTGTGTGTGTGTGTGGAGGGATGGGATGGTCGAACATATGCTGGCTTGGTATTTGATAGTGTTAGGGTGCTTTCACACCTATTAATCCATTAAGCAGAGTCTCATTCAGAGTGAAATTGATACTTTTGGTTCGTTGACTATTTGGATTGGTTTCACACTACACATAATTAAATAAACCATAAAGCAAAAAACACTGGCTTAGGTGGTATGTCTGAATATGTACTTGTGGAACTCTCATTCACTGGTGATGAAATATGGCGATGGAAAACGATAAACAAACCTTAACCAACTGTGTGTAGAATCACAAAAGTCACGGAGAAAACAAATCAAGCATGGAGAAAACTCAGCCTGTGCGCAATAAATTGCTAGATTTTTTTTAAAACAAAGTGTTTATTTTCTTTTTTTGGTTATTTGTCTAAATGTCCAGAATACATGGTATTTCTGGCACTACAGCTCTCTCCATTGGCTCAGTTTTGCTGCTAGCATTTGCAAAAAAAAATGTCACCCACAACCCAAAATACACGTTTGGTTCACTTCATGCATTTCCGTCAAGGAAGAGACTAATCACTTTCGCTTTTAACGGGTCCGACGCTAAGACGCTCTCGGACCAGCTTGGTTCAGCTTTCGGACCAGTTATTTTGGTTGATTATGTGCTGTGTGAATCCAAACCATATAGCCAACGAATCAAAAGTATCAGTTTTGCTGTGATTTGGACACAGCAAACAGACTAGTAAGTGTGAAAGTGCCCTTACTTACATTGTCTTACTTTCTTTCAACGTTTGATTTCCGTCCATGAAATTGAGCTCACAGATTGAAATTCAGCCTTTAGGCTTGGTTTCTAATACAAGTACTATCAAAAGACATAGACAGAGTGAACTGGAGTTGACCTTGGACACTGACTTGGTGCACAGTCGGCCTTGGGAGGGGAGCAGAGATCATTGTGAGATGCCAGTTAGCCTTGGCGATGGTGCATCACTGGGCCAAGCTCCTGTCTAACTGAGTGTTCTGGTCTTTTTGTAAACATCATGTAATGACGTAAGATTGGAGCCTTTTTTTCTTAATGTGTGTGTGTTTTATGGAAGAATACGAGGCCTACCAAAGAGCCTGCGGTGGCTGTCGGAAGCAGTTGGTGATGAGAGGATCTGCCTGGTTGTGTGTGGATTGTACAGCGATACCCCCATCCTCACGTTTTACATCAGCCTCATAGCAGGACACAACACGTGGATGTCAGCTGTATTGATTCATAGATTTTCGTTATGTGCGTGTGTGTTTGTGTGTGTGTGTGTGTGTGTGTGTGCCTTAGTCTGAATAGTTGTCAGGTCACACTGTGTCTGTGTGTGCCTGTCTAGACAGTAGTAAGTGTGTATATGCATGTGTGTGTGTGTGTGTGTGTGTGTAGTAAAAATCTATAGGTTAATAGCTATACATGTGAATTTTAATCTGTGTATATGTAGTTCTTTTCATTTTTATAACATTATAACAAGCTATGTTATCACAGTGTATGAGACTGATTAATGATTATCTACATCTAACTAATTCAAAAACACTGCAGCAAAAAAGAACCTTCATAACAGGGACAACTGTACATGATGTGGTGTGTCTTGCTGTCACTTACTAGTTTAGCAGAAAATAAACCTAGACTTTTTGAAAAAATGATCAAAAAGCAAAGAGAGTAACATAGCTAACTAACAAGTTACATTGTTTTGGCTGTGATCGCTAGCTAAACATAACCCTAGGAATGATGTCCATTTTTCCTTTTTTTTTTTTTTTTTATCTCATATCATCTTTGCTGTTTTAGCTAGCTAAATGTAACAGTGACAATGACTCAAATCTTTTGTTTCTTCATATAATTTTATCTCTGCTAGGTAAACTTAGCTTTGGGAATGACTTACAAATATTTTTCAGTCATTTTTCATAATGAGAATTACTTAGAATTACAATCTTTTCTTTCTTCACCTTAGCTGCGTAAGCTAACTAAATGTCATGATGAGAATAACTTAAAATTTGTTGTTTCTTCATGTCATCTAAGCTATGTTAGCTAGCTAAACATAATATTTTAAATGACTTGCAAATATTTATAAATAATTTATTTATTTTAAGTCCATTTCATCTTAGCTGTGTTAGCTTGCTAAATGTAACAACTGCAATGACTTACAAAACTTTTGTTTCTTCTTATCATCTTAGCTGTTTGGCTACCTAAACTTAGCAATGACCTCTGACAAGCTAGTCAGTTAGAACGGTAGGGTGAATGTACATGTGTGTGAACATATTCAGGTCTCTTCATTATATTTTTCTAATTTTTCATGAAACTCTCATCCGCTAGCATTTAAACTAGCTTCTTTTTCTCAGAAGTGTAAATAAATAAATGCTGCCTCTTTATAGCTACACTGAGCTAAGGAGTATATTTTGAAGTATCCATGCTAACGAAGCCTGTTTTCATGGGGTAAACTGTATACTGATTAACAGACCTAATCCACTGTTTTTAGAAAGTGGCCATCTATCTATCTGTTGACTGTAAAGACTGCCAGAGTGTATGTTGTTAATTGTATTTCTGTGTCTTCACATTGCCTCCCATTTGCCAGGTTTTTTTTGGGAGTATTTCCTCATTCACTCTCAGTCACTGTATTTGTCTGTGTTGACTAAAGGATGTCTATAAGAGACAAAAATTCTGTGCTTAACTAATGACATGTATGTAGATACTCTGTAGTTCTTTCTTAGTGGTTGTGTCTTTGCTGAGGAAAGCTTTGTTTAACAGTCTTTGAGAACATAGCACTTCAGCACTTTTCTTTCTGTTTTACACGCCGTCAGATTCCCACTCTTGTACCAACGCCTTCCATGGAGCAAACAAAAGCACACAAAGACAATCTATTATTTACCGGCTGCTGGCTGTCTGCGAATGCACTTTAAGAGTTCAGGGATCCAACAAAAAAAATTAGCCATGCTAAAGCACACAGATGGTACAACTTCATTTGCTCTCCTCCGTTTTGTCCCCTGTCTCTCTGTCTTTGCCTGAGGCGTCCTTCCATCCTGCCCTGCTCTGCCCTGACAGCTACAGGGAAGTCTGCGGCTGTGGCATTGATGGAGATGAATGGAGGTGATTAGCGTCCTGCTGGTGTGCACCTGGCCAGGGCACGGAGCTCACCCTCTCTCTACAGAGAGAGGGCATTATAGGGGCAGCAGCCAGACGGAGAAGGCCTGTTGAAAGAGATAGGCCTCATGGTGGAGGTGAACCTGATGAATGAAGTGGGACTAGTGGTGCAGCTAAAGGAGAGAGAGTGGAGTTCTGTCTGCTGGATGGTTAACCTCAGGAGTAGTAGTGTTGAGAATGGTGTAGGAATACTTATGGTCTCATGGTGGATGTGATGGGATGAGATGTGACTACAAAAGTGGAGAGGGTGGAAACAAAGTGCAATGAAAATGTACCTAGTGGGTGAAGTGGATCCTAAGGAGTGTTAGCTTCTAGAGGAGACATGTCTGCTGCTTGAGGTGGTCTCAGGAGACAGTAGAACAGGCTGTTCTGATGTTGAAGACATGCCTACAGTAAAATAGTAGTAATGGTGAACCTGGTGGAAGTGGGAATGGAGCTGGCAAATAAGGTAGACATAGGTAGTCAAAGAGTAGTAGGGCTTAAAAATAGTTATTGTACACCAGGGTCTCACGTTAGAGGTGGGAAGCTATAGTGGTGCAGGAGAGGGGAATCATGGTGGATATATGGTGGAGGCTGGCTTCATTTAAGAGTTGTGTCTGCTGGTGAAGGTGGGCCTCAAGGAATAAGCCATTGTGGTGCAGCTGGTGGGCCACACGGCAGAGATGCATCTGGTGGATGTGATGTGACTGAGGGGATAATAGTGGTGGGCGAAGAGGCACACCGTACGTATAGACCTTGTGGTACAACTGGGCATCACAGTGAAATTAGGCATGGTGGACAAACTGGGCCCCAAGGAGTAGTTGTGGTGTAGCTGGCATCACGGCGAAGTTGGGCATGGTGGACAAATTGGGTCTGAGAGAGTAGTGTTGCAGTCCCACAGCTGGTGCCACCATTTGGCTCGATCAATCAGAGCAGACGTATGGGCTGGCCAGGCATGTTTTTAGCAGTGATAAATTGTACAGCTGGGCTGTTACTTTCGGCTGTTTATAGCTTGGGAACAAGAATGTAGTAAATCGGGCTACCAATACAATGCATTTTCCAGTGTCACTGAATCTGAGCATCTCTGTCATGAGGTTATAACACAATCCCAGATGCTACTGTGATCCTGCCATCAGATGACTTTAAAAGTTTTGTTTGTACACCAGACCATGAGTGTTACATCTAATAGCAGGGACTATCAACCTTTTTTGGCCACAGACCTCATACTAAGGTCCTTAATTCCTGAAGGAATCAAATAGGGCACATGGGTTCCATTTTTACATATTTAACAATGTATTTACGAATCACTGTATGTAAGAACCCACAATAATGTGTCATACTGCAGCGTATTGAAATCTGAATGATGAAGTTGAAAGCTTGCATCTCAGCTGCTTCATCTTACCTACAGGAGATCAGTACTCTGTTTACAAGGGAAAGTCGTACCATCAGATAAGTTCTTTGGCTTAGTCAAGCAAAAACCAAAAACCAGGCATGGTATGTGCATGTGACAACTACACAGGACGTGGAGCATTCATTTCTGTGCTCTCTTGCACTGGTTTGATTAATATAATGTTATCTGTAAAGAAAAGCAGATTATTATAAAAATGCATTTCCATTGTATATCTTTGCATAAGGTTCATTAATCCAAAGAGATTCTGAGACACACTGCTGCAGCAGACAAAAAACTATTATATATAGCCTAAAAACATAAATATAGCCCACGTGCTTTCTAGATTATAGATATACACTGCAAAATAAAGCATAAACGTTGTGATCTGTAGTGATTCTAACTTTAGCTTCCATATGGGGTGACAAAAACAAGGTTGAGAGCCAATGTCTAATAGATAGTGTGTACAGTGAGAGTACAGTGTGTACAGAAATTTGAGAAAGCACTTTGTCCAGGACATCCAGCTAAAGACTAGCATGGATGAATAGCCTAGGCACTAGCCCAGACATTAAACACTGTAAATATTATACAGAAAGTTTTTGTAGGTCATAATGAGGTTGAGTGTATGTTAGATTTAAACATACTGAAACAGAAGGTTTTTTTTTGTTTTTTTTAATGAGGCCTATGACCCAATATGTCCCTTGAAATGCTGGAAAACACTGGGGGGAAAAAACAGAGGTAGAAAGGCCAGCAGTGTCAGCATTGTCTGGTGAATCCTGATCCAGATCCTCAACCTCAGCTACATCACTCAAGTTCAAAATTTATCTGAAGTAGAGATTTGTTCATACCTGTTTATACTTGTTTATTTATTATTTTTGTTTATACCTGCCCATGATATTTTCTAATGAATTGAGATGGTTGTTTTTCCAAAAATATATACAAACTAGTATCCTAATTTATACCACCATGGCCTTGATCAGGCAGCTACTAAAGATGAATGAATGCTGTACCATCATGTTAATGAATGTGGTATTTCTTTGTCCCACAAGCTTCATATCAGACTGCTCAATTGCTCCTGCATGAAAGTAAAAACCTCCCATTCATAACACTTTTTGTTGAGTCCTGCAGGATCCCAGTCCCAGTGCACACCTCTAGTCTCAACCAGATGCCCTGGAAATCTTTCTGGAGGAAAAAAAATGAATAGTTCACCTCCTGTTTAGAACACATTAATGCATTCATATTCAGTTATATCCCTTTTGTACTGACTGAATATTTGTGTGTGTGTATGTGTGTGAGTGATTGGGATTAGAATAGTACACAAATCTGATTAGGATTATCCAGTAGCAGTTTGCCAGTCTAGCTAATGGCCCAGACCTAATCTGAGTTCAGCTTGTTATTGTAAAACAGTTTAATGGTACAACAGTACACACTCACAGATAAAGAGATAATCACACAATTACCATATGTACACACGTCACGTTGCACTGTGTATTGCAGAAAATACATAACACGTCTGGTGGAAACAACATTTTGTAAACAGTACTTATGCTTTTTCTGAACCTTTTTTATCCATGTTCCTTTACAAGCAGAAAATAAACACACCTCTCAGGTCGATCTCTGTGCCTTGCTTTTAATCTAAATGCTGCTCGCTGATAAAGTCTTTGTAGCTGTTGCCCTTTTGACCTGCTAATTGGATAAAATACCCGTGGTTAAGTAAAATGCAGTGTGAGGTATAATTTATCAACACAAAGTCAGAGTGCATACACGGCAACTGAGTGTGTGTGTGTGTGTGTGTGTGTGTCCACAGTTGTGAATGTGTTCGAGATTGAAAACAAAGCTCAAATTGAGACTGTGGCACATACAGCAATCTTGCTGTTCTTTGTCTTTATTTTTAGCATACGTTACAATCTATCTTTATCCCACCAAGTGAGACAACGAGAGGCGATGAAATCAATATTGATTTGTCTGTGTGTGTGTGTGTGTGTGTGTTTGTGTGTGTTTGTGTGTGTTTGTATGTTTCATGCACTTAGAGGGCAGTCTGTCAAACGGCTGTTGCAGAGCTTCAATCAAAGCTTATGTTTACATCAGCATGACCAACACCTCGGACTCGCACGCTCTGCTGGGATAGGACATCAATCAATCACACACTGGCACACACACATCTACACACACATACACACACACACTCCCCACATCATGGCACTGATGCTCTCTGTCTGTTCTAGTCTCTCCATGGCAGTGTGTTTGATGACGTCATCTTGAAATATACAATTTTCCTTTTCTGTACTGAGAAAGTACAAACATTTTGAGCATACAGATGAGGAGTGTGCGATGAAGAATCGTGCTCAAGTTTCTTCAAATGCTAGGACAGATTCTGAAGTGGTGAAAAGGTTCGTTTGGAAGGTCAAGGTCATGATTTGATGAAAATGTGAGCAATGTACAGAGATACATATACAGAGAACCTTACATTCCTTTGCAGTATCCTCATGTGCACTGTCTCTGTTTCAGTGCTGCCTTTTGCCAGAAATCAGATTTAGGTAATAACATACCAGCCGTAAAATTAGCACCAAAATGGATTAATAAGAGAAAATTTGTGCTAAAAAGTATATATTAATGTAATAATGTTATGTAGAACAGCTCTGTGGATACACTTAGGCTTAAATATGCTAATCATGTTCAAAAACATGCAGTATCAGTAGAGCTGGACAATAGGTACAGAATAAAATACAATGACATGCTGTTGTAGGAAAATAATCAATGACTGGGGTTTTATTTATTAAAGAATGACACATCATACTCTTTATAAGTTTATAGTTACATTTAATGGTGTGGAACCGCCTTGAAACAAGTTATCTCCTGTTAACACTTAAAGTTACAGCTTTACTTCAGGCTGTTGCAAAGTGTTGACATTGGAGACTCCTTCCAAAAATTCTAAATAAACGTCTTTTGTGATTGTGTTTTGGTCTTTCTGGATTACAATAAATCAGAGCAGGTGAGGAAAGTTTACAGCAAGACGTCTGAAGCATTTTGCTTGCTTGTGGTGTGTCTGGAAGCCTTGTAAGGGCCTGAGTGTGACTTTGTGGGAAAAGAATAAAGGGAATTTATAAAAAAAAATTTAGAAAAAAAAAGAGTGATATATATAAAGCTGGGCAATATAATGATATAATATCAATGTTGCGATATATTACGTCACAATACACTTTTCTAAGATATCACAGATATCATAGAAGCAGACTAATTCTTTAAAAATATATTCTTTATTATTAGCATTATTTATTTATATAATACATATATAGTATTTCAATTGTAGAATTTGATTGTATTATTACTTATTTATTTTCCTTTTAGTTTTAAGTTATTTTTTAGACATTTATGAAAAGTATCATCAAAACAAGGCTTTTTATTTATTTATTTATTTATTTATTTAATTTTTCAACTCTACTGCTGTAAACAAACCTATACTATGTGATAAATATCATGTAGTATAGAAATATCTTCAACTATCGTGATATGATTTTTAATACACAGCACTGTTCATAAATTTTTTAGCTTCCACTACCTTGTATCTATTTAAGCTATTTTTTTTTTTCCAAGTGATCCAACTGTGTAGGTAGTGTTGCTGTAACTATGAAACACCTCATTGTCGTTGCATCGTTTTTGTTTTTTTTGTTTTTCAAAACAGTCCACCATCTAAAAATATATCCAGCGGTGCCGCGGTCAGAAACTGACCCTGATGAGGGACTAGAGGACAATTCATACATGCTGTGCATGAAAAATACAAAAGCTAACTGCACACCCAAAAGGTGGACCAACAAGGTAGGAGTGTAAAATAAAGTGGGGAGGAAGTGTAGAGAGCGGGAGAGACAATGGAGGCTTGGGAAAAGAATGAGCAAGCTAGTGAGATAAAGAGAGAACGCAGAGTGTGAGAAAGAGAGTGAGACGTTGCCGGCTCTGCCGAGGCCACTTCACGCCTGCTGAAAGGTGCTGACATCTCTCGCCCTGATCCGCGAGGCATCAAGAGCCAAGCAGCAGGGACAGCATGTGTGTGTGTGTGTTTGTGTGTGTGTGTGTGTTAATGCTTGTGTGTATTTGACTTACGTCCTCATGTTTTGCTAGCGAGTGATTCTGTTAGCAAAGAATGATGTATTTTGTTCATGGTGACTTAGTACACAGTTCTTTGCATAATTGAGCACTTGTGTGTGGTGTGTGTGTGTTGCATATATGTGTGTGTGTGTGTGTGTGTTCTCCCTGCCCCCGATATCGCTCAAAAGAGGTTGACTCAGAAAGATCTGCTAAACACTCACACTACATCACTCAATCCCTGTAGGAGGATCTTGCACACACACAGACATGCGCACACACACACAAATACTCAAACACACATACTCACACACACACTCATTCTACAACACTCTGCCTGTAGGAGGATCTTATCCACACACACACACACACACACACACACACACGCGCTACATCAGTCTCTCTCCCCGTAGGAGGATCTTACATACACACACACTCATGCATGGGCAGCAGTACATTATGTAACTCAGTTATGCAACACACATCCATACAGTAGCTGGGTTCCCCCACTGGGACTCCTCCAACTCATCTCTCTAAAACACGAGAGAGAGTCGCACGCCAAGAGGATTAAACGACCCCCAAGCTCTTTCGTCTCACCTTTCGAGTGTCCTGTGCTTCAGAGGAAATGGCTTGTGCATTGGGGTGGGAGGGGTCACTTTAAGGTTGAGAGGTCAGAGGCTATACTCTCAAATGGTCATAGAACTAACAGCAGGGCACTCGGTGTTCGTCGATGTGCAGGAGGTGGCTAGCATCGATCATACCGATCAATAACTCAGATAATTGCGGGACACTCGAATGGAACAGCACAAGCAGCTCAGACACGGGTTACTCTTTCTCCGGGAGCTAGAAACATGGCGTTTACCTGCTGAAGAGAGAAATCACAGATGCTACAGTATAACGAGGGTTGTCATGATTATGAAATGAACTATTTTTACTATACGTTAATTATATACACTTGTATCATTAATATAATAGGAGCGTAGTATCAGGAGCACATAAACAGCCACTTATTAACGTAAGACAAATAACAACCTAAACACATTATTAAAATGCATAACAGTAAATAATGTAGTATAGAAGTAATGAAAGGCCATCTCCTTAGCATCTGTCGCGATTAGCTCAGTTATTTGCAATTAAGCAGTTATGTAATAATTATGACTGGCTTAATCATGATGCTACAATTGTGACTTACAAAATATTATCACAATCCTTGATACTGAAAAGATATAAGCTATAAGATATATGCTTGTCATCCTCTCACTCTGTTTAAACTGTATTATATCATTTTGCATTTCTTTTTGTTTTTGTGTTTGTGTATTGTCTCTAATAGCACAGGCTTACATATTTTACAGAATAAATCTCTTCCACTAAATGTCTCAGCTTCACCTTAATGGCCCTTTTCTTATATAAAATGTGAGTAAAAAAGAAATCTGAGCAAAAATGATGATACTAGCTAGAACCAAAATAAGCATACATTGATGCTAGCAGATGCTAGCAGATGGCTTGCTGCCATTTTGTCCAGTACTTGCTAATTTTCTCTTTTTGTCTTATTAGAGATATGAGTCAGCAATGTATTTCTTCCTCAGTTAAAGCCTTTGCTTCAGTCTAATTTCTCAGTGTTTTTTATTTATTTATTTATTTATTTTTGCATCAAGCTAACAGCTGTGTCAAGTTGTAGCTCCTCCAAAATGCTAAGAAATATGCATAACAATTTGGCTAATTCAGAAAAGGTACCCTTGTTTTCGATTTTATTATGACAATAACACAAAATCATGCTACTACAGATAATTCAGATGTGTCCTCTGGTAAATTAGCAGCATGCTAGCAAATGATTTTCTTCTTTTGCATCTAGATTTAGCAATAAACCCATTTTACGCTGCTGTTTAGCACCGTGCTTTTGTGTGGAAGGTTTTAGCATGCAGCATGTTGGTGTGCTGTGTGTTAGCACATAGTGCTTCTTGTCATTGCTAAAGGGCAGGTAGCATCTGGGTTGCCATGCAGAGCGCAGCCCAAATTACACCGCAAATCTTTTCACTACGGAGTAAAAGGAAAGAGGCAGAGGGGGCAAAGGAACAGAGTGTGATATCTGTTTCTGCTTACACAACATGAATTTATTGACATGGTTTTAGGTATAATGATATACAGCAGTGGTACTCAAAGCTAAATCTTTGTGGTCCACTTACCAATTTTCCACTGAGATGAAGGTCCACACAGTAGGACGATTGAGCAACTACCGAACTAAGTAAAGAATAAAAACTCCAAAATGTGTGTATTCTCACATCTGGTTAGGTTTTTTTGGTTCTCACCTCCGTGTTCTGTGGGTAATGTTGCTCAAAATACATGTGCTTCATTTCAGTGGTGCTTAAAGTTACCACTCTTAACTGTGTCATTGCAAATTAAGCACATAGGTTTGGTGCTTCCGTTAGGGAGAATAAACACATGTTTGTCTGTCCAGTCATCTTTAAACACACGGTTTTCACTGTCAACCTTCCTTTTCTTCAGATCTCACCATATGGAACAGGCCATTTCCATAGCTCTTCTGACATTTACTAATTTGCTAATGCAACTCGCCAAAACAAATTAGCTACCTGACAAACGTCAAACGTTGAAATGTTGCTACATTAGGATGGGAGAGTGAGGAAATACCGTGTTGTCACAGTGACGCCGCGATGCTGCTCTAAATGGACAATGTTGTCACATGCCAACAGTTAAGAACAGAAGGGGAGCGAAAGTACAAAAGTACTGGCTATCTTTTTGCTTGTTCGTATGATTCTGTTGCAGACATTTAACCTGCTAGTTTAAAGGGCCAAACACTCAAACTTTTGTACACGTATGCTTACCAGGTACCAGGCACAAAGATTTAGATCTCGGTCCGGATTGGACTGTCCTTCGGTCCGAATCCGGACCAGAGTCCAGCTACTGAGTACCCCTGATATACTGTAACAGGGAAATTATCATTATCAAGAATTTTAAGAACAAGAGTTATAAAACTGGCTATCTTTTCTTAATCCAGAAGCATACCAGGTAAAAATGAGGAATATAGATATTGTATATAGATGTATATATGTATATAGAAAAAAATTCAATATTATAGGAGATTTAATAACCAAATAATTTTATCCTTGCACTCCTGTGGTATATCATGACACCTTCTTCGCAAATGCAAAGTTACCATTATGTACAATGATACTGGGTGGTATAGTGTGTTCAGTTTTTCATATTATTTCAGCTAAAGATGGATCTTTTTTATTCCAGAATTCTGCAATTCACATCACAATCAATCATTCAGTTATGGATATACAATTACTCAGATTTAAATCACGATGTTTCTTAATTCATTGATAATGGTGAGCTAAATTTAGCTATTTGCCCAACTTTAAATATGTATAATGTATAATAATATATAATATTTATGTAATATATAAATCATGATGGCTGTACAGTGACAGGGTGGGGTGATACACCCTGATATGATGCAGAGTTACTGTTACTGTTGTCAATTATTCAATACCCTCTGACCAATCAGAATTGAGAAATCAGCGGTTTTATATCATACATAACTGGGTTTGTGTAAAGCTGAAACAATGGAGTCAAGGTTTGGATACAAACGCAGGGTTTATTTGCAAAAACCCCCAAACGTGAGTCGTTGTCACAAACAGTTTGAGGTCAAAATACAGAGTGGCAAATACGTATCTGTGGTCAAAACCAGAATGAGTGTAATGTAGAAAGGCTGAGAAACACACAGTAGCAGAAATAGCAAAACTTCACTGTGTGAGTGCGGATTTGGGTTGAATTGATAGTCCTTCTCATGAGCGTCCTAAATGAGTGACAGCTCTAACTAGTAGGTGGGTGAGCTGGAACATTGTAATGTCTGGACTGGCTCAGAGTGGGATCTAGTGCTCCTGATGTGGTTTGACGAGCATCTGGGTGTGACAATAGCATTTAAAAAATCTTCTCAGTTATTGTGATTAAGGACGGGCCATACTGTGTGTTCAAGTGCTCCTGGGAAGCTTGTATTTATGAGTTGGGAAGTCATAATTACGACATCAGGTGCGTTCAAGTCACTTTGGTCAGAGCAAGATGGCAGTGTACCTTTTCATAATTAACTAGAAAAAAATACAGCAATGTTTTTAACTCTACTTCTAGAAAATGAAGAACAAAGAATGTGCATCAGGTGTGTTTTGCTTTTTTATGTTTTTAATCAATTTATGAAGCCACTGTAAACTTCATCATTACATATTATATCATAATTTATCGTATTTTGTGCAGGCAATTAGCTTGTAAATAAAAAAAGCCTGACAAAGACATGCCACTGCTAAATACCCATTCAATTTCAACTAATTTACCGTCAACTACAGACATTGCATCCATTGATTTCTGCCATGTTTTCTTACTGACACACCCCCAACTCAGAAACTCGGAGCTCAAAGAAAATCCTGAGTTGCCCCACTCATAATTATGACTTCGTGGTGGCGTTCATGTGCGTTCAACTTGTAAATACAATCTTTCAGACGTGACTTGAATGCATCAATATGTTGATTCAGAAATACGTTTTCTGATTATAAATACATTTTTAAAAAAAAATAAAATGATGATGTTACTAAAATAGCTGGATAATGTAGTGTGAAATTTGCCTGTATGTGAATTATGATTTGTAAATTAGGATTTGTAACTGTAGTAAAAGAACTGTACTTGTGAAACTTAGGTTGTAATCACAGTTGCAGATTTACAAACTTGCTCTTGGATTATGAGTAAATAATTGTGATTTCAGTATGAACGTAAGAACATGAATGTCCCCCAACTGTTGTCCAGTTGTGCATGTGTTTTTGTAAATATTGAGCCCGATGCATTGTTCTGAATCTGTCCATCTGCATCCCCTTTCTATTTAAATCCATGATGTGTAAATAAATTTATTCATAAAGCCTAATGGATTGGCATTTTACAAATGATTCAGTTTCTGCTCCGTAACCAAGAAGCTTTCTGAGAATTGGCCATTCTGATCTCCCCCAATATTTATGTCTCTATTTTATAATTGAACTAGGCAGAGCTACAGAGAGTGGTTGGCCTGTCTGATGTTCACATTTTCATTTAGCAGGCTGAATTATTTTCCCCGAAAGCAGCATACATTAATGCTGCAGGGGCATTTCCCCTCAGGGCGGCTTTGAGGTTAAGAGCCCAGCCTAAGGCCACGACGGCCTTTGCCTACAGCTATGATCAATCGTTTGACCACTGGGACGACGGAGACGGATGTGTGTCCATGTGTTTTAAGTGCGTACATTTCTGCTCAAGCCTTCTGCATATATAGGTGTGTGTATGTAAGAATTGTTTAATGTTGGCTGGTGTCATATCTCCCCTGCTGGTCGTTTGCTCTTACACTGAGCTCCACAGGACACACACTCACAGGGAGAACTCACACAGAGCCACCCGGGAGTGGACAAGGTCCTGCTGTTACACACATACACACAAGCTCGAGAGAGCCAGAAAAAACCCCGGGAGTCTACACACTATGGAATAATTGTTTTTTTCTGTCATACATCAATTCCACCCAAATCCATAATCAGATTCGTAAATCTGCAATTAAATGTAAGTTTCATAATACTCATATTACAGCTCTGAATCTTTACATTGTTTATTTTTACAACTCCAAATTACAAGTCTTGTATTTGTGATTTACCTACTTTCACGCTACATCTAGGAAATACTTATTACACTGCCAAAGAAACCGCACACACAATTCAAGTGTTTTGATTGAAACAACTCATGAGCTATGGAGTAAGTTTTGTTAGCCATGACCTCTGCTCACAACCTCTGCTCATAAATGCTAACACGTAAACACAAAATGAGACATAAATTACGCTGAATCTGTGATTAACGGCTTGCTAACATGTTCATTTGCAAATCCGTAACAATTTGCATAACTCAAGGGATGAAATGGATGTTTATTTTTACTATTTTCATTATAAATTGACTAAATCTAACCATACAGCCTTGCTTGTTAAAATGTATACGAATTTCGCATGAGATCAGGATGTGATTTGTTACATAAGGAGAAGTGTATATAAACGGAATTTGCTGCAAATTACAGAACTACGAAAATGACAAATTATTCACAATTTATTAATATTTTTACTTTTGACATAAAATATACTCCATATTAATCCTATTTTGATTCATATATTCAAAGAAATGCAAGTTTGTCATGCACAAAGTGAAAGAAGGGGTTGTTTTCCTTTTATTTGATATAACTGACTAGGGGTGCGTCTCGATCAGCTCCCTAGCTCCCTTGGTTGTGAATCAGTATATCGTGTACATGAGTTTGGGCACTAGGACCCTCGCTCACTACACATTGAGACCCTGATGACTCAATTTCCAGTGACATGACTACGTACCCTCATTGTAAAACGTCACCACTGGCATTTATCAACAACAGGCAGGACCGAGATCTTTCTGACATTATGTGCCATATAACTTTGTTAGCTTAATCACATTTCTGTTGCGTTTCTGTCATGGTACTTGAGCAGGATCGTAGGCTAGCTAGTGGATTTTTTTTACATCATTAAACACTTAAAAGTCGTTAGACTCAAACAAACCGTTTATAGAAAAATAAATAAATAAAAATTGCTAACGTAAGAATTCATTTGAGAGCTACAACAATGATAACAAGCTACATACATTTGTAGACAAAGTTGGCTGAGAGATCATCGCCTTTTTTTTTCGAGCTGAGAGGCTTCAGAAAATATGACATCATTTCCAGTAAGGGACCATAGTGAGCATCGATGCTCCCTGATTTTTGCGGTGCATTGTGGGATTTTTAGGGAGCGAATGTTCCAGTGCGCTGGAAGGATTTTGCGATTGAGACAACCCTTAAAATGGCCGACTCCCTGATCAGTGCCCTGACTACTAAACTAGGGCGCTGATTAAGACGCACCCTATAGTTATGCTGCTATCCAACCATGAGCATTTCTGCTAGTAAGGCATTTCAATAGCTTACATTTAGCACAGTGCTAGCATGCTGCCATATCCTACTAGCATTGTACTGTATCTGCCATAGAGTGATTGGTTTATCCTTACTTTGCTAGTATGTAGCATCTCTCTCACAATGGTGCTAATTTAGTAACATTTTCTAAGCTGTTTGGCCAGTGTCTAATTGTGTTAATATTTAGCATTTCAAGCATCTTTTCTTTTGGTTCATACATTTGCTTTTTTTTTTTTTTTTTTTTTTACTAAACTGTATTTATGCTGCTATCCAACCATGTGCATTTCCAAAATTAGCTAGCAAGGCATATTTTATTCTACAATAATTAACTTTGCTAGACTTATTGTCATTATCTGTGCCGGAAAAAGGGTCAGGTTATAAATCTTTAATTTTCTAATGTTCGGCTTCAACTTAACTTATGTGGTCTGGTGAATTAGAATAGCATACACACCCACATAGCCAAACTATATTAGCCTAATATATATGACACAAGATACACTTGGACAGTGAATTGTCTTGTCTAGCCAGGGTTGGGATCCTATAAAGTAAGCTTATTTTTCATTCATTTGAATGTCCAGTACTTTAAATCCTGGTCTAAACAAAAAGCCCATAAAGCTAAAAGGTGGTAATGAGTGCAGAAGGTGGTTTGCGGTACACTGTAACTCAGCCCTTAAGAGGATCCTACCGAGGGTCATTAAAGCTCCCACTCTCCCAGCAAACAGTCATTCACTGACCCGATTAATCACCGATAATTAATCTGCTGACATCATCAAAACGAGACCCTTGGCAGGGAGAGTAAATCCATTAACAATCCCAGTGTGTACTTCCAGTACTGGGTTGCTAGCGTAGCAATATGAGCAGTTGGTGGGACAGCACTAGCATGGTGCTATATCCAACTAGCATTTTACTCTTGCCTGTGCTAGCATTTAGGGTCTTATTCAATATGGTTGTAATTCAGTAACGTGCTTGTGATCTGTTGAAAAATCAAAAATGTGTGAGGCCTAAATTTGAGCTTAAGATGTTAGAAAAACCTATTAGAAAAAAAAGTCTGATTCTTACAGTCATGCATACACTGATATAGGGCGCTTTCCTCCATGTGCAGTAGCCATTTTTGTCAGATTTTGTCAGAACAGCCATTTTGTATCTGTATTTTAAACATTTGGTATGTGGGACTCCCCATGTTCATAGACATAGGAGCCTGGTCTTGTAGGACTGAAAATAACTGCCAGAGTTACCAAGATGGCCACCAAGTGAACAGATTTTAATACAAGAACTTCGTTTTAACTCTATTCAGAATGTACCATGCTCTTTGCTATTAACTTCACGGTAATGGTGTACTTTAAACACAGTTGCTTGATTGGTGAGAAGTCGTAACGTCGGTGTGGGTGTCCTGCGTTTCATTATGGCGAATCTACCAATCATAATTATAGACAGCAGTAGGGGTTTATACACAGGCAGGCATTGTCAAACACAAATTATCCATAATCAACAAATAGAACACAAGCAAGGGTTGAAACCAGGAACTTGAAGTACAAGGCATGGACTTACCAGGACAAAAGCATGGTAAGACTTCGCAAAGATACTCAGACACAATGGGATATAAATAGACAAATTAATCAAGGACTTAACACAGAACAGATGAACACAATAGGACAACCAACTAATGACAAGATAATAACAATAATTTTAAGAAAGATGGAACAATTAAAAGTAAAAAAGTAAAAAAAAGTTTTTTAAAAAAAGTAAACATCATTGATAAGCATTATAGTGAATTAGATTATGAAAGATAATGCATAATTCTTCCAAGATCCACTTGCCATAGGCTGAGATACGATGTTGCACAATGGTGTACGCTCATGTAGAAGCCATAAATCAAGACATCAACAATTATATATATAAATTCAACTTCGTTTTGTAACTATTGTGTTCCAGTGAAATATTATACAATCCTAAAACAACCTACTAAGGAGGTCACTGTATCCATGGAAATTAACTGAATAGTTAGTGTTACTTTTCAGCAGCCTTGTTTCGGAAAGTATTTTTACAAAATTACAGCGTGCTTTGCTAGGGCTTCAGTTAGCTAGATGTAAAAAAAGTTTTTTGACAAACATCTCAGGGCTAGTTAGTTTGCTTTAAGACTTTAACTGAATTATCAGAAATGTATATCCTATGGCATAATGTATAGGGTATATAATGAAAGTTAATTCCAAAACCAAGGCCTCTGAAAAAGTGGATGGTTAAGATATTATTGGTTAATCATTATTGTAATGCTAGCCTTTGCAACACTGAGTTTGCAGAATGCTGTAATATGTACAAATGTGTCAGCGAAACAGGCTGAAAAATATCAGCCCAAATGGAAGTCAGATCTAGGGGATGTTTCACTCTATGTAATCACCTGACACGACTCTCACTGAAATGAATCTACAGTCTGGGCTAGAAAGAAATCAGTCCCAGCCTCAAATCGTACTTCGCACCATTCTGTGTATTTTTCTTACGACCATTGCTGGTGTTTGGCACTTGGTTCCACAAAAGTCCAAAATAATCCGCTTTAAACATTTATTAACAGCAAATAATCTGATGTGGATGCCAAAAATGAAATTTAAATTGACATAGTCTTATTTTGGAAAGACATGGGAGGGGCTTAGCCCAGGTAGCTAAGAAATAAATGAAGTGTCACATATCAATTTTACTTTATTACATTAAGAAGCACTGCAGAGAGGCCAGTGTGTATCAACACCTCTCTCTCTCTCTCTCTCTCTCTCTCACTCACTTTCTCTGTCGCTCTCATTGTTTTAGCCGAAAAGGAGAAATCAATAGCCACAAATTAATCATTCAGCCCAAGGCAATTAGAAAGCATGAGGGAGGAGAGCGAGACACAGAGAGAGAGACAGAGAGATGTAGAGACAGAGAGAGAGAGAGAGAGAGAGAGAGAGAGAGGGCAGAGTTGCATGCTGAGAGACAAACGTAATTGTAGTGATTTAGATTAGCCTTTTTAATCAGTGTTTTCTGGTGTGGAGAAAAGATTGTTGGTCAGAGGATAATTACACTCTTTGTGCTCGGCTGTAAGTTCTATAATTTAATGCACGACACACTCGAGTAGGTGTCAAGTTTGTGTCACGGTGTGAGGGCAGGCAGATGGGCAGCTCGCGTTACACATTCTGAACACATTCTCACGTGTGATCACCTATATACACTCTTAATCACAGATCGCCTTTTCCAGAATTTTATTAATTACTATTTGTTAAAAAAATTATTTACACTCATCTGTAAATTAAATGAATGAATATTTATATTAATAAAGAAAAAAAAATAAAGAAATTTTTATGTTAAGCAGTTACAAAATGTAAAAAAAAAAAATTCTTAATTTTTTTGGATTTTAAATATTAAGAAATTAGAATTTTTAGAAATTTTAAGAATCCTAATCATTTAGAATTAAGAAATAAGAATTTTTTTAAAAGGTATAATGTAAAGAATTTTCTTCACCTTTAAATTGTGAAAGTGATTTAAATATTGAAATGTAGATTTTATTGTAGAATGTTTAGATTTTTAGATTTTTTTTTAAATATGACCCTATCACCACCCCCTCTTCAGAGAACAATAAGGACTTTGTTAGCGATTTATAAGCAAAAGTTGCATAATTTTGGACTTAAGAGATGGAGAAAAGAAAAAAGAAAATTAAGAATTTACAATTTAAATACTTTTAAGAATTGTCAATTTTATGAAATTTGACACATTTTCTAAAAAAAAAAAAAAATCAAGAAATTAAAATCTTTTGAATGTAGAGGTTTTTAATGTATAGGGTTTTAAAATAATATATTTTTTAATTGATAATTGATTCTTTCAATAAAGACTTTTAGGAATTTTGGGAAAAGAGAATTTTAAGAATTTAAAATTGTAAGAATTATGAGAATTTAGAATTTTAATGTAACAGCAAGAACAGCAGGTCAGTTTCTCTCTTTCTTTCTCTCATGTCTATTATTCTCTCTCTCTCTCTCTCTCTCTCTCTCTCTCTGTCCCAGGTGTCTCTAAAGCGAGAACTGAGCGGCGTGTTGGATGGATGTAGGGAATGCTATTGCGTGTTTATTGATTTTTTATTCCCCTTGTTCGGTTTAATCTTTTTTTTAAAATTATAAGTCAATAGCAGGGTGTGTGAGAATATGACTCTTGGCCAAGCAGTATACACACACACACACACACACACAAACACACACACGCACACACATGCACGCATACACACGCGCACGCACACATGCACAATATGCAAAAGTACAGAATGCAACAAATCAGCACAGTTCTAACACGGTACTAACGGAGTGATGTGATGTGTGAAAAGTCCACTACGCTGGTGTTTCATTTGTGGTGTGTGTTTGGAAGATAGTGTATGTGTGAGTGTTCAGCACCTTGCAGTCTGAGAACGCTGCTCTTCCCTTCTCTCTTTATGCAAACCTGAGAACGGGAGGTGTGTGTGGGTGTGAGAGAGAGAGAGAGAGAGAGAGAGAGAGAGAGAATGGAATAAAAGCGATGCATAAAGGCAATGCAGCTTCGTGATTTCATCTTTTATGTCATACAGTAGTTGTGTAGAGTACAGTTCAGGTGTAATATCCATGCAGAAACACTAATCCTAATCAGGAGTGTATATATAAAATCTAATCTAATCTAATCTAATATAATCTAATAAATTACACTTCCTGCTGCTGTCTTCCACCTCATACATATGGTTCGTAATATGATGGACTCAGCTTGCCAATCTGACTTTACTTGAAGGGTGCCTACATAGTGCCTGTATAACACATTTGCACAAATATTTTATGAAGCTATCCTGGAGGAATGTACGAACAGCGTATTTCAAAGCGCAGAAGATGATATTGGATGTTTTACGTAGTTTTATCATTATGAGTTGACTGAGTGTGACATTTTTTAATCCATATCTTGCAAGATACAGTAATCACTTGTATCACTCACTTGTTTTTACTTGCACATTCATGACACTTTTTTGTAGAATGACAGAAATGTAGAAGGTACACATGGGTGCTTCATAAGAGTGAAGAGTGTTATGAATATAAATTTGATTAACGCTTTAGAATTAAAATCATTCATTTGGCTGGCATCTGGGCTTCGTAAATAAGAAGCTGCACTGGAATTTAATACAAGTGGACTTCCATGCTTCTATATGAAGTAGGTGCTCTTAAAATAAAGCGTTACTGAAAATAATTTTTAAAAAGTCCCTGGTGTGTCTTCCTCCTCGTTTTTTTTTTTTTTTTTTTTTTTTTTTTTTTGAGAACACAGCTATCATACAAAAACAGCAACCAGTCTGAGACAATCTGAGCAAGGTGGTCTCAGCTTCTAGACCATTTTAATTGCAGCAAGGAAGTGATTCGACTCTGAATCGACTCAATACAGGAAGTGAATGAAACGTGCCGGATATTAATTGTGTGCAGCATTTTATGTAGATGTGAGCTGCTAAACAGACCTACGAGATGCAAACTGAGCCAAAGGACAGAGAGATGTGATGTGATCTGGATTTTTAAACCGACGAGCAGAAGGAGAAAATAAACCCTGGATGTGATGCACAAAATGTTTTAAATGTTTCATTTATTTATTTATTTATTTATTTATTTGTATAATTATCTAATTTAGTATAGTTTCCATGTTCTCAGGTGAGTTCTGTGATTCTCACACACACTTATATATGTATATGTTTTCTTGTCACTGTATTTCTTTACTCAAATACACACAGTGTGAAATCAAACGAACCACAAGTATCAATTTCACTCTGATTTGGACTCGGCAAATGGACTAATCGGCGTGAAAGTGCCCTTAGGCACACACTAGTTCGTTTTGGTACTGGTAGGTGTATTGTAACTCTAAGCAGCTGCATTTAAGGTTTGCACAGCTTTGGAATCAGACCAAAAAGCAGTCAAAAGTTCCACACCATGCCTGCAGTGTCGTCTTATCTGGGTTACTTCCTAACTGGAAATGTGTGTGCTAGAAAAGAGTGACACAGAGAGAAATAGAGAGCAGTTGAACACCTGATCTGATACAGCGTGCATGTAAGAAGGTGTGTTTCTGCTGAATACAGTAAACACTGTCTTATACTACTACAACAAACTGTCAGTAGCACTGTGCTTTATGCCAAATAACATGCAGTAGAGGCAACAGCAGAGCTACAACTAAATTATAGATTAGGCTTGTTTATGTACAGTTTCCGAAAAGCCTAATGGGACCTTTGAGGATGAAATTGGGTTTTCCTGTTTGTTCATTTGTGCTTGCACAATGGGAGTTCAGCACTTTAGGTTTCGTCCCAATCACCACAACCACTGAAGGGCCCTTGAGCAAAACCCTTGACTCGGCTCTGTGCTTGGATCGTGTAAGTCCTTTCGGATAAAAGTGTCTGTAAAATGGTAATCCACAGGTACAGATTCTCCTCTCCGAGGATGTTTGTAGGAGTAGAGTTTCGGGGCTTACCCAGAGCAGTGTAGGGGCATGAGGAGTCGTCCTACGCCTGCAGAATATTTATTCATTTTTTAAATTTTAATTCAGCATGAAAGCCTAGATTGTAAATAATTTAAATTATAATAAATCAATTTTAAATAATTACAAGAAATGAATAAATCTGATCTAAATTCAGCATTTTATTTTACTCTCATGGTTAATACTTCTTCCTCATAATACTTATTATAATGTCAGTTAAGCTATTTATGCTATTAGAGCTATTAACAGTTTTTTGTTTTTTTTTTGGTGTCTGGTGATTGAAAATCGATTATGTAAAATTTTGAGTAGAATTTTACTAATCAATTAGGCAGTCTCAGAATAAATCACTTTCCCTTGCTGTCCTGCTGCTTGTGTTGATGTTGCAGTCACTTCTACTTGACTCAAGAGGGAAAGAAAAACAGGGCTGTGGGTTTGGAGTGAACTGGCAGTTCTGTGAGGAGCAAAATGATCTTATATCCTCGGGGGAAAGCTGTAAGATGTGACACGTGGAACCTGTAACTGACGTGACGTGTGTTGCATGCAGAACCCTCTTCTCGGGGGCAAGTTTCACATGACACCCTGCTCCTTAAATAGCCGAGTACACCTGACGTCACAACTGCAGGGATGAGCAAACGCTAAAACGGTGTAGCAAGGGGCTTAAAGGACAAGGCCATGAGAAAATCTCTGATAGTCAGTACATCAGGTTTGATCATGGCTCCTAGTTAGAAAGTGTGTAAGTGTCTGTGATTGGATATTTATTCATATTAAATCATATACCAAGTCCTCGGATATATACCGCTTGAGCGGAAAGACATGGAAACACAGTATAGACAGGCATTAACACATTAACACATTAACAGATGCTTTTACTGAAAGCGACTTACAAGTAAGCCAGAATTCAGTCCAAGTTATAAAGGAGGTGACAGTGATAGAAGTGCTGGAAGTGTTGTTTTATAATTATGATGTGCCAATCTTACAATTCCATATCACAGTATTTGCTCAATATTTTATAGCAGTTTCTGATATTGTCAATATTATATTTTATAAAATGACTACATTGCCAAACATTATCATTCTGTCTGATTGACAGTTCTGTCCACCATGTTGTTCTGGAAGATTTCTGAACAGAATTGTGGAATTGCTGAAAAAAAATAAATAAATAAAAAATACACTTAATTTGGACAAATTCAGATTTGTCCAAATTAAGTGATGTTAGTAATCAGTTTTTCCTGGAGCTTGTGCAGGGGTAGTGATGATCCTTTGAAGTGTCCATGATAACAATATTGTTTGTGTTTTTTTATAGTGTAGCGTTGTTTGAATTCTCATTTCTGATTGGTCAGGAAGTGTTGATTAATTCCTTTATCAGCAGCACAATGAGTTTTTCTAATATGTTGTTATTTCTATAGTAACATCTTAGACTGGAACTTATATGGAGGACACTTCACTTCAACAAATGTATAAAAACATATGTAATCATTGATACGTTGATCCAATCATTCAAAGGCTAAAGGTGTAACTTTTACATTTTCTGGCATGGGAAGGTCTTGAGAATGGAGGAGTTTGTGCGTTGTGGTTTCTCACAAGCTCTGTGGTCTTATTACCTTCGAGTGAGAGAAAAAAAGAGAGGGTGGTGAAGGAAGATACGCTTATAGGTGCTATAACTTAACTGATAACGGGAACTAATTGTTTCATGGAAGTTCCGCAACATTAAACGTAACTATAAGCAGATAAAAATGATTTGTTGCTCTTTAGTAAATAACAACAATGATCAGTAATCATCAGTAAATTGCTGTGGTATAAGAAGAAATAAAACACTTCAGGACGTACTGTTACAGCTGAAAATGATCAACTTCTGGGTAATAATAGTTACTCCTATTCATGTCAGGGAGCATCACAGCAAACTGTCACTGATTATTTTTCCATACCAGCACACCCTGCTGTGTTTTATTCCTAACATTTCATATAACTGAGCTACACACATACAGCAGATTCACACAGTAGTCTTGACAATAATAATAGAAATAGAAAAAAAATACTTGTTTTTTTTAACTTTTCTTTCATGTTCTTTCACATTTTAGAATACCAAAGATATCAACATTTTTGTGTATTTGTGTAAGCTTCAGAATTATTGCCACCCTTTTTAAAGATGGGTTTAAAAAAGGTTACGAAAAAATGTCTTTTAATCGTGTCTGGTTAATTAATCTCGCACTGAAGTAAAATCTATTCTAAGAAAAAAAAAAAAAACACCCATTAAAAGTTTAAAAGAAAATTTAAAAGAGGTTACATGGAGGCCAGATTCCCTTAGTCATCCATCAACATGGGGAAGATTAGAGAATAGACAACTAAAACGAGACAAAAGTGTGTTGACCTTTATAAATCAGGCAATGGTTATAAAAATAGCCATATTTACTGTGAGGGCAATAAGTAAGACATTTAAAAACAACCTGCCTGGAAGAGGACATAAGTGTTACAGAGGCCAGAAGGAGCACAATTAAAGATTTATAGGAAATTAGAGCATTTTGTTGTAACTAAGTGTTCAAATCTACAATTAGACACCACCTCCATGCCGACAAACTATTTGGAAAATGTGCCAGAAAAAAAGCCTTTTCTTTCATCTAAGCACAAAAATAATGCCTGGAATTCACTAGAAACAAGGTTCTATGGTGTGAAGACAGAAATAAGAGATTTTTGGCAACAAAGACTTTGGGTTTGGTGTATAAAGAAGGATGGATCGTCCAAAGGCCGTGGGAACCTTGTTAGGATAGATTCCATGAAAATCTGGCTGCCTCTTCCATGAGGTTACAGCTGGGTTGTGGTTGGATCTTCCAGCAGGACAATGATCTGAAACATACATCCAAATCCACACAAAAATGGTTAAATGAGAACAGAATTAAGCTTTTGACTTGATGGCCGTCCAGTTCCCCTGATCATTGGGACGGTGTGTGGTGAGCTGAAGAGGAGATTCCATAAGTGAGGACCTAGGACCCTGGATGATATGGAGAGAGTCTGTATCAAACACACTGTAAGAATAAATGGTACTAAACTGTACCATGCCTTGTTGCTAGGGTGGTACCCTCAAGGGTCCACCTTTTGTATGTTTTGTATGTATCTTTTGCCTAGAAAGATGCATGAACTGTACCTTTAAAGCTTTACTCGAAGGGATAATTATGGCCCAATTATGTACCTTAAATCATTTTTAAATGTACACTGTATCCATGTTTCCAGGTGAAAGACAAGGTAAAAGGTACAAAAGATAAGCGACAAGGAAAAGTACAGTTTAGTACACTTTGCCCTGACTATAGGAGAGGATTATAGGTGCATTATAGGAGAAAACTCTGTGCTGTTATGTATGTTGCCAAAAGGAGGTTCCACATAGTACTAAATGCAGGGGTGCCAATAATTGTAACAATTCTAATTTCTTAAAATAAGTCTAACCTTTTTTTAGTGGTGAGATTCCTCTCATATTTATAAAGTGAAATTAAGAAAATTAACCAACAACTTTTTTTTTTTTACATATCTTTACTATGGGTGCCAATAATTCTGGAGCTAACTGCACGTTTTTCCATGGCTGCGCATTTAGTTGTGGCATAAATCAGCATTGTACGTTTCTCCTTTCATAAAACCTCTAAAAGACCTGAGCCCTTTTCTGTCTCGCTGACTGCCTTCCTCCTTCGGTTCATCTCCCTCGTTCTTATTGTCTCATTAAAATTCAGGTTCAAATAACATTAATTAGCCTCCCTGCACACACTCCCTCCCTCTCTGCCTGGGTCAGTGCTCATACTCCCTCTATCTGTCCTTGAGCAGCAAAGCACAAGCTCTGTAATCTTACATAACTAGCGCTGCACACACACACACTCACACACACACACACACACACACACATTTGTCATGCTATCCTTGTGAAGACCTCCGATTTATCCTAATTGGTAATGCAGTTTAATGATGCTATGACACACCTAAATCTAACCTCAGCCTTAACCTCAGTAACCATTAAGCTCTTATTTATTTATTTATTTTTTTAATAAAAGCTGCAGGGTTTTTTTTTTCTTTTTTTTTTTAAAAAAAAAAGCCGTTTTCCTTGCAGGGACCAGCCAAATGTCCTCATTAGGTCAAAACTGTCAGATATTTCTATCCTTTTGAGGACATTTGATCCCCACCGAGATATAAAAACATTCCCACACACACACACACACACACACACTCTTCTGCTCCGACTGCAGTGACGAACTGACATCATGACATCATCAGAGAATAAATAACACATGTTCCTTTCTCTAGGCATCATGGTGATGTTTCCTTATCGAACTGTCTTAACAGTGGCGTTGTGTTTTTTCTTCAAACTGCCGTCAAACTTCTGTCTGATCTCGGAATTAACATCAGAACCGTCTGTTCAGGTGGGAGTGATGACATCACGTCCTCTTCTGACAAGGAGCCATGTTGCCTCTGACTCAGGGACTTTGCACTTTCCTGCAGTGTCGTGTTACTTTGCTCCAGAAAGTTCCGTTTGACCTTATAGCCCACTTTCCTCGCACACACTATTTTTGCACCCGAGTTGATTAACTCTTTCATGGGAACGTAGCCATGAGCAGATGATCAGGTTTATAGCAGTGTTGATTAATTTTCTTATATTAATGCGCTAGTTGTAATATGCTATCGTTTCCATAGTAACAGCTGATTCACAGGGACTTGCATGGTGGAAAAAATGGAATATGTGGTCAGATTTAGGAGAATATACACTCGCCATCCACTTTAATAGGAACACCTGCACATTTATGCAGTTATCTAATCAGCCAATCATGTGGCAGCAGCACAATGCTTCAGTTATTGTTCGTTCTTGTTCACATCAAACATCAGACGGGGGAAATTTTGGGTGTGTCTGTGCCCATGATAGCCTCAGATTCCTGTTCTTGGCTGACAGGAGTGGAACTTCATGCGGTCTTCTGCTGTTGTAGCCCATCCACCTCAAGGGTTGATGTTTTGTGCATGTTGAGATGCTTTTCTGCTCACCATGGTTGTAAAGAGTGATTATATGAGTTATTATATCCTTCCAGGCAGCACAAACCAATCTGGCCACTTCGCTCTGACCTCTATTCTCACCAAGGCATTTCCATCCACAGAACTGTCACATACTCAGTGTTTTTTTTTTTTTTGCACCATTGTGTGTAAACTCTAGACACTCTTGTGTGTTAAAATCCCAGGAGATCAGCCGTTTCTGAAATACTCAAACCAGCCCATCTGGTACCATCAACCATGCCATGGTCAAAGTCACAGTGTTCACACCTTTTCTCCATTCTGATGTTTGATGTGAACATTAACTGAAGCTCTTGACCTGTAGCTGCAGGATTTGATGCATTGGGCTGCTGCCACATGATTGGCTGATTGGATAACTGCATGAATGCGCAGGTGTACAGGTGTTCCTAATAAAGTGGATGGTGTGTGTATTAGGTATAGTTTACATAAAAATGTTATGTTTCTCATCAAAACATGATTTCATTTCATTCATTTGAACTAAATTAATCTGAATAAGTTTCTA